>NC_133460.1:65491459-66093959 GCF_048565385.1 Saimiri boliviensis | reverse complement strand
AAGTGCTAGGATGGCACTTTATGGATAAAGGAAGGTGGGAACACATGTTAATTTTATTTTAATTTGTAAAGTTTTGTCATAAAAAATGGCATGATTTTCTTTTTAAAAAAATTTACTGCATATCTAAAGTAGAAACTGTGATGTCATGGGATACATATAGATAGTGAAAGGATTATTATAGTGAGGTGAATTAATATATTCACCATATCATATAGTTATTCATGTGTGGCAAGAGCAGCTTATTAAAAGTCTACTCATTTAGTATAAATTCCAAATACAGTACAGTTTAATTACCTGCAGTCCTCATGTTGCAGGTATCATTATAGGAAACAGTATGTAGATTTCTAAAGAAAGGAAAAATAGAACTATCATATGACCTAGCAATCCCTGTATTGGGCATATACTTAAAGGGAATGATATTGATGTCAGCAGCAGCCAGTCTGGAGTGGCCATTGAGAAAACACTGGCTACAGCTGGGGAGGCATGACAGGAGCCGTGTACTCCACAGAGCCCATAGGAGCCAGGAACAAACAGTTGCCCTGCCCACTTCTGAGCTGGGGTTGGGGCAGGAATCCCACCCTCCCAGGTGCAGCTGCAGCCACCCGGTCAGACCCAGCAGGCCTTCCTGCCCCCACAAGCTCAGAAGTGCCGCCTCCTGCTGCCTGGCCTCTCCGTACTGCAGGGGCCTGCTTGGATTTCAGAGCAAAATTGTGGAGCCCAGGCATTGTCATGACCAGGCCAGGTGTGTGTGCACTCAGTGCCATGCTGACACTCCAGCCCCATGCTGCCTCAGCCTCCTTTGGACTTTGGGTGCCAACGAACATGGGAGGGAGGCTGAGGTGAGTGGGCTGAGGTCAGCAAGGGCCTTCAGGCACTCCTCAGCATGAACAATCTGGGTGTCATGGATGACATATAGATGGCAGCAGGAGGCAGACAGGCTCCTGGGTGGAAAGGAGTGAGATCCTGGTGAAGCCCTGCCTTCAAGCCAGGGATGGCCTGAGGGCCAGGCTGTCAGTTCTGGGTGGAGTTCCCCAGCAGGAGTGAGAACTTATGGTGCTTTTTCCAGGACCATCCATGGCTGCCCATGAACCAATCAACATGCACTTCCTTCCTTCTCATACCATAAAAACACAGGACTCAGCAAGACTCAGGCAGGCATCAGGACTAACGGCCTGTGGATAGGAGATACCCGCTCTGAGTCCCCGCTTGGCTGATTGCTGCACAGACCTGGGATGACTTGCTTATAGATAGTAGCTAACTACTCCAGGTCTCCTCTCCTCTGAGGGCTGCACACTCATTGGGATGAACTGCCAGCAGATAGGAGCTACCCATTCTGAGCATCTTCTCTGCTGAGAGCTGTACTCCTCAGGACAACCTGCCTGCTGAAAGGAGCTACCCACTTAAGATCTCCTGAGAGTTGTACTATTGCTCAATAAGGCACCTCTCTGCCTGGCTCACCCTCCAGTTGTCCATGAACCTCATTCTTCCTGGATGTGGGATAAGAACTTGGGACATACCAAATCATTGGACTGAAAGAGCTATAACACAAACAGTGCTAAATACCACCCCGACTAGCCACTTTGTGGGTGACAAGGAGAGAACAGCTGTGGTCTTTGGGAGAGCCCAGACACAGGGACTCCCCAAGCCAGGGCTATGACATCCTCTTTGATGCTCTGTGGTTTCTGGTATCTGCAAGCTTCCAGGCACACTATATTCTCCTCATCCAGACAAGGGCACCCACAATGGAAGCCACTTGTGGTGCATCAGACTCAGTCACAGGCTTGCACAGAGTCAGTGCTTGTGCCAGAGTGTAGAGCTGCCCACCCTGCCACAGCAGAAGCAACACCCTGCACTCACTTGCTCATACAATCCCCAGCCTCTTTGTACCTGGCTTGCCCTTGGAAGGATTGGGGTCCAGGCTGGTAGTGCCAGGCTGAGTCAGTGGAATGAAACTTGGACAAAGGTGTCACTGGCCACAGAAGCTTTCAGCTGGAAAAGCAACACCCTAAGGATCCTGTGACAATATTACCATGTCATGTGAGATATCTGCACTCCTATTTTTACTGTAGCATTATTCACAGTATCCAAGATATGGAAACAACCTAAGTGTTCAATGACATGTGAATCAATTTTTTATTTCTGTCATATATCTCTTTGTAGTACAGACTAAAGAAGTTCATGCTAATATGGGTAACAAATGAGTTCTGTCATCAGATTTTCTGAGTTCAGATTAGGACTCCTCAATGTACTATCTCCATAAGCTATTAATATAACAACTTTAATCTTATACCTACATCATATCATCTATAATATAGTTTTAAAAAGTAACCATTTCATAGGGTTTATTTCAGTAATAATATAGTACTTAGAATTGATTAATGTCTACTTATATTATCTCTGTAATTATTTTCACATTTAAAAATTGTAAAAACCTCTAATATCCATTTTCCATTTTATCTTACATTTCAAAATAAAGAATCATAGAGAAAAAAGTCTTTGAATCAAATAGCAAGAATGATGGGAAAAACTAAAAAATTAACATGAGCCTCCAACAAAATTAAATGATCCTCACACTCACAAGTTTCCCCACTATGAAAAATGACAACTAGGGCCATGGCCTCCTTACAGAGACCACCATGTTAGATTCCTAACTCCATTTACATAGAAAGAGGCTGGGCTGCATCCTAGTGCAGGAGTTTGTTATCATCCTTTGCCTCAAAGAGAATTGCAACTTTGGATTTTAAAAATCATAGTCACCACCTATATTTTCTTTGTAAATTGGAGAAATTATGTGAACGTGGGATGGAAGTTAAATCAAGTTACTTTTTGACACAAAAGTTTGAAACTGAAATCATCAGTCAAAATTGTATTCAATTAAAGTGTGTGACTATAGAACATAATATTCAAACTGACAATCATATCTAAATAGTACAAATAAAAGCAAACCCTGGGAATATTCCCAGAAGTGTCTGGGGATATAACAGGCAATTTATGATAATCAGGTAGGTCACTTGATTACCAAAGCATCAAAAAGCATTTAATGATTCTGGAGGGGAAGGAAAACACAAATAATATATTGTTTTGGCAAGAGGAGAAACTAGACTTTTTTTTCATTAATATGCTGAATTGATAAAATGGTTTTTAGACAAAGTTTCATAAGAATTTCAGAAACACAATTCAGAGAAATGAAAACTATAATAATTTTTTTTTTTTTACCAAAAGGAAAAGCAGGTTCAGGAAAAGCATACTCGTATGAGCCAAAAACTGAACTTCAGGCATGGATACATTCTTTAACAGAGTGAATGATTCTGCATACTTATTCAGGGACATATCTGAAATATTCTATTTTCCTGATTGAATGGCCTCTGAGCCACTGAGTTTCCAAGCTTATCAGTTGCAATCTCTTTTTCTGTGAAGGTCATTGTGAGAAACTCTCTTAAATACAGTGCATACACATCTTACCCCTTGTACAAATGTGCAACATATGTCCAGTTTTTATTCTCATCACAGCACATTCCTCAAGTAAAAATAGACCAAAATATATGAGTATGTCAATATATCTGGCTTTTATTTCGGCACAATACTCAAACACTAATCAGTTACAAAGACCTGAGCTTGAGAATTCCCTGCAGTTCTTTCCTCCTAAACTGCTCTTATTTCTGTGCTTTTTGATCAGTAAATTAAACGAGGTGTCCTCCCATTGCTCCATTCAGAAACACAGATGCCATTCTTTAAAAGGACAGTTACAAGTGACTGTTAAAATTTTAACTATTATAATGTCATTCCCCTTCTCAATACTGTCGAATAAAGTCTTATAGCACTTAAATTCCAAATTTCTTAGTTTGGCTAACAGGGTTCTATGTGCCCTAGCTCTTGGCTGGTCTCTCTGTGCTCATCTCTGACCACCCTCAGAGTCATTCTTTCCACTCTAACCACACTGGCCTCCTTTCATTTCTCAAACATACCCTGAGCCTTTGCATTTTCTCCTTCCCTGTCAGCCACATGGCTTGTTTCCTCACTTAAAAACAGTATGCACTTTACAGAGAGGCCTTCTTTATTCACCTTGTTTCAAAATATCTCCATAATGCTATCTACTTACTTTGCATCATTTCTATTCCAGTTGCAAGGATTTAAAAGCAGATGTATAAATCTCCATCTTCTTACCTTGCATGAGAGCTCATGAAAGGGCTTACTGATGAAGTTTGCTGATAAATATTTAAGAACTATTTTGTATACAAGGCAAACGCAAGTCTCAATAGCATTTGCTGATTTCATGACTTCTAGTGATATACCAAAATTATGTCACTGAGCATGAAGTTGGTAAGAGATACCAACAATAGGTATGTAAGTTAGTACGGGTCAGCTACAGTCCAAAATGAAATCATCACATCAAAGTAGCTTGAAATGTTGGAACAACTCACTCTTGACTTACAGATTCTGTAGACAGTTTGCAGAGTTGTTTGTAGGAGCAAGAAATAAACTATTGTCTAATCCACAACAGTATAGATGTTCTTGCTATTGTAAAATAACCTAGCATATCTCAATGTATACAAAGATGTTTTTTGGGGCCAGAGACACCAACCTGGCTCCAAGATTTCTAGTAGTGATGCAAATGGTATTTTTACATAATTCGCAGGCATTATGATTAAAATACACAGATTTCTTAGGAGAACAATTTCTATATATGGTAAGAAAATTAGTAGAAATTCTCCTGAAAATCATCAATTAAGTGAACAATATATAATAAAAATAATAATAACCATTATTTGTTGCAAACTGTGTTCTGTGAGGTGTTTTAAGCACTTTATGGGTTTTTCAACTTTTTCATTCAAAAAACCTTAGAAGAATATCCTTTATTATCTACAATTACTACTCTTAAAAATGAGTTTTAGTGTTAAGGATTTTACTCATGCTCAAGCAGTGAATAAGGGGTTGTCAACTTTTAAAATTTGTTTTCTTTTTTAAACGTCTTTGTTTTGCTATAGAAAATGGAAAACAAAATGTATATGACTTCTCTCTTTCATTGAAAAAGTTATAAAATGAGAATTATGCATTCCCTAAAAGCAGGGATTCAGAATTAATGAAAATAAAATATAAATCAAGGAACTCAGAATCAAAATATGTTACTCAGATTCTATTTGATAAATCACTTTTCCCAATAAGAGAAGCTAACAACACCAAATATTTACAACGTAGATTGTTAAATATTGAACCTACCTGCTAACTAATCAGAATAGACAAATATCTAAAATCACATCATTATAATATTTACAGCAAATTTTTTCAGCTGCTTTTCTGCAACTACTAAGAAACCTATTTTTATATCATTAAACATCTGTAGAAACATGAGAAATATATTCCTTAAAATTAAGCATAAGAGAACTACTTCAATAAAAATGTTTTTAGAGGAAATAGTATTATTTCATAGATGTTTCACTTACCTTGTATATTACTGTGAAATTTTTGTCTCTGTTTTTATCCTCCAAAATGTTGCTAAGGAAAAAAAGAAAAAAAATTATTCTTCATTGTCTGATCTGATTTATTATCTCTTTGGGCAAAAATTGAGTAGCATAGATTATTTAAAGAAATAAAATATATGAAAATGCTTTTGACCTTTTTACACACAAATCTTTCAAAAAAACCCTAAACGTAACAGTAAATAGGAAGAATTTAAATCAATTTCTTATTCCAGAGCACATGGTCTTAACCACCAAAAATTGCTTGTGTGTGTTTTTTGTCTCTAAATGTTTCAATAAATGTCAAAGTTTGACCAATCTTGACTGTTTCTGTTATCTTCAGTAAAATTAAAAACTGAAAGTGATCGTCACAACTCTTGATCTTCAACTGGCATAGGAGTAAAACTTACAGTGCCTATCTTTTTTCTTCTCTCCTTTGTTTTTTTTTTTTTTTTTTGCATTATGACCATGAGTTAAATATAGTGCCTATTTTTTAAATAATAAGGCATATTATTGCATATTTTTGCATATTTTATTGCATATTTTCCCTATAAATCATATTAATAATAATTATTATACAAAACACAAGAGAGAAAGTTAGGTAAAGCAAAATCTTCAGAGGACTAATTTTCAAAGTGCTCAGGAAAGAGCTTATATTAAAATAATTACTTTAAATGCAAATAACAAATAATTAGATTTAATGCCCACTAGGGAAAGATTACACTCTAAAATGATATGGGTTGATTAAATTTTACCCCCCCACACACACAGAAAAAACCTATAAATAAAATAGGTTTAATTTATTTGGGAAAAAACACTGAGTCAAAATAATATAATATAGGACAATTAATATGTTAATTTTTAAAGCATTAGCTCACATGCTTAGACAGTGTACAAACTGTACTGGAAAAACTCTATAAATGAGTAAAGAGAGCAATAGCTGATTAACAAGATGGTTGGAGAACAAATCTTACTATAATTTCATTAAAAATGTTTTATTTTTCTAGATTATTCTCTTTATTATATAATTTTGCTAAATTTATTGAGATATAATTGACATTTAATAAAGTATACATATTTAAAATGTACAATCTGACAATTTTTACCGTAAGTATATATCTATAAATCCATCACAATTCAAGATAATGAATATACTTACCAATCCCAAAATTCTGCTCATGCCCCATTGTAATCCCTCCCTCTTATCCCTTACCCTCATTCCCAGATCACCACTGATTTACTTTCTGCCACTATAGATCAGCTGGCATTCTCTATACTTTAATATATGTGAGATAATATAATATGTATTATTTTTTCTGGCTTCTTTCCCTCAGCAGTGGTGAAGAGGATGGTGGGCGAAGGGGTGTTAGTGCTTACAGGACATAGGTGGATGCAAAGATTTTCTGAGTGGTGGTTGGTTGAAAGAGATAAGCTTTATCTAAAGACTTGAAGTCAGTAGAGAGAAACGCTTGAGTTAAGATAAGGGAGTTATACAGGTGAGGGGACGGAAGGCAGCAAACCACACTGCCTTGTGTGTACCTATGCAACAATCTTCCATGTTCATCACATGTACCCCAAAACCTAAAATGCAATAAAAAAAAATTACAAAAAAAAAAGATAAGGTAGTTTATAGAGACCAAGGTTTTTGTTACGTAAATGAAATTTCCAGGGAGTAGCTTTCATAGAGAATAGATGGTAAAAGTCTCTCTTTAGATCTTAAAAGTGTCAGACTCTCATTTAATCTCTCCTAGATCTGGGAAAGACCTAGAAATGTAAGGCCTTGCTGAATTAATGGAAATTCTCCACAAGAGTGCAAATTTCACCCACAAGAGACAGCTTCACAGAGCAATTTCAGAGCATGTTAAAGAATAGCTTGGGGTAAAACATTTGTATTTCCTTCAGGGCTCGCCATCTGCCATGCAATGCTACACCAGAGTGAGGTTAAAATTTGGTATCTTCTTGCCACAAAGTGTCAATTTTGTTAGTCTTATAATCTCTATTTCAATGTTAATCCCTGTTAGTTGTGTCTGAACTTAAAAAGAGAGCATATACAAGAAGCTGGAATTAGACTTTTTATAGCTGCAGGGGTTTCAGTGAAATTTAATGGAAGATGGACCAAAGTTTGGTCAAATATAATGAAAGATGAACTGGAACAAACAAACAAAAAAACAGAAAAGAAAAAAAAAAAAAAAGCAGTAGCATAATTTACATATAGTTGAGTTCTTTAAGCGAAAGGAGAACTTGTAGAAAGTTAAAAATAAACCTTGATCTTTAGCTACCGAGTCCCAAACAAACTCCTTACCTGGGGATAGAGCCTATGCTGAAGACTGTTTACCACTTTCACAGAAGCAGGAAACTCCCTGAAAAGGGGTTCCGCAGCAGAATAAACCTCAGATCACAACCAAATCATTTGGGAGATTAAGGATCTCTGGAGGGGGATGTTCCTAGTCCTCAGCAAGTCATCTAATCAGTCAGAGTAATGATGAGCTTCAGCTGGTACTAACCCTAATAGGAGAACGGCTGCAGACCAAGATCTAAACTCTATTTAAAAAATCTGTGATTTTTGTTTTACAAAAATGTAAAACAAAGACTAAAGCATATCTAAATTTAGAGGTTTATTTTGACAAAGTTGAGGATGCATGTGGGAAAAAGAAGCACAAGTCACAGTAGGATCTGTACCCTGTGCTTTTTCCAGTATGATTTTGAGAACTTTAATATTTAAAGGGGAAAGAGTGAGCAGGATGGGAAGGAGTAAAGAAAAAACGAAGAGTGGGTAAGCAATGAGGTAAGGGGTTACATTCTTCTGAGACTCTGATTAGCACTCAGTGAATCTACATTTTACAGGTGGAAAAAAAAGAGTGAGGAGAAAGGTCAATTATGGATTCATCTTACTGTGATTAAATCTACATTTTACACAAGATGAAGTAAGCATGTGAAATTGCAGTTATCTGTTTGAAAACAAAAGGAAAGTAATTTTTTTGTGTGTGACTCAGTTCCCAAACCTAACTTCCCTGTTGCGTTAGTGAATTTAGGGTCCTGGGGTTTAATTTTCTTTCATACACTAAATAAACATTTGTTGTTGTCCATGAAAGAGATTTTATGAATGATGAAATCAACTAACACATCATAAAGGAAAGTAAATTTGGAGCATTTCCTTAATGACAAACTGAAGCATATTTATGACTCTATTGGGAAAACATTTTCTTCATCAGGTAATGTATTCTAAGTACAAAGTTTTTCACAAGGTTATTGTGCTGTTTAAATGAGATGATACGGGCATAAAATGTGCTCTCAGAATTATATATACTTACCAGGAACTGTACCAAGCCTTATAGCTCAATCACTGCTATAACATTATGAAAGAAATGCTATTATCATTCCTATGTATCTCAGATAAGGTAACTGAAATTTATAGAAGTTTAGATATTTGCCCAGGGCTCTACAGCTAATCATAGGAATCAAAAACAGCATTCTTTTAGTCTGAAATCCACAAGTTTAACTACAGTTCTAGGTTACACCCCAATGTGTTGGTTTCCTTTCTACCCTGTTTGCTTTAAACAAAAACTGCCTATGTATTTAGCATTCAGTGAACTCCTGTAGGTTTTACTTTAAAATAAGCAAATATAAGCCATAACCTATGCTCTTCTGGTTATTTTTTATAACTAATTTCTAAAGAGTGTTTTTGCAATTTTCATATGTGTTTGTGTGTTACTGCCTATACAGGAAGCAGGGAGTTTCCTCATGTATTTAAAAAATTATGTAAGTTAAATTTTCTAGAATTATTACATTTTATAATGCCGGTTATATGCAAGCTTCCTCAGTTGCTTTTCATAATATTCTCTGAAACGTTTTATCATATAAGTTTCTTCTGTACCAAAGACTGCTCTATGCATTCTTAGGATAGTCTGAAATACTTCAAAGAATCATTCTCTTCCCAAAAGGGTGATAGTTCAAGACCACATAGACCCAAAGACAATTTCAAAATGTATTTGGGGAAAAAACTGGAGGAATGTAATTTCTAAGCATAGGCTTTCAAATATATATATGGCAATTACATATCTTAATTTCCTCCAAATTGGAAAATATAATGCCTTCTCCTGATGCTACTTTTCTATTATTGGTATTGCTAGGTTCCTGATAATCATTTTTTTCATGGAATAAAATTACAAGATAATTCTCTCAATTTTTCTTAGTAATTCAGATCAGTTCTTTCTGTTTTGTTTGGACAATGTTAAAAAAAATTATCTTGACCAGAACTACATATTTGGTGGGTATCTTTTAATTGTTTGGACTGCATTATCCTATTTAATTTAAGGCTCTGGTAATGCAAGCACTCATTTTAGAAAACAATCCACTTGTAAATGCAGGCAAAAATTATTTTTTTCCTAGTCAAGTAGATGTCAGCCGAGGGAAATACTGAATAAAATGTTATAGCAAGAAGCTGAATTCTGCTACCATCTTATGAGTGTGGGAGCACTGAGCCTTACCTGACCCAACATGCCAGCAGCAGTGGCATGGCAGTGGCATGGTATGGAGAGCATTTCTGTGTACCAGAGGAGAGAGGGTACAACAATTGTTAGGTACTAAACTCAGTGTTGTCCTATTATCACAGAAAAGACAACTGAACCAAACTCAACTGATCCCCACCCATAGAGAGAGCATTTAAGCCAGCCTTACCAGAGGAAACCCACTGATCCTAGTGGTCTGAACTTGAATTCCCACAATCCTCACCACCATGGTCTAAAGTGTTCTGAGGTCCTGACATGGTTTGGCTGTGTCCCTTCCCAAAACTCATCTGTATTGTAGCTCCCATAATTCCCATGTGTCATGGAAGGAACCCAGGGGGAGGTAGTTGAATCATGGGGGTGGGTTTTTCCTGCTGTTCTTGTGGTAGTGAATAAATCTCATGATCTGATGGTTTTGTAAAGGTCAGTTTCCCTGCACACACTCTCTTGCCTACCACTATGTAAGACAAGCCTCTGCTCCTCCTTCACCTTCCATCATGACTGTGAGATCTCTCTAGTCTTGTGGAACTGTGAATCCATTAAACCTCTTTTTCTTTATAAATTACTCATTCTTGGATATGTCTTCATTAGCAGTGTGAGAATGAACTAATACAGGTCCTAAATAATCTTGAAAGACAGTCATGGCCACAAGACTGCAACTCCTAAGTGAGTCATTATGCTGAACTAGGCCCAGAGCCAATGGGATGGAGGAGGCATGTGACTTGCTGGGATACCTGCCAGGCTACTAAGTGAGTATTGTCATCAGCCCTCGCTAATCCAAGGTTTGAGGCTTGCAGCTCCAAAAGAGACCCCCCTCTTCCTTTTTCTTGAGAAAAAAAGAAAGAGTGGGGAGGCCTTTGTCTTGTATCTTGGATACTAGCTCAGCCATAGTGAGATAAGGGCACTGGTCAGAGCCATGTGGCATCTTTTCCAGGCCCTAGCTCCCAGAGAACATTTCTAGACACACCCTGGGACTGAAGGGACCCACTGCCTTTAATGAAAGAACCCAATCCTGGTATGATCTTTACCTGCTAACTGAATAGCCCTAATAACTTGGATAACCAGTGTAATACCCAAGAACCACATCAAAGGCCTTAGGTGAAACTCTGAGACTTGCTACTTTCAGGAAAGACTGAGGACATTCCCAGCTGTAGAGCCTATGGGGCAAGACTCATTGTGCTTGAGAAAAGAAGGGGAAAAAGTAAAGGAGCCTTTGTCATGCTCCTTAGGTATGAGCCCAGCCACAGTGCAATAGGCCACCAAGAGGGCTTTTAGGGTCTCAGATTCCAGGACTTAGCTCTTAGATGGCATTTTTAGACCTTCCCTGGTCCAGAGGGGAGTCCACTGCCCTAAAGGGTGAATCCCATGCCAGGCAGCATTTACTACCAGCGGACTGAAGAAATATTGGACCTTAAAATACATTGGCAGTAAGTAGCTTGGCAGTACTCTTCATGGGCCTATGGTGGTAGTGTCCATGGTGTGAGGCTCTTGTGCCTTTGGATAGGGGAGGGAAGAGAAGAAAAGACTGCATCTTGTGGTTTGCATTCCAGCTCAGCCACAGTACAATAGAACTACAGGTAGATATCTAAGGTTTTTGACTAGTCCCTGGCTCCAGGATGGCAGCTCTGGACCTGCCAAAAGACTACTTCAAGGCATTTAATAATAAAACTCTAAAAGGTCAAGGATAATGAAAGGATCCTAACAGCAGCAAGAAGAAAAGAAACAAATAACATACAATGGAGCTCCAATAAGTCTGGCAGCAGACATTTCAGTAGAAACATCACAGGCTAGGAGGAAGTGCATGACATATTTAAAGTGCTGAAAAAAAAGTAACTTTTACCTTACAATACTGTTTCTGGTGAAAATATCCTTCAAACATAATGAGAAATAAAGGCTTTCACAGACAACCAAAACTTGAGACATTTCAACAACACAAGATCTGGTGTTCTTACAAGAGTTGCTAATGGCAACTCTATGATATCTTCTAATGGGAGTAGTTTGACTAGAAAGAAAAAGACATTAATGAGCAATAAACAATCATCTAATGTTCACACCTCCCTAAGTAAGTACATATCTAATGTTCTAAGTAAGTACAATCATCTAAAGTTCACAACTCCCTAGTAAGTACACAGAAAAACACATATTATGACACTGTAACTGTAGTATGTAAACTACTCTTACCTTAAATAAAAAGACTAAATAATAATCCAATCAAAACAAGAATAAGCAAAAAGAACAAATCTGGAGGCATTACATTACCTTATTTCAAACTATAATATAAGCCATAGTCACCAAAACAGCATGGTACTGGTATAAACAGGCACGTAGATCAGTGGAACAGAACAGAAAACCCAGAAATAGACCCAAATACTAAGAACCAACTGATCTTCAACAATGCAAGTGAAAACATAAAGTGGGGAAAGGAAACCCTTTTCACAAATAGTACTGGGATAATTGGCTAGCCACATGTAGAAAAATAAAACTAGATACTCAACTCTTACCGTATATAAAAATCAACTCAAGATGGACTAAGGATTTAAATCTAAGACCTGAAATCATTCTAGAAGATACCATTGGAAAAACCCTTCTAGACATTGACTTAGGCAAGAATTTCATGACTAAGGATCCAAAAGCAAATGCAAAAATACAACAAAAACAAAGATAAATAGTTGGAAGTTAAACAGCTTTTGCACAGCAAAAGGAATGGTCAGTAGCATAAACAAACAACTCACAGAGTGGGATAAAACCTTCACAATCTACACATCTGACAAAGAACTAATATCCAGAATCTACAATGAACTCAAAGGAATCTGCAAGGGAAAACAAATAATCCCATCACAAAGTGGGCTAAGGACATGAATAGACAATTCAAAAGAAGATATGGAAAAGGCCAACAGACATATGAAACAATGCTCAACATCACTAATAATCAGGTAAATGCAAATCAAAACCACAATGCAATAACACCTTACTCCTGCAAGAATGGCCATAATCAAAAAATCAAAAAATAGTAAATATTGGTTTGGATGCAGTGAATAAGGAACACTTTCACACTGCTGGTGAGAATGTAAACTAGTACAATCACTATGGAAAACAGTGAAGAGAGTCCTTAAAGAATTAAAAGTGTAACTACCCTCTGATCCAACAATTCCATTACTGGGTATCTACCCAGAGGAAAAGAAGCTATTATATGGAAAAGATGCTTGCACATGCATGTTTATAGCAGCACAATTCTCAATCGCAAAAATGTTGAACCAACCCAAATGCCAATCAATCAAGTGGATAAACAAACTGTGGTATATATAAAAGATTGAATACTATTCAGCTACAAAAAGGAATTAATAAAGGGCATTTGCAAAGACCTGGATGAGACTAGAGACTATTAGTCTAAGTGAAGTAACTCAGGAATGGAAAACCAAACATTGCATATTCTCACTCATAAATGGGAGCTAAGCTTTGAGAATGCAAAGCAGAATAATGACACAATGAGTTTGGTGTGGTGGTTCATGTCTGTAATCCCAGCATTTTGGGAAGCTTAGATGGGTGGATCACTTGAGGTCCAGAGTTTGAGATCAGCCTGGTCAACATGGTGAGACCCCATCTCTACTAAAAATTTTAAAATTGTTTGGGCATGGTGGTGCACACCTGTAATTCCAGCTACTCAGGAAGCAAAGGAAAGACAATTGCTTGCTTGAACTCAGGAGGTGGAGGTTGCAGTGAGCTGAGGTTGTGCCACTGCACCCAGCCTGGGCAGCAGAGCCATATCCTGTCTCAAAAAAAAAAAAAAAAAAAAAAGAATGCCACAATGGACTTTGGGGACTCATGGAGGAAAAGGTGGGAATTGGGTGAGTGATAAAAGACTACAAATAGTGTGCAGTGTATATCGCTCAGTTGACTGGGTGCACCAAAATCTTGCAAATCACCACTGAAGAACTTACTCATGGAACTAAACACACCTGTTCCCCAATAACATATGAAAATTAAAAAATTAAAGAAAAAAATAACATGTCCTCACTGAAACCTGCACACAAATGTTTATGACAGCTTTATTCATAATTTCTAAAAATGTGAGGCAAGCAAGGTGTCCTTCAATAGGAACATGCAGTATGTATTTAAAAACTGAATATTCATATGCAAAAGAATGAAACCAAACCCCTATCTCTCTCCATATACAAAAATCAATTAAAATTGCAACTATAAAATCAAAAATCAAACTATAAAACTACTACAAAAATGTTGGGAAATCTTTTCAAAACATTAGTCTAAGCAAAAATATATTGAGTAGTACCCCAAAAGCACAAGCACTCAAAGCAAAAATGAATAAATAGGACCACATCAAGTTATAAAGTTGCTACACAACATACAATACAATCAGGAAAGTGAAGCAACAACCCATGGAATAGAAGAGAATATTTGTAAACTATCCATGCAACAAGGGATGAATAACCAGAATAAATAAGGAGTTCCGACAGCTGTATAGGAAAAAAATCTAATAATCTGATTAACAGTTGGGCAAAAAATCAGAATTAATATTTCTCAAAAGAATACATACAAATGGCAAATAGACATAGGAAAAGGTGCTCAACATCACTGATCATCAGAAAAATGCAAATCAAAACTGGAATGAGATATCATCTCACCCCAGTTAAAATGGCCTATATCCAAAACCAGGAAATAAATACTGACAAAGATGTGGATAAAAGCGATACCTTGCGCACTGTTCGTGGAACGTAAGTTAGCATAGCCGCTATTAAGAAGAGTTTGGAGATTCCTCAAAAAAATAAAAATAGAGCTACCGTATGACCCACATGTGATCCAGCAATCCCTCTGCTGAGTATATATCCAAAAAAGGGAAATCAGTATATCAAACAGATATCTGCACTCTCATGTTTTGCTTCAGCACTGTTCACAATAGTCCAAATTTGGAAACAACCAAAGTCTCCATCAACAGGTGAATGGATAAAGAAAATGTGGTGCATACACTCAACAGAATGCTTTTCAGACATAAACAGAATGAGATCCATATGAATGGAACTGGAGATCATAATGTTAAGTGATATAAGCCAGGCACGAAAAGACAAACATCACCTGTTCTCACTTACTTGTGGTAGCAAAAAAAATAAAATAATTGAACTCATGGAGATAGAGACTAGAAGGATGATTACCAGAGGCTGGGAAAGAGTGGGGTCCGGAGGGAGAAGTGGGAAGGGTTAATGGTCTTAGAGTGGAACTCAAGATAACCCTAATGAAAATGGAAAATCCAAAAGGACCTTTAAACAGAGCCCAACAGTAATCAGCACTACTTAAGGAAAAGGTTAACACACACACAAAAATATGCTCATACCATACCTGTAGACTTTTGACTTTGAAACTCTCTTTTGAATTTTCCAATGTATTCCCACACCTGCAGCATTTCAGCTTTATGTTGCTTTGTTTTTTCAAGTAGAATTTAAAAATTTTTCAATTTCAGTTGTTTGTTGCCATTATACAGAAAAAGAATTTTGTATATTGATCTTGTGTTTTCTGACCTTATTAAATTCAATAAGTAGTTCTATGTTTCTTTTTTAGATTCATTGACTTTTTTCACAAATAATCATGTCATTTAAGAATAAACATGATTATTTGTGAAAAAAAGTCAATGAATCTAAAAAAGAAACATAGAACTACTAAGAATAGAGGCTGGGCATGGTGGCTCATGCCTGTAATCCAAGCACTTTGAAGGCCAACGCAGGCGGATCGCCTGAGGTTGGGAGTTCAAGACCAGCCTGACCAACATGGTGAAAACCCTCTTTAAAAAAAAAACAAAAAAAAAAGAATAGAGACAGTTAATTTTTGCTTTTTACTCTTTATGTCATTTATTATTTTTTCTTGCCCTTCTAGGTTCTCCAGTGAAATTTAAATGAAGATCACAATACCAAACATTTTTGCATTGTTCACAATGATAGGAAAAGTGATTAATATTTCACCATTAAACATGATTAGATAGAGCATTTTCCTAGATGCCTCTTATCTGATGGAGCTACTTCCCTTTTATTCCATGTTTTCTGAGATTCTTCTTAATGAATAATTGCTGGTTTTCTTTCAAATTTATTTATATATCTATTGAGATAGTTATTTTATTTTCATTTTTCTATTTATCTAAAAATATTATTTGATTGATTTCAAAATCTTAAATGAACCTCATATTCCTGAGAAAAATTTTACTTATTTTGAGGGATTTTTTTTACATTGATACACTTGATTTGTTTATTGTTTAGAATATTTTGCATTCTTAATGATCTTTTCCTTAGGACTTTGGGTCTGCAGGTTTTTGAAATGCTTTGTCAGGTTTTGTCAATGGCTTCTGTTAGCCTCTTAAAACTAGTTAAGATGGGTTCTTTGCTGTTCTCTTTTCAGAATTACTTTGTGTAAGATTGGTATTATTTCTGCTATTCATAAATGATAAAATTTCCTATTAAAGCTCTTTGGTCTAGAAGATTCCTATGTGAAAATTTTTTTATTGTAAGATCAATTACTTTAATAAATATAGAGCTATTCAGACTTTTCATTTCATCTTGAGTATATTATTTAATTAGAACCTGTGTACTTCTAATTGGTTACATTTGTAGTGATATTGTAAAATCTGCAATGATATCTTCATTTTAGTACCCATATTGATAAATTTTGTCTTATCCCTTCATTTATTGACTAGCCAATAGAAACACATTTTGTCTTTGTTAACTTTCTGTATTGCTTGTTTCTATTTTAATAATTTATCTTCTTACCTTTATTATATTTTTCCTTCTAATACTTAGAGATTAGCTTTTAATGTTTATACAGCTTATTTCTTTGATTCTTAATATATGTGTAGAAAATTGTCCATTCTTTTTCAAACACTTCTTTAGCTCTGTCCCAGAAAGTTTGAAATCCATCTGCATTTGTCTGTCTTGATGAACATTTTATATATATCTGAAAAAAGTGTGTAAAGTGCCATTTTGAATGTTGTGTTCTAGAAATAACACTTAAATTTATGTAGTTGATCATATCAATTTTTCTTATATACCTACTAATATTTAGTCCATTAATTCTAGTGTGTTAGACAATTATAGTCGCCTATTTTCCCTTTAGTCAGATGACACAGAAGCTGAAGTCAGAGAGAATTAAAGTATGGTGTCAATTCACTCTCACTGGAGGAAGACACATAGAAAGCCTAAGAATGCAGGCAGAATTCAGGAGCAAAATGAGCCTGCAACCGACAGCTAACAAGGAAATGTGGACCTTTGCCCTACAATCATAAGGAAATAAATACGGTCAACTACCTGAACGAGGTTGGAAGTTGATTCTTGCCCATAGCTTCCAGTAAAGATTGTAGTCCCTGTAAACTTTGATTTTAATATTTTTAGACTGTAAGCAGAAGATCTAACTGAGCCCACTCAGATTTCTGACCTACAGAAAGTGTGAGATAATAAATTTCTGTTGTTTTAAGCCAGTAGGTTTAAACCAACATTAAACAACTAATACAGATTTTGATATGCAGAAATTTAAAAATCTGAAAACTAAGATAATGAGGTAAAGTTAATGCAAAAACAAAAATATATATTCTATTTGGGATCTTGGAATAAAGAAATGAAAACAGAGGAAAAGAAATATTTTAACAAAATATTACATTATAAAAAGATTAGAGCAAATGGAATATCAGTATTTTGAAAGGCATACAAGACCAAATTAGTAAGTCAAGATCTAAACACAAAGAAAATGAACTTATCTCCATTAAACCTTATAAGTACTAGTTTAAATAATGCATTCACCGATTTGAGATAAACCTTTATGGATATGGCAACTAATGAGAATTAGATGCTGCATTACATTACAGTGTCTTTGAGATTGCATCTCCTAACATACGGATGCCATGAGGCTCTTACTTGTTTAACAGATTGTGTTTTGGGACATGGAAAAACAAAAGGCTCTCTCCAGAGCACACTTTATACTTCTTATTTTCATTCTTTCACATATTCAGGATTTGTCCTAGAGTATTATCCTTTTATAAGTAATAGTTCATTAACACTTCAGTATTAAGTTTTCTGGTCTAAATATTGGGAAATAATAGGTACTAGCTGGAAGAAAATTTCTAGGTGACACAGGAACCCTATATTTATGCTTAATTGAATTAAACCAAAGTTATTTTCAATTAATTAGTTCTTAGTGTGAATGAACAATCTACCATTATGCCAAGAGGCAGAACAATTTTACAGTGGTGCTTTGGGAAAATTAGAAAAACCTTGACAGAGCTTGATTCCATTAAAAATAGCTAGCTTTTTGTTTTAAATTCATTTCACTTATTGAAATATTACTTATTCTTTTTAAAATCAAACAGACTTTGAGAATAACTTCCTTGATAGGCAGAATAGCTAAACAATTATGAAAGTGGGTGCTGGAGCCAGACTGTACAGGTTTGAAACCTAACTATATAATTATCTGTGTAACAATGGGCTAGATATTAAACTCCTCTTGCCTATTTCCTCTTTTGCAAAATGGAGACAATAGTAGCATCTATTTCATAGAGTTGCTGTGAGGATTAAGTCAATTAATAGAACCTGTAAAGTTAACATAGTATGCTTTCATTAAAATTATTACAATCATTCTTTCAGAAAATTTCCTTCTTTATTTGAATCACCCATCTAAAAACTTATGGTATAGTCTTATCCAACATTTTTTAAAAGCTACATGTCATAATTATCACTGATCCTTCAAGTGGCCTGTGCAATCTGGTTTTAATCTCTAAACAGAACTGGCTCATTGTACTTTCTTGCCTTTATAAATGCCTTTGACTCTATCCTCAATTTCCTTCTTTTCTTCATCTACCTGTGTTCTATTCTTGTTAGTCTTAAGTTTAAAATAATCTACTTTTCAAGAAAGCCTTTCCTAATTCTCTCTCTCTAACCCAGGTCCTCTTAACATGTGAATCGTGTATAGTTACATCTGTTTTTTCCCCTTTAATTAAATTTTATATTCTTGAAAGAATAGATTTATTTATTTTACTTTACCATATCCTCTTAGGCAGTGAGTGCTTCCCAACCTGTTGGCATCTGGGATCAGTTCTGTGGAAGACAATTTTTCCAGGGACAGGTGTGGTGGGCGATTGGCGTTAGGATGAAACTGTTCCACCCCAGATCATCAGGCATTAGTTAAATTCTCATAAGGAGCATGCAACCTAGGGTCCCTTGCAACAGAGTTCACTATAGAGATTGCATTTTTATGAGAATCTAATGCCACTGCCAATGTGAGAGGAGACGGAGCTCAGGCAGCAATGCTTGCTTGCCCCTGCTGCTTACCTCCTGCTGAGCCAGCCTGTTCCTAACAGGTCAGGTACCAGTACCCTCTGTGGTTCTGCGGTTGGGAATGCCTACTCTTAGGTATCTCTTACAGTTGCTAAATTAATAAAAATACATGGTAGAAACTTTCTGATTTCTTATATAAAATTCCTTAGTATTACATATATGGAAGATGCTGTCCACAATGTTTATGTTTTCTTTGTTGATATCACAATTGCCTTTTGGAATGTCATATTCTCATTAACATCTCTAACCACTCCTCTAGTAATAGTGCAAACAAATCACTGAAGCTTGAAAAGTGCACAGACTATTATAGATTTTATTTTATAGGTAAGATTAGAAGCCCGCAAGAGGCTATTTGTCCTAAACATCTGGTTGTTTGTGGTCCACAGTCCATCTCAGAACTATAAGATGAACATTGTTTTCATCATTTTCAGGCCTATTTACACCATCAACCGTCAGTTTATACTCTACAATTTAATGGATATCCTGTTGGCAATTAAAATAAATAAAACATGGCTTAGTTAACTGCTTATATTGGGTCTCATATGTCCTTCACATTGCTAGACAGCATCATTTGCAGTTTAGGAAGCTTCTCTTTATAAAAGGCCCCCCTTGGGTAAAGTCTGAATGGCTTTTCAGTTGATACCTTATTCTCCTAATACTGCATTCCTATTGTTAATGAAGTTCAATGTCTAATCTTAGACTTATTTCCAACATAGTCAATGTTGCATCACACCTATTTATAAGAGCAATGGAGGATAAAGTGCTTGCACTACCAAACAGAAAATTGTCTCTGTTTTGTCTATCAGTTTAGCTCTAGATAATAAGTTAATTGGAAATTATAAAATCTGTTCTGAGATAAGATCATCAGCATTACCTTGTTAATTTAATAACTATAAAATTATAGGTGGCTTATAATGTTGTATTTACCAACATCCAACAATAAGGGTAGACATTTAAAATAACTGAAATGATTGGGGCATATTACATTAAATGTTTTGGGAGGTTTGACATTCCTTAGCAAATCATTATAGCATATGGTCCGGGTCTTTGTGTTCTTATAAATATCATATTCAAGTGTACATATTTTTGACCACCCTTACCTGCTGAATGTATGCCAGGCGCTGAGAAAACAAGAAAATTATGTATTTTTCAAGAAACTTCTTGTCTAGAAGGGAGGTAGATGAGTATAAGTATGTACTATGATAATGGTTAAGGTTTGGTTAAAACAGAAAGAACATAGCCTAGTCAAAAAGATGAGGAAATATTTCTCAGTGATAAGCTGAGTTTAGAAGTAAAATTTCCACAGCTACATTGATGGACATATTTCTGTTCTCTGCATAAGGTCTCTAAATTCTCCAAGTCAATGATTATATGAATTTTGCTCAATAATAGTTTACTCAATATGTATTTGCTGTACCTACTTTAGCCACAACAGTGCTCACGGAATCAAGCGGACTAATTAGACTTTGAATCTCATGAAGTGTTATGGTGGTAAATTTGCTTTATGAAAAGATACCTCCACATTAATTTTATTCATAAGTGCTTGTCTATAATTATATGTATCTCATCCTTCTTAATTTCTATTTGTATTGTTAATATACAAAGATATATTAGTGCAATGGTACAATAGTGTAATGGTACAATTAGTGCAATGGTACAATTAGTTCAATTACAATGTACAAATAAAATACATAGATTAGTGTGTGTTCATTGTATTATTTTTAACTCAAAAGGATACTAACTCAAAAAGATAACACAGTTTAAAGTATAAAAACATTTCTCAAGCCACTTCAAATTTCTTTTGCTAATAATATGTAAATTTCCTAAAGGCCCTCCAATTTCCAGTATTCAAAATAATGTAATGATAAATGCATTATTCTATGCCTAAATTGTGCTAGAAAAGTACCATGGTTCAAGTACTGTATTATGAGCTCTACTAAGAAATTATTTCTCGCCTACAATAAGCATATAATATTATTAGGCCATTTTTAGAGATGAAAAATTTGGGTCCTAACTTGTGTAGTATTAACCAGCTTTTAAGTGGCTCAGCTTTGAGATCAAGTTCTTAAAAAACAGGGTTCACAGCCTGGCCTCTTACCAAAAATCTTAAATTGGCCATGTTTTATGTAAGATATGTGAGATACATTCACTCTTAACTGTTTCCTTTTCTGTCCTGTGGCTGTAAGATTAAGGTATTCTACCAAGGAAAAGCATTTAAATAAGAATACTGAAATGGCTGATTATGTAGATAAGACACTGTAGCCTTCAGGAACATGTAACCCTTTGTGAGGATTCCTAGTATAAGTTGAAAAGGTAGAGATAAGATAGAAACCTAAAAGCCTTCTCCCTTTTGCCAAATCCATTCCAATTTTGTTTTTACATGGTTGCAAATATATACATTTAGAAATTTAAAACACCAAATATTATAACATAGCCTTTTACACCATGAATAAATAATGAAAGAATAAATCAATGAAAAACAAAGTTCACTGCTCTCCAATCCTTCTCTACTTGCTTTATTTTGTCAGATCTTTTTCTTTTCTTTTTTTTTTTTATAGCATTTTAGGTTTTGGGGTACATGTGAAGAACATGCAAGATTTTTGCATAGGTACACACATGGCAGTGTGGTTTGCTGCCTTCCTTCCTTGGCCATACTGCCCAAAGTAATTTACAAATTCAACACTATTCCCATCAAGCTACCAATGACCTTCTTCACAGAACTGGAAAAGAACACCTTAAACTTCATATGGAACCAAAAGAGAGCCCGCATAGCCAAGTCAATTCTAAGCAAAAAGAACAAAGCAGGAGGCATCACACTACCAGACTTCAAACTACACTACAAGGCTACAGTAATCAAAACAGCATGGTACTGGTACCAAAACAGAGATATAGACCAATGGAACAGAACAGAGGCCTCAGAGGAAATACAACATATCTACAACCATCCGATCTTTGACAAACCTGACAAAAACAAGCAATGGGGAAAGGATTCCCTGTTTAATAAATGGTGTTGGGAAAACTGGCTAGCCATGTGCAGAAAGCAGAAGCAGGACCCCTTCCTGACACCTTACACCAAAATTAACTCCAGATGGATTAAAGGCTTAAACATCAGACCTAACACCATAAAAACCCTAGAAGAAAATCTAGGCAAAACCATTCATGACATAGGCGTAGGCAAGGACTTCATGACCAAAACGCCAAAAGCAATGGCAACAAAAGCCAAAATAGACAAATGGGACCTAATCAAACTCCACAGCTTCTGCACGGCAAAAGAAACAGTCAGTAGAGTGAATTGGCAACCAACAGAATGTCAGATCATTTTCTAAGCAGTGCCACAGACATCTGGCTTCCTACAGTTCTTTATTCTTTCTTGTACACATTCTCTGACATTTTCCCAATCACCTTCCCATTTTAAAATTTATACTTTACTTCCACACTACTTCTGTAGTTTGTATCTTTAACTCTTTCCTGGCCTAAAATTGGACTCCTATTCCAATTATGCTGCTTTCCACCTCCCTGGACTAGCCAGAGTCCTAGACTGTCTTACTTATAGTCATTTACCTTCAGTAAAATATTTTAATAGAAACAAGAAAAATTGAAATAACACATTTAGTATGGCAGAATATAAGAAACAACAGTAAAGGAAAGCAGAAAGGCAATATGGTTTCATAATCGTCAATTTCTTTCCCAAGCTTGATTTTGTTTACAGTGGCTTTCATCTGCATTTTTCTTTATACATAGCCATCAACATAAAATTAAAAGTCAAAAATCAAACGAATGTAAAACTTTATTCCCCAAAATTACATTTTTAAATCTCATAATATCTACTATTCAATACTTTTTCTTTGAATATAATAGCTATTTTTTAAAATTATTTTTCCCTTGAAATGAAAAAGAAGGGAAGAAAATTTTTATTAGATATGATTGGATGAGAAAGTCTTTGTCTTTCTTTATGCATGAAGTCCAGGTTACGAATGGAGACACTGTTAGCTGACATTCTGAGTGTGGAAGTACAATGGCCATTTCTTTAGACCTTTCTTACTGTTTCTTTAGATCTTTCTTACTATTCTAAGGAATGTTTTACAAAAACAAAAGATAAAAGTAAGGGTGGGCGTAGTGGCTCACACACATAATCCCAGCACTTTGGGAGGCCAAGGCAGATCACTTAAGACCAGGAATTTGAAACCAGCCTAGCTAACATGGTGAAACCCTATCTTTACTAAAAATACAAAAAATAGCCAGGCATGATGGCAGGCGCCTGTAACCCAACTATTCGAGATGCTGAGGCAGGAGAATCTCTTGAACCCAGGAGGCAGAGGTTATAGTGAGTCGGGATCGTGCCATTGCACTCTGCATTCCAGCCTGGGCGACAGAGTAAGTCTCTGTCTAAAAATAAATAAATTAAAAAAAATAAAGTATTCGCAAATTATTGATGATGAACTTTGTTCTTTTAACCAGAGAAAATATCCCATCACTTCTAGGAAAAGGGTAGTTCCTGCTCCCATTTATTATTCTCAACAATAACCAGACCCAAAACAAATGATGTCTAGATGACATTAAATTACTTCTGGATGACAGAAGACAGAGCCCAGCCCCACCTCACACATTTCTGTTGCCATGGTTTTCAATAAGATGTTTCTGTGGTCAAAGCAGACTCTCACTGTTCTATTCATCACCATTTAACTACAAAAGCTGCTGAGCACATCTATGGTCTCTCTTGCTCATGACAGCAGACAGAATGAACACAAATGATTAGAAAACACCACCTGCTCAGCGCTTAATGCAGGAGGAAAAAGCAGCTGTGCCATTTGTGATGAAAAACACATTAGCTTAAGCTCAGCATGCCATTTATATAACCAACCATGAAAACTCCAAGTTACTGAGGGTGTAGGATGAAATACTGAGTGACAGATACCTGTTTTCCATTAGAGAATTTGTGTCTGAAGATTGTCAAGCGCACAGTGTGACTGATAGGACACTAAGAAATGATGTGACTTTCTAGATCACACAACTTGCTGTTTGGAATATGAAAATCACAGTTCTTGTGAAAGCAACAAGTCATCTATCAGGTGCATCAAAAGGACTGAGTGGAATGGTAGCCTAGAGAGCACTGAGTTGTAGCCACAGTTGACCTGCTTTAAAGAGTGAGGACAAATTTTGCTTTTAGCTGTTATTGATTGCAAAGCACGTAAGCAAGAAAACTGTCATTTATCTTTACAAGTAGGGAAGAGAGCAGATTCCTGCCTTAATTTTTGTGTAAACATAATTCACTGGAGCCACCGAACTTGGAATAGAAAGGTTAATCACCAGTAAAACAAAAGTTTATTCTTCCTTTCAAGTAGGAGCATGAGTCTTTTTATTTTTATTTTTTAAAACAGCTTTTATTTTATTTAGTTCATAATCTGTATTCCAGATTTCACATTCAGTTAGTCAAGTGATACATAATGTGATAAAATTACATTTGACTACCAGTGATTGGTTTTATTTAGAAAATGGATTTTGAATATAGTACTTTGAGTATGTACTCTCAATTTAAAGACAAAATAATGTACATGGTCACTGAATTCTGGTTATTGTTTTTAGTTGGGATAGGTTAGCCAGTTTGAAACTACTTTCTTTAAATTTCAAAATTGATCAAGTGAGAGATTATTATGAGAATAATTGGAGCTGGATTTATAACAGTTGATAAAGTCGTTATATAGCTACATGAAAAGAGGAAAACATAAGCTGGAAGGAATTCTACCATGTAACTCTAATAATTAAAGTTGTGTATCAAAAATTCATAGTGGTGATGAAATACCATTTGTTAAAATTATAATCATAAATTCCTACTGATTATAATTAATTAATTAAAAATAGAAAATGATCTTGCTTATAGTAGAATGCCAGCTAATAAACACAGAAGGAATAATGGACTTAGAAAATACTATTTTGCCATTTATAAATAATAGATTCATGAATAAAATATCAATAGTGCTAAACCTAGAGGACTGCAGTTTGATGAATAAAAGTACATTTGCATAGATACAAAATATCTTTCCCCAGATTATTTATTAACTGCAAATTCAAAATGGTAACTGTACAATGAAGAAACCAGGAGCTCACCATTTTAACCAATTAATCAACATGCCCATCATTAGTAATGAAATCCACAATGTTAACCCCTTGTCTTATCGGTAACTGAGAAAACTTATTATAGGAAAAGGAAATATTCATGATAAATAATGGTTTTCAGATGTTATTCCTTTTTACAAATATTAAAAATTAACACAAATAAACGTAGGTGAATAAAAAAAGAATTAGACCAAACAGACAAAAAAGAAATCTATCTGTATCTTCGTGTGTGTTGCAGAGCTTGCAGAAAACATTTAAATAGACAACAGACTGATGCCATTACTTTCATTGCCTAAAGATACTGGAAAAAGACATTTGAATAATCCTTAACAGAAATGCTGAAAAGACATGCATGTAATTGTATTTAGATGAGAATGCCTAAGTACCCTACAGTTCGGGAAAAGTAATTAAGCAGAAGACATTATTTTTATAGCTTAAGTGAATTTTAAGTGTTAATAGTGATAACCAGTTGAATATTATATTATTTCAGCATCAGGCATCTTTTTTTTTCCTTTCTTTTTAAATTGTAATTTATATTTTTGACACAGGGTCTCACTCTGTTACCCAGGCTGGACTGCAGTGGCCCAGTCATAGCTCACTGCAACCTTGAAACCCTGTGCTGAAAAGATTCTCCTACCTCAGCCTCCCAAGTAGATAGAATATCTAAGACCACAGGTGTGAACCACCACACCTGGCTGCATCAGGCATCCTTTAACAGTAGTATTCTATGGAGCTGAATGCTACCACTTTCTGTGGCAAAGATATATATACTTCTATATCGAACGTCCTATCAGTCAGAAAGAAGCTCACCATTAACAATATCTCCCAGGTCTTCTGAATTCTGACCCAATTGATAACTGTATTCATATCAACTAAAAAAAATATACACTCTGGAAACAGAGTGCATGCTTATAGAATTTAGATGTCTTCATGTCAGAAATCCTGCATGAAACACTAAGACTTTACTCTACAGGGTGCCAAATTATAGTTAACTTGATTTTTTTTAATTAGTATGTTGGCCCTGCTTGTTGGTTTATATTGGCAGGTTAATGTGAGTTAGAGGTAGATGAGAGGGAAACGTATCTTTGAACTTGCCCTACAAGCCTTTACTGTCTTTTGTTTACATGGATGTTTTTGGTCTCATCATCAGGATAGTGGTCTCATTATTAAGGGACACAGATTTTAGGCCAAATCATTTGTGAATGTGTCTGTCTGAGTAAGTTTGCCTTCTTGATCTTTGTGAGATTTAGTTTTCTTATCTCTTAAATGTGCAGTAAGCTAACTTTGAGTTCCTAAGTGTAAAATATTTTGGGCATTTCAATGATATTAATAGAATCTGTACCACCGGATTAGGTAATTCAAAAGAAACTTTGAGTTCTCAATGGTGGAAAATTCAGTTTTTTTTGCTTGACTATTGGAGGACCAAGTGAGTTAGTTCTGCAGATGCCAGTGTGACTGCTACCACCCTATCCGTTATCTCAGCACTGGGCAGAATGTCACTCAACTCAGTTTCTACACATGGAAGCTGCATCAGTGTATTATCTAGGAAAGAGACTCATACCACATACATCTGCTCTCTTATTGCCCAAACAGAAGGAGCCTTTAGAGTTTGTGATGTAGAGCATCAATAATCTGAAATCTAGAATAAACATGTGTTGGGTTTTCTTATACAGTATTAGTAATATCCACTATCTTAGATTTCCTATGTATTCCACAGAGGTAAAAAACATCAAGTTATCACCATCATTTGATAGAAATATCTAAAAAATATACTATTAAGGGTGTAATTTTTTGAAATATCATTTCAACGTACACTTTCCCTTCAAATCATGCTACATTATGCTGTTTTAAATATTTTAAAGGCATTTTCAGTACCTTTTCCAATTAGTAAATTAGTTACCTGAACTTGATGACATGTAACCATAAATGTGGTTATGAAATACTCTTGAATTTTAAAATTATCCATTTGTGTTTTCTACAGTTTAGCTATCTTTCCATGTTTGAGACAACTTCCATCAAAATACCTAGGTCTTCAGCATTTAATTGTTATCATAAGCTGACTTTGAAAAGTCAATTGCTAAGATGATTTTAATATTAACATTCACTTTTCTAAAAATTTTACTACCTCATTGAATTAGTCATGCTGATTCACTCATAAAAATGTGATACTCTAGAAAATATTTGTGAAATTATGACAAAATACTTATCTATAATAAAGGCACAATAATGTTCTCCCAAAGATGTCTATATCCTAGTCTTCAGAACCTATGAATATGTTACATGTCAAAGAAAAACTAACATTGCTGGTATAGTTAAGGTTACTAATAACCTGACTTTAAAATAGAGGGATAAGTTGAATTATCATTTGGCTCAGTCCCCTCTTCCCAGGTTTTGTAGGAAATTTGTCACACTGTTTCCAAAGGTCTGCAAAGTCTTCAGGACATTTATTCTTACCATCATTTTCTTTAATGTTTACAGAGAAATCTCAGTGACATTGGCCCATATTTTTTTAATTTCTATTTTAAGTCTGTGCCAATGTACACAAGAAATTTAGCCTCTTAGCCATGGTATCTTACCAGAAAACTCCTCTCATAACAAATATCAAAATTATGTGTACTCTACCTTACTAAATTGGCAGAACGGCTTACAAAAGTGATTTAATATTGTAAAAAATGAGCCAGCCTAAAATAGAATATTGGACGTCTTTGTTCTAAAATCTTGTTTCATTTCCCAATACATGGTCTCAGACATTTCTCTCCGCCAACATTTCTTCATAAGTTCTAGCCTTTTGCTATATTGTTTAGTACTTTCTCCCTTAAGCTCCTGTCTCCAATACATTCAATTCTTCCTTTTTAATTTTAAAGACACATTTAACCTTAAGCCTCAGTTCTAGTTCCATATTAGCATATCTAAAAAATTAGTATCTGCTAAACTAATATCTTTTAACTTTGGGTATCATCTCTGTCAGCACACATATACTGAAATTTCTTTGTTTACTTTTTTCTTTTCACATCAGTCTCTGCTAGTAAAGCAGTACTATACAGATTTGCTTTTCTCCTTGTGTTAATTTTGCAAACATCTAGAGATGACAGAAAAATTATAATCTTGGAGATGGCAGGAAAAATTACAATCAGTTTTAAATGGATATGTTATTTTTTATATTGTGTTCACTAGGATCCTTATCTCAACATGTTTCTCTTCTCTTTCAACATCTCTTCCGTATGTCATATCAGCTCCTTCAAAAGTAGCTTTAGTATCTTTAATTAAATATTATCTATGTTTGTGACTCGAATATCTCAAGGTAAACGTAATCATACAAGATTTAAAACAATATGTCCAGTTGACTTCTTGACATCAGCTATGGTTTTGCTATAGTTTGCCTCTACCAGAACTCAGGTTGAAATTTAATTTCCAATGCAATGAGGTTGGGAGGGGCCTTTAAGAGGTGGGGGCTAATAGAAGGCATTTGGTTCATGGGATCTCCTACCTTAGTGGTGCCCTGATGCTGTTCTTGCAATAATGAGTGAGTTCTGGTTCTCCTGGGACTAAGTTAAATTCACATGAAAGCTGGTTATTTAAAAACAAGGATGCCCTTGGTGTTTGGTCTCTTTGAATGTATCTGCTTCCTCTTTGACCTTACATTATGTTATCACACAGTAGGATAACCAGAAGCCAGTGCCATGCCCTTGAACTTCCCAGCCTGTTGAACTATGAGTCAAACGAACCTCTTTCATTATACATTGCCCAGCCTCAGATAGTCTGTGATAGTAAAACTAAGTGGACTAAGACAACATCTATATCTAGACTATCCCACAATAACTTTGAATTTCATTTATCAAAAACCTTGTTTTCCTTCTATGTTGTTTCCCATAATATATATTTGAATGAAAACTACTATTCTCAATACCTCCCCATGAAAATCTGTGAGTTGCCCTTTACAATCCCTTTTCCTTCATCCACTCACTGTAGTATGATATGCTATTTTTTTCTCAGTACCCATTCATTTATTCATTTTCTTCCTTTCAGTAAGAAAATCCTGCATTTTAGCTGTGACAATGGAAATCTAGCTGGAGGCTCCTTTTCATAGTCTCTTAAAGTTAGATGTAACCAATTAACTATTATATTTTTATAAGTACATGCTACACCTCACTTTCTTTTCTTTCCTACTTCCTGCATACTGGAATGGAAATAGAGAACTAGAAATAAATCTCCACCATGATTCTAACACCTGAGCTAACTTTCTAGGGGATGCAAGCAAAAAGATAAAGAGAATTCTCAAGAAAATCCTGTGGAGACAAGTTGTTCTACTAATCCCTGGACTACTCATGCCATGAGTTGGGGAAAATACACATATATTATTTATATCACTGTGTAAGGTCATTTATGTTACAGCTTGATGTGAGAAAGATTTTGGAAAACCCATGTGCATTTATATGTTTATGAAACAGCTGAGGCTTTTGCTTCTCAAGGGCAGAGATACTATGGCCTTTTATCCTGAAGCTCTAGGAGAGTGCATATAACATAGTTGGAGAACTTATTCAAACTTATTTGAATAAATAAAATCAAATAGAATTCTTCAATGTCTGTTTAAAAATATTTATAACATGGCATCATACTTGGCCCCACATTTTCTCTTCAGTTATATTTCTGATTCAAGCTCCGTTGTCACCATTTAATGTTTACACAGAAGTGATACAATTTTCTGAGACCGCTCTCTCCTTCATGATCGTTTTTTTTTCTGTCTATAATGACTTTCTCCTTCTGTTTGGGGAAAGAAATTGCTATTATTTTCAAACTCAGTTCAAGCATTACCTCCTTCGTGAAGCCTTTGCTTCCCTCCTCCAGGGAGATAAAATCACTCCTTGCCTGTGGTCTTGTGATCTGCTGTATCTTGCAGGTGTGTAGGCAGATTAGGAGTCATGCAGTTTGATGACCAGTATCCTACTTTCTGTTCTAGCATCCCAGTATTTTCTCTTTCTGACATCTCACCATCTACATTATCATTCCTTTTCTGTTCAGATAGGAGCTATTTCCAGAAAGTTTGGGTAAATCCTCATTTGGGAAGGGACACAAATAAGCCATTAATGCTCTATCAACAGAAAACAAATCCTAAAAGGATGGAAACTTGAACGGTGAAATCCCAAACATTTATTTACTAGGGAATGAAGACTTAAGTCTTGGTACTGGTTTTGCCCAGCTTTAGAAAGCTGGAAGCAGCAGCTATGATGCTTATGGATTATGAGGAAAATAAGACAGGAACATCTTAATTTATATTAGTCGTGACAGTACAGGGGGTAGGCTATCCTGCTACAACATATAGTCCCTGGAATATTATATTTTTTGCATAAATAACATTTACATCATATCATAGTTCAATGTAAGTCAGACAGATATAATTCTTTCAGTTATGCCATTTGGACCACATGGTCTCCAAAGTTAGAAGCATATCATAACAATAGTCATAGCAGAAAAAGAGAGAGATGGAATAGGAATAGGCTCTTAAGTACCTTGGCCTGGAAAGGGAGATGAGATGTAAAGGAACAAACAAATATTGAGGAATAGGAACATGCTATGTAATTTATAGTAATTCCTGATTTATTCACGTTCATTTATCTTTCTTCCCATCTTTAAGTATACGCCTTGTTGGCATCAAACTTCTACTATGCTGCTTGTACATCATGAAGTTCCATGTCCATTTCCTTCACTCTTGCTTTTTATCCTCTATTCTTTTTCACTTCATGGCTTTACTAATGGCCTACTCATTGATGAGGTTGATCAAAAGTACTATCTCCTTCAGAAAGTTCCCTCTGAAATTCAGAGCTAAAATAAATAATGTTTCTTTGTGTTCCGTTAACATATTTTTGCTATAGCACTTGCCAAATTTATAAAATTTTTTTTCTCTTTCTCTTTCTTTTTATATTTTCCCTCTCCCTCTCCCTCTCCCTCCCCCTCCCCCTCCCCCCTCCCCCTCCCCCCTCCCCCCTCCCCCTCCCCCCTCCCCCCTCCCCCCTCCCCCTCCCCCTCCCCCTCCCCTACCCCTCTCCCTCTCCCTCTCCCTCTCCCTCTCCCTCTCCCTCTCCCTCTCTCCCTCTCCCTCTCCCCTTCTCTTTCCTTTCTCTCTGTCTGTCTGTCTGTCTCTCTCTGTCTCTCTCTCTCTCTGATGTGGTCTCGGTTCCCTGCAACATCCACCCCTAGGGGTGCATACCACCATGCCTGGCTATATTTTATTTATTTATTTATTTTTGTAGAAATGGGGTCTTGCCATGTTACCCAGGCTGGTATGGAACTCTGGGACTCAAGTGCTTGCCTTGGCCTCTCAAAGTGTGAGGATTACAGGTGTGAAGAACTGAATCCCACCAAAATTTTTTAATATGTGTCTGATTTCGTCTCATCAATTTATTTCATTTTAACCAATGTATGTATGACATGTATCTGATTATCAGTGTATTTTTTACCTATTTTTAAGAAATAAAACTAGATTCTGCTGTAGGGTGTCCCAATAGAAGGTTATCAGCATACGGGGCAGAAAAAAAAAAAAGAAAAGAAAAAAATAACTAGATTGTATTATAATCCTTAGACGTAATCTTGCAATTGATCCCCAGAAAGTAAATGAACCAGTTTACAGTCATTTATACCTTCTAAAAGACAGAATAGGGATTAAAAGTATGGTCTTTGGTGTTAGGCTGCCTTATTTTTAACAAGACGTCACTAATTACTTGCAAATTCAGATATGGCAAGTCATTCAAATTCTACTTTAATTCCTTTATCTGTAAAATAAAAATAAATATATCTTCTGGATTGATTTTGAGGATTAATAAATTTAATTTGTAGTAAATTTGGTGAGTATAATGCCTGCAATATAATAGTAGGCAGTTATTAAATGAGTGATGTGGATCTCAGTCATTAAATAGGATACAAATAGATAAAATAATGAATATTTGTGATTATATGTATCTTTCCATAATAGAATTATACACATAAACATATTAATGGTAGTCACATCAGCATCATGATACTGTAATGATAATGTTTATTTTGAACAACTTAGTACTGTTTGAATATTCTAACATGTCTGATACCATGAATGTTCTACATATCTAACAACTTATATGTCTTGCAATTTTTCAAATCAGCAAAAATATCTGAAGATCCCATTTTTGTTCATGTTGCTGGAGATATCATTTTCATTTCATTGTTTGTTTTTCACCATATTAAATACTAAATATCCTTTTCTTTTTTTTATTATACTTTAAGTTCTGGGGTACATGTGCAGAACATGCAGGATTGTTACATAGGTAGACACATGCCATGGTGGTTTGCTGCAACCATCCCCCTGTCATCTACATTAGGTATTTCTCCTAATGCTACCCATCCCCTATTCCCCTACCATGTGCTATCCTTCCCTTAGGCCCGAATCCCTAGACAGGCCCCAGTGTGTGATGTTCCCTCCCTGTGTCCATGTGTTCTCATTGTTCAACACCCACTTATGGTGAGAACATGCAGTGTCTGGTTCTCTGTTCCTGCGTCAGTTTCCTGAGAATGATGGTTTCCAGCTTCATCCATGTCCCTGCAAAGGACATGAACTCATCCTTTTTTATGGCTGCATAGTATTCCATGGGATATATGTGCCACATTTTCTTTATCCAGTCTATCATTGATGGGCATTTGGGTTGGTTTCAAGTCTTTGCTATTGTAAACAGTGCTGCAATGAACATATGTGTGCATGTTTCTTTATAGTAGAATGATGTATAATCCTTTGGGTATATACCCAGTAATGGGATTGCTGGGTCAAATGGTATTTCTAGTTCTAGATCCTTGAGGAATTGCCACACTGTCTTCCACAATGGAATGGGAAAAACATTTGCAATCTACCCTTTAACAAAGGACTAATATCCAGAATCTACAAAGAACTGAAACAAATTTACGTGAAAAAAACAACCTCATGAAAAAGGGAGCAAAGGATATTAACAGACGCTTCTCAAAATAAGACATTTATAAGGCCAACAAACATATGAAAAATGCTCATCATCACTGGTCATTAGAGAAATGCAAATCAAACCACATTGAGATACCTTCTCATGCCAATTAGAATGGTGATCATTAAAAAAGAGGAGACAACAGATGCTGGAGAGGATGCGGAGAAATAGGAACACTTTTACACCGTTGGTGGGAGTGTAAATATCCTTTTCTAATGTACAAAATGAATACATTTGTTAACAGCACTGCTCCTAGGTTGCCTTCAAGTGGCCAGGTGTGGTTGAGAGATTTTGAACCTCATGTGGAAAACTAAAATGTTTTGGATCCTATTGACAGATAAACAAAGTGCACACGTACAGTGTGGTCATATCAACGCCAAATGCTTAGTATATTGCAGAGTCTGGCACACAGTTAATGGTGTCTACATATTATTAATTACTATTATTTTTATTATATTTTAACCTATTTAAACATTTTTATTATTTTGTAGTCATGGATAAGACACAATATTGAATTAACACAGGGGATGTAACCTCTTTAAATGTGAGCAACAGTTTTCAGAATAAGTTATAGTTTAAACCAGGCGTCCCCAAACTTTTTACACAGGGGGCCAGTTCACTGTCCCTCAGACCGTTGGAGGGACGCCACATGCTGTGCTCCTCTCACTGGCCACCAATGAAAGAGGTGCCCCTTCCTGAAGTGCGGCGGGGGGCCGGATAAATGGCCTCAGGGGGCCGCATGCGGCCCGTGGGCCATAGTTTGGGGACGCCTGGTTTAAACAGTCTTTGAATAAAATTTCCTGATAGTACTGTTTTAGACAGATCAGTGTTTATATGATAGTCATCTGATTTTGGCTACAACTCTCAGGTCATTCGTTGAGTTCATAATAAAAATACTATCATCTCATACCTGTTATGACTGTGTTTAGAATGTTTTGAGAAGAAAAGATTTTCTCTCGGTCTTCCAAAATGAAACACAAGGCTATAAATGCCACAGGGACATCAATCTTTTCAAAATCTTTTTTGCTCTGTAGTATTCTACTGTAATTGTTAATGCTATGACAGGTATCAACACAAGCAAGACTAAGGCAGAACACTGAGATGAAGATTCTTCGAAGAAATGAACTACAGAGAGAAATTTGTTCAGGAATGAAGTTATTTTAGGAAAAAAACAAGTCCTGGAAGCAGCAGGTGTGTATGCTATTAGAATGACTTTGTGTTTTAATTAAACAGCATTTCCTAACAGAGTAATTACCTTTGTTGTTTACCGAACTTTTTTTAAGGTTCATTAAGACATCTCTAATCTTCTTTCTTCTCATAGTCCAGGTTAAAAGGTTTTTTTTAAAAAAAAACTTGTTCTTATTAGTAAACTTGTTCCTATTAAGAAAAAAGCATAACTAGGTTCTGAGTCTATGGAAAATTCATGCTCTTTATTAAAGAGGTTCAACTAAAAATTCAAATCCACATGCTCATAGCCTTACAACACGGTTTTCTCTGAGTTTATAAATTTTTTTCAACATCTTATCATAATGAATTATATCTTAAAAAGCTAAAGCATCGAAAACAGTTTTGAGATATTGTCAAATGAGTATTAACCAAAGGAAATCTCTGCAGCTGTAACCAGCTCTGGTGGGTGTTGCATAGAGGAGTGAAGGGGGATTGTATGAGTTCGTTCCTAGAGCTCAGACCTGTATGGTATGTTCTATTTTGAACTACATCGTTGTCAACAAAATTTAAACTTCCCATGTAGACATTTTTATTCCTTATACAAGAATCACTTGTGAAGTCACTACCAGGCAGGCCATCACGTGAACTCAAAAAGTCCTCTGGTTTTTAATGTTCCCAGAAGACTGATTAAGGGTAATGTATTTTTAATATCCTTACTTATGTTTGAATTGCCACAAATCCATAGCATTTTGTTAAAATGTGTAACGGAATTGTGTTTTTAAGAGAAAGGCTGCTTGTTAGAGATGACCAACAGACTAGATTATTTGAGACACATGATTAAAAAGTCTCAGGACTACAATAAGCCTATTTTATTTTATCTCAAAATGCTGTGTATCTTGTTTTTTTTTTTTTTTTTTTTTTTTTCTCTTGAGATGTAATCTCACTCTTGTTGCCCAGGCTGGAGGGCAAGAGCACCATCTTGGCTCACTGCAACCTCTGCTTCCCAGGTTCAAGCGACCTCCTGAGTAGCTGGGATTATAGGCATGTACCATCATGCTTGGCTAGTTTTTTGTATTTTTAGCAGAGACGGAGTTTCTCCATGTTGGTCAGGCTGGTCTCCTGACCTCAGGTGATCCACCTGTCTCGACCTCCCAAAGTGCTGGGATTACAGACATGAGCCACTGCATCCAGCCAACTCCTGTGTATCTTTATGTTTGGGCTTCTGAGTGAGTTGTTCTATGTTGATAGAGTGATATAGATTTACTGGCAATATACTCATGTTATGATTCTTGGTTAAAGTAAATTAGGAGATTGAAAGAAAAAGTATTCTACATTTTTTGTTTGTCATCCGATGTCAGCCATAGCATTATAATCTCAGAAATACACAGCAGTTCACGACTGATAAGAAATATTTGGAAACTACACATCACTGATGTTTTTGTTCAAAAAATAATACAATTAAGATTTCTTCATACTGAGATTGTCAAAAATAGATGTTCAAAAGATATTGCATCAAATATACACATATACACACACACATACATATACACAAAAGTTCCAAAAGCAATTAATGTGCATACATGTTTTCATGTCTGGATGAAAAGACTTCTGCCTAGCTACTCAAAGAATAATAAAAAGCAGACTTTAAAAGATAGTGTATTTACAAAATGGGCAAGACATAATAGTAAGTTTCACAAAAATATAACATGCTTGAATGTTTCCCTCATGTGACTTCTCTACATCAGACAATCACATACATTTTCTCTAATAACTACATATGAAAATTTTAAACAATTTTTGTTTTTGCAATTTATGAGAACAAAATCATAAAACTAAACTTTGGAAGGCATTTAACTGATGTCACTGTACTCTTGCATAGCATAGGTGACACAGTAATTTAATAATTTCTTAAAGTGCTAGATGGTCCAAAAGCTTCCTAATTCTCGAAGAGAAAGAAAAAGTATGGCACTATTTTTATTCTCTCATTAATCTAAAACTAGTATCTTCCATGAAATTTTATATGAAAAAAAAATAAAGTCAACATTTAACTCTATGCAAAAAGATCCTTAATACTTGCAAATATTTGTCCTATAAATCCCTTAACTTCTAATGACCAATCAATTAATAAATACAGTTGGTCCTTTATGTTTCTGATATTTTCCAGCATTATAATTTTAAGAGTTTTAAGACTTTATCCATTAACCCTGTAAGAACAAGCAGAAGAAGCTGATGTTGAAGAATTACCTGAGCCCATAGGGCTGCTGTGAGCTGTGATCCTGATCATGCCACCACACTCCTGGGCAACCAAGTGAGACCCAGACCCCCCCCAAAAAAAAGTTACGCAAAGAATTCATATTTTTACTTTTAAGACTTACAAATGTTTGTACTTGTGGTCTTTAGTTAATTGCTGTGAATTTTGCATTCAAGGTTAAAAAAAGACCTAGAACAGGATTGCCCTTAGTTTTATCATTTCTTGCTATGTTGTCTTCCATCAAGGAATATAAGGGTGGAAAGTGACTACCATGCAATTGTAAAATTCAGCTTTAATAACTTCTCTGGTAATTTCTTAGATAGGCTTGTGGAGTAGACTAATGTGAGGACTGGGCTGTGAATTTACCACTTTATCTCTTCTGTATCAACCATAATTGGTGTTCCATAAAAATTGGTGTAATTAATATGAAGCCCTCAAATAAATATTGAGCATCATAATCAAGTGAAATATTATTTATAATACAGGTTAAAATTTTGACATACATTTTTTTATGTTTGAATACCATGGATAAAACATGCATATGCACACACACACACACACACACACACACAAATACACAATTTTAAATCTTGTAATGCAAGCAATACATGAGGAAAAAATGACAGCAGATTGCATTCTCATGTGACGATTTGAGAATGAAATAATTATCTAGTAAATCCTGATGGTACTTAGTCCATCATGATAATTAAGGCAGATTTTATGCGTAATTGCCTTGACCTCATATTTTCCATTATTATTTCTAGACATATTACAATATATCCAAAAAATGTAATTTGGCTTGTCAATAATGAAATGTCAAGTCTGTAGTGCTTCCTGGTTTATAATGTAATTTTAATAAAATTGTAAAAGATAACTAAAATGGTAGCAATAAATCATTTTAGGTAACACTTTCAGTAATATTTTATTCATTTAATGCATGTACAACCTTCTAGGTTTCATGCTTATTTAATTTAATATATTCCTGCTGTGCCATATTTTTGTTAAAATATCAGCAAAAATTATTTGGGTATGATCATATATTTTGTCCAGTTTTGCTTTATGGTGTTTATGACATTTTTATTGTTTCGAGTACAGAAACTAAGCTAGATGTCCTTATGCAAGGCAGGCAATTGGTTTGAGACTCTGGTCATTATTTAAAATTAAGTGCGAATTTTCATTTAAGTATATTTTGGGGATTACTAAAATGAAAAAAATCTGACTCATGAGTTAAACTACAATTAAAACATATGATCTAAATACTATTATAACAGGAAATATAACTTAGAAACTCTAGAGTTGCCAACAGAGAGCTCCAAGGGATATTCCCAGCATTTTCTTTTTTAAAAAAGGGAAAGTCGATGGGCATATTTATTTTCGTAGTATTAGCTTTAATGAGGGTCTGTGAGTCTACGAGTTTTTTTATAAACAAAATTTAATTTTTTATAAAAAAAATAATTTTGGATTTAATTTTAAGGCAAGGAATCTGTGGTAGGCAGAATTCTAAAATGCCATCCTACCAGGGTTCCTACCTTCTGGTTAGGTGCCCCATTCTCTCCTTTCTAGAGTGTGGGTGGGACTGCAAACACAATGCATTCTACTCCCGAGATGAGGTTATATTATACTACATGCCAAATTGGCAAGGAATGTGAAGAAAGAACTAAAGTCTCAAATTAATTGATCATAAATTAATCCTGAGTGGATGTGACCTATTGATGTGAACTCTTAAACACAATCTAGACCCTTCTTGAAGACAGGAGAAATTGTCCTGCTCCATCTTGAAGAAGCAAACTTCCGTACTGAGGCAAGGTATTAAGATGAAGCTATAGGAGCTTAAAGAAAACCCTAATGACAAATAGCAAAAGAATGAACACCTCAGTCCTACAGATACAAGAAAATTTTTCATCAGAAGAAGAGCAGTTTGTTTTAATTGTTTTATCTTCTATTCAAATTATCTGAATTTACTTGACAATGACAATAATTTACATTCAGATCACTTTACGCAATAATTGGACAAATGAACCCCAGAGTTAAAATTTGCTGCCTTCTACATTATTTTTGTTCTTGTTTTCAGAATCTTTCTATAATATAATAGACTAACAAAACAATTAAAAGTATGAATATGATTTTCTACATATATTAAGAAGCATTATATTGCCTAATTAAGAAGCAGTATTTTGACTAGAATGGAAATATTTTAAAATAGCAAGGTATTCTCTTGAAACTAAAGTTGGACAATCCCATGTATAAATTGCTTCCTTTAACCAGAGAAAAGTGTTGGAAACAGGTTTGCAACATTGGGAAGAACCCATACGAAAACAATGGATCACTCATCAAGGCTAGTTTTCTTTTTGCAAAAAGGGTGCAGTCTTGCCGTGAGAGCACACCTGAACAAAGGAGACAGGGACATTCATAACTTTCGTAACCTGATGCAGTAGTCCTACTGCTGTGTCCACTTTGCACTGGCCAGAACGGGACCTCACATTTTATGCTTGACCCAATTGGCAAAAAACTTGAAAATTTCCTGAATAAATAAGGGTGAAAGAAGGCAAAGAAGACGACAAGGAAGAAGAGGAAGCTAGTCAGGAGAAGGTCAGGAGAGCTTCCAAATAAGGAATGGCATGCACCAGGATTTGGAGTTTGCCCAGTTCTTTTCAGACATGCTGGAGTGAGTCAAAGTAGCTGATTTAAGATGTAGCTGATTTAGAGAATATATATACATGGGTATATGTTTTGCTAATAGTGGAATGGCCATAGAACAAGAAATGGTACATCCTTATAATGTAGGCTAAGACACAAACTTTGAAGAACTTTCCCATCTCTCACAAAAAGCAATACAACAAAGGTGAATTGGGATGTAATACAATTTTAATTTTAATTTCCTAGTAATTATAATAGATTTTAGAATTTACAGATAACTTTTTATAACATAATAAATTATGAATATATTTTACAAAAACCCAAAGAAGCTGAGGGACTTCTAAAAATATATAAATGGGTACAGTGATATCTTAGAGTGATGAAAATAATACAATAGAAAACAGGTAGGCAGTGAAGACCTGGCCAACATCCCACCTGTAAGCTATTTTAAGGGTTTGATAAATAAGCATAAAACAGTCTTTGCAAAAAAAAAATGATAACAGTGAGAAAACTATGGCAGTGAAAGAGATCTGATATAATCCACTTTCCATCTTTCCTTTCTTCTAAATTTTCCTGGGGTTTGGGGGCAAGCTAAGTTTGAGAGACATTTAGGTTACAGTTTCTTTTTTTTTTTAATTGCATTTTAGGTTTTGGGATACATATGAAGAACATGCAAGATTGTTGCATAGGTACACACATGGCAGTATGATTTGCTGCCTTCCTCCCCGTCACCTATATCTGGCATTTCTCCCCATGCCATCTCCCCCAATTCCCCGACCCCCACTGTCCCTCCCCTATTCCCTCCAACAGACCCCAGTATGTAGTGCTCCCCTCCCTGTGTCCATACGTTCTCATTGTTCAACACCCGCCTATGAGTGAGAACATGCAGTGTTTGATTTTCTGCTCTTGTGTCAGTTTGCTGAGAATGATGGCTTCCAGGTTCATCCATGTCCCTACAAAGGACAGGAACTCATCGTTTTTGATGGCTGCGTAATATTCTATGGTGTATATGTACCACATTTTCCCTGTCCAGTCAATCATCGATGGGCATTTGGGTTGGTTCCAGGTCTTGTAACCTGTGCTGCAATGAACATTCGTGTGCATGTGTCCTTATAGTAGAACAATTTATAATCCTTTGGATATATACCCAGTAATGGGATTGCTGGGTCAAATGAAATTTCTATTTCTAAGTCCTTGAGGAATCGCCGCACTGTCTTCCACAATGGTTGAACTAATTTACACTCCCACCAACAGTGTAAAAATGTTCCTGTTTCTCCACATCCTCTCCCTTACCTACCCTTGTAAACCTAATAAAAGGCCATCAGGCTGGGGAGGAGAGGAATCTAAATTCTGCTAAGACATACATAAAAACAACTGCCAGTCACCCCTGCAGATAACACCACTATTGTATATTGGCCTTTTGAGATATCTATTCAGGTTTTTGCATGTCTGAAACCCATGGTTCCACTTGGACCTGATGGCTCCACTTGAACCTATCAACTTGACTTCTGTGGCTCTACACAGAAACAATTCAACATGCAGGAGGACAGCTTACCACCTCCGATTCCATCTGTGCCCCAACCTATCAGTAGCAAGCCTAGCAGCCTCTACCCCATTGTGATGGTTAATACTGTGTGTTAACTTGATTGGATTGAAGGATGCAAAGTATTGATCCTGGGAGTATCTGTGAGGGTGTTGCAAAGAAGATTAATATTTGAGTTAGGGGGCTGAGAAAGGCAGACCCACCCTCAATCTGGGTGGGCACCATCTAATCAGCTGCCAGTGCAGCTAGAATATAAAGAGGCAGAAAAATGTGAAAAGAGAGACTGGCCTAGCCTCTCAGCCTACATCTTTCTCCCATGCTGAATGCTATCTGCCCTTGAATATTGGACCCCAAGGTCTTCAGTTTTGAGTCTTAGACTGTCTCTCTCCTTGCTTCCAGCTTGCGGAAGTCCTGTTGTGAGACCATGTGATCATGAGTTAGTACTTAATAAATTCCTCTTGATATGTATCGATATGTATATATCTATATATATTCTATTAGTTCTGTCCCTCTAGAGAACCCTGACCAATAAAGATTTTGGTACTAGAAGTGGTTCAACAGGAACAGAATATTAAGAATGAAGTTCTTTCATTGGTTTTGTGAGTTTCCGGAGTAGGCTGCTTAATATGATTAGATTCCAACATGCTAAGGACCCTACTTCTGATAGTATGGAGAATGCTGATAGTCCTTGGTGTGAACTGTTTAGAGGCTTATGCGAAATAAATGCAGGTGACACTCCTGATTCACTGCTCATGAGAGGCAAGGAGTTTAGTGACTCTACACATAATACCTTTGACCATATGTGGAGAACCAGGGAACATAATGAAGCTAGTTGGTTACTCCTAAGTTCAGTGGACAAAATGATGAAAAAAAAAAATGATGAACTGTAACCTCATGAGATGTGTGCATGTTCAAGTTGACAAGGGGTAGACTTGTGATGGTTAATACTGAGTGTCAACTCGATTGGATCGAAGGATGCAAAGTATTGATCCTGAGTGTCTGTGAGGGTGTTGCCAAAGGAGATTAGCATTTGAGTTAGTGGGTTGGGAAAGTCAGACCCACCCTTAATCTGGATTGGCACCATTTAATCAGCTTCCACTGCGGCTAGAATATAAAGCAGGCAGAAAAGCAGGAAAAGACTAGACTGACCTTCCCTCCCAGCCTACATCTTTTTTCTGTGCTGCATGCTTCCTGCCTTCAAATATCTGACTCCAAGTTCTTCAGCTGTGGGACCTGGACTGGCTCTCCCTTTTCCTCAGCTTGCAGATGGCCTATTGTGAGACCTTGTGATCATGTGAGCTAATACTTAATAAACTCCTCATATATAATTGCCAATAATTATTAATAATAGTTTCATCGACAGTATAAAGATTATTCAGCCACGGCTGCAAACAGCAAAATATGCTGGAAAGTAACTTTGGAGAATAAAATTTGTCATTGAATGTGTATGTCAGGAAATTTTATATATTTATATTATTAGCCCTCTCCCTCTAGAGAACCCTAATACATCCTTCCCCAAACTGCCTTTAAAAACCCACTAACCTATGAGTTTGAAAGAGATCGATTTGAATACTCCATCTCCCACATGACATGGCCAGCCTTGTGTCTTTTAAACTTTCTTTACTTCAATGCTGTGGACTTTATTTGTGGAGCAGGCAGGAAGAACCTCTTGGGTGGTTACAAATAAATAAATAAATAAATACATACATACATACATACACACACTTTGTTGTATTTTGTCCACTTCTTATTAAATTTTATTCTATAATATTATACTTATTTGACATTCCCATTGTGAACAGTTTCCTGATAGAGACTGTAGGATATTCTCAGAATCATTCTGCAGATGAGCTAATAATTGAACTGATTAAGGAAATAATTATTATTAACATTATTGAGTAGAAGAAATAAAATAAGAAAGTTGATTGTTGACAAGAAAAAATCAAACAAACAAGTAAATAACAATAATAATAACAATAGTAATGTTAATCTTTTATAGTCATGTATGGACTTAGGGTTACAAAGTCTTAAGGACTAATTATATATAGCAGTGAAAAGAATTTCAACTTATGAAATTAATCTGGAAAATCTATACCATTTCATTCTCTCTGTCTAAACTATGTCTAACATATTGATATGTAATATGAAAAATGTTTTATTAATAATTTTTTCATCAACAGTATGAGGATTATTCAGCCATAGCTGCAAATAGCAAACACATGTTGAAAAGTGACTTTGGAGAACAGAATTTGTCATTGAATGTGGACATTAGGAAATAATTTGGGCAAAGGCAATTGGATTGGTAAAGGAAGCATAATCACGAAAATAAATAAAGTATATTTTACTGGAGAGCCCAATCCACTTGAGATTCAGCTATAAATAAATCATTTGTAGCTCATGTGAAAAAGAAATTATGCAGTAGAAGAAATGGATATTGAAATGTTTGTGGACAAATTTTCAGTGTATCTTTACCAAGACATTCATTTTGACTGAGAGTAAATTTTATGTATAGAATCATTTATAATATCAGCTCAAAAGTAATTGGAAGTATAGAACTCTTTCTAGAACTGTTTATCTGGATATTACAGGTTTTTTCAATAATACAATTTTAATCTGGTACAAAGACTCCTCAAAAAATTATCCCTTTGATACTTAGGTAAGTTAATTAGTCCCTTGATAATGCTATTTATACTTACACACACACATGCAAGCACATACACACACACACACATGCATACGTATTTATTTACCAACAGTTTACACTCAATATTAAATTGAGGTTTGAATATTGAGATAGAGCACAAAACCGTTATAATTTCAGTTTATCAAAAGAAGGAATGAAAGATTCAAACTTACAATTTGGAATTTGACCAAAGCTGGACCTAAAATCAGAAATATTTGTCTCAACCAAACATTTTGAAAAACTAAAACACACTCCTAACTCTGAAGAATATACATATTTCTTTCTTAAGCATTCGGTAACTATGCTGTGAGGAGATTATCCTTTTACTTTTCTGTTTCAATTCTGTGTGTATGTGTGTGTGTGCATGCGCATGCGTGTGTGTCAGTCAGTCTATGAAGTACATACGGTGTATGTACTTCATATCAATGACTGATATGGCTTTAAAGTTTTTCTAAGTATGACTAAATCTTAGAAGGGGATTTTTCCTGCCTCTAGGTCCCTAACCTTGCTTTCTTTAGAGCATCACTTTAGAATATTTGTAATTGCAAATTCTTTCTCTGCCCCTTTGAGATGTAAATCTTTTTAAAAGCTTCCTGTCAGTTTTACAACTCAAGGACATGGGAGCCATCTCTTTGAAATGAAATCATCAATGTAGATAGTGCCTCTCTCTTTTAGTCTCTGAGGGAGGATGGCAGTTTAACTTTGGAGGGTGCATTGCTCCAAGTTGTAAAACGACTTCCTGTCATTTGGCTGAAGCCAATAAGCTAACATAGCATATGATCTCCCTGACCCCAGCTTTCAAACACTCTTCTGCTCTTTGTTTAACCAGAATTGAGTTGAGAACTCAGACTGAGTTCTGTCTGGCTTCTGGCCCTATTGAGGTCACCTGTTGAACTTTGTCAAGTGCAATGTTTACTTTGACATAGGTGTATGGAAATTATATAGAAGTCAGTGACTTTACCTTTCTCTTCTTAATTTTTTAGTAAATTAGCATCATCAATTTCAAGTCCTGGTGAACTTCTAATAACCATCAATCCTTTGATAATTTGAGAGCTCAAAGGACTTTTCTAAATCTCAGTGTATCCTAATGGAAAGGCTTAATAGACATACAACTCTGCCATACATATTACGGGTGTTAATCCTAAATCAACAACTCCTGACAAGATTGTGTATAATAATACTCTATGAGTAAAAGTAATATGTCTGGCCCTTCATAGTCACAGGTTTCACATCTGTGAATTTAACCAACTGTGGATAATAAATATGAAAAAATACAATGTAACCATATGAAAATAAAAATAATACGAATGTTAAAATACAGTATGACAACTACTTACATAGCATTTACATCACATTGGATATATTCAGTAATCTAGAGAGCATGTGCATAGGTTATATGCAAATACTACACCATTTTATATCAAGAACCTGAGCATCCACAGATACAGGTATCCAAAGAGAGCCTAAAGCAAATCCCCTGCAGGTACCAAATAAAGATTAGTTTAAAAATTAATTTCCTGGATCAGTATATATACAAGTATTAAATAGAGAAATATGTAGCACTCATTATTTATGTATAGTATGCAATATAGCAAAGCAGGTAATACTGGAAGAGCTTATCTCTTATTGCCTGGGTTCCTGTCCCACCACCGTACCCTTTACAAGTTGGGTTAATCTGGGCAATACACGGGAAAACTCTCTTAGAATCTGTTAATTTGTAAAGTTTAGAAAAGAATAAATAACTCTATTGTGGAGATTCATTGTGAAAATCCATTAAAAAATCTCACACTGTCTGACACATACTAATGCTTCACTAAATTATAATACCATTATAGGTATTCTGGAAATGGCATTGTGGGAAAATAAGAAATCCATAATACTTTTAGTACTAAACAACTGTTTGATCTTGAATATGTCTCTTAACTTCTCTGAGCTCCTATTTATTATGATTCCTTCTACTCATTGGTTCAATAATCAATTGAATATGAAAATTTAGAGGTGTTAATTAAGGGAGATGAAAGTAATGGTGGAGCCCTAGAAAACAGACATCAACAACTGATTCTCCCTTTCTGGATAGATGTATAATTTCACAAATATAACCCCTACATAATTTTGAAAAGACATAGTTTGAGGGTAGGATATTTATTCAATAGAAAATTTACACTAAGCAAAAAATATATTCATGACAGAAAGAATTATCATATTATCATGTAGTATATAGTAGGTTCTCAAGAAACACCCATTAAATTTAATAGTTCTGGTTAAATAATATACTCAATTGTAGAGCATTTTTGAAATAATAAAAGAGCAAGAATCAGAAAAAGTGCTCCAGAGAAAGATAAAGTTCCATTCATTAGTTGAATAACATTTGAGTTGTTTCATCCTTTTGGCTATTATGAATGATGCTGCTAAGAACATTCTTGTACATGTTTTATGTGTGAATTGTTTTCAGGTATTTTGGTGATAAACTCAGTAGTGGAATTGCTCAGTCATGGAATCACACTATATTGAACTTTCTGGTGAACTACTTAACTGTGTTCCAAAGCAATTGCACCACTTTACATTGCTATCAGTAATGTATGAGGGATCTATTTTCTCCTCACTCTCACCAAAAATGCATGTTAAATAACATCTCACTGTGGTTTTAATATGCATTTCCCTAATGACTAATAATAGCACCTTTTTATGTGCTTGTGAACTATTCGTGTATCTTCTTTGGAGGAATGTCTACTCAAATAATTTGCCTATGTTATAATTGAGTAGTTTTTCTTTCGGTTATAGAGTTGTGAGTATTTTTTATATATTCTGGATATTAGCCTTATAGTTTGTAACCTTACTGAACTTGTTTATCAGCTTTAATAGTTTCTTTTTATTATGCTGTAGGATTTTGTATAAACAAAATTTGCATATACAGATTATTTTACTTCTATCTTTCCAGCCTGCTTAACTTGTATTTATTTTTCTAATGTAATTGTCTTAGCTAGAACCTCCAAAACAATATTGAATAGAAATGACAATAATGAGCATCTTTGTCTTGTTCCACATCTTAAGAAGAGAGCTTTCCATCTTTCACTATTAATCATGATGTTAGCAGTGAATTTTTCATAAGTATCTTTTATCTTATTGATTAAATTCCCTTATATTCCTACTTTGTATAATGTTTTGATCACAAAAGTGTGTTAGATATCTCAAATGCTCGTTACACATCCACTGAGAGGATAATGTAATTTTTGTTTTTTATTTTATGGATATGCTATATTACATTAATTTACTTTCAAGTGGTGAAAAAGAAAACCCCTTGCACTTCTGAGATAAATCTTACATGGTTAGGGTGTATAATTCTACTTATATATCTCTGGATTCTGTTTTTAATTTTTGTCAATAATTTTTTGTCTGTATTCATCAGGAATACAGGCCTGTAGTATTCTTTTCTTGTGATGTCTTTATCTAGTCTTGCTATCAGAGAAATCTGACCAGGAAGTTGGGAAGTGTTTCTGTCTCTTCAGTTTTTAGACTAATTTGTGATTTGTTGCTGTCATTTTTCCTTAAACATTTAGTAAAATTTATAATTGATGGTATCCAATAAGGAGCAATTTTTGTGAGAAATTTTGTTATTAGTATTTTAATCTCACTACTTGTTGTGGGTCTATTCAGATTTTCTATTTTTTCTTGTCAGGTTTGTGGTATTCTAGGGATCTGTGTATTTCAGCTGGTGCTAAGGTTTGGGTATGGATTATTTGTCCCTTCTGAAGTTCATGATGAAATTTGAACCCCCATATGGTAGTGTTGGGAAGTGGGGTATAGTGGGAGATATTAGGATTATGAGATGAATCCATCTTAATGGCACATACTTGAGGCAGTGAGTTGTCACTCACTTGAGGCAGGATTAGTTCCCACAGGGATGATTTACTGCCCTTGAGAGTGGACTTTTATAAAGCCAGGAAACCTTCAAGTTTTCATTGCTTCATAGGTGTTCACTTCCCATTTGACCTTCTCCATAGGATTGTATCAGGATGAAAGCCATTGTCAGAAGCCAAGGCTATGTCCATGACCCTTTCAGCCTGCAGAACTGTGAGTTTAATAAACCTCATTTGTTTATAAATTACTCAGTCTCAGGTATTCTTTTATCATAACACAAAATGAACTAAGACACATAGGTTATTTAATTTGTTGGCATAAATTTTTATAATACTCCCTTACGACACTTTTTATTTGTGTAACATTGTGCTAATGTCTCATCTTTCTTTTTTTTTTTTTCTTAACTTAAAGATTTACCAATTTTGTTGAAAAAGCACTTTTGATTTCATTGCTTTTCCTGTTGTTTTGCTAGTTATGTTTTCTTTGTTTATCTCCACTCTTTATTATTTCCTTCCTCTTGCATGCTTTGGGCATAAATTACTCTAGTTTTTTAGTTTCTTTAGAAAGAAGTTTAGATTATTGATTTAATATCTGTCTTCTTAATTATACAGGCATTATATATGTGAGTTTTGTCTCAGCACTGCTTTAGCTACAGCCCATAAGTTTTCCTAAGTATTTTTTAATTTCATTCATGTCGAAGTGTTATACAATGTTTGCTGAGATTTTTTTCTATGACATATTTATTTGCATATAACTCATAAAATTCTACTTATGATTAAGACAAACAATGAAAAGTAAACAAAAATTTTGTTTTTAGATTGCAAGTATCTAGTCTCTGTGACATTATTATCCTGCAAATAATGTATTTTTGTTATATGTTTATTAATATTAATTCACAATAATTCCTTCATGTAGTTTAATTTTTAATCAGATAACAAAAATAGTTATAAACAAAATTACTTTTTATTACTTTTTAAAAATAAATTATTTATTATTAATGGAGCTTTTTATTTCTTGATGTGGATTTAAGTTATTGTCTTGTATTCTTTCATTATAAACTGAAGGGCTTCTACTAGTGTTTCTTATACAGCAGTTCTGATAGCACCAAATTCTATTTTTTTTTTTTTTTTGAGACGGAGTTCTGCTCTTGTTACCCAGGCTGGAGTGCAATGGCACCATCTCGGCTCACTGCAACCTCTGCCTCCTGGGTTCAGGCAATTCTCCTGCCTCAGTCTCCTGAGTAGCTGGGATTACAGGCATGCGCCACAATGCCCAGCTAATTTTTTGTATTTTTAGTAGAGACGAGGTTTCACCATGTTGACCATGATAGTCTCGATCTCTTGACCTCGTGTTCCACGCGCCTCGGCCTCCCAAAGTGCTGGGATTACAGGGTTGAGCCACCGCTCCCGGCTATGTTTTTTTTTTTTTAATCTAAGTATATCTTAATTTGTTCTTTTAGTTTTCATTTTTAAGGGTAGTTTTGCTGAACATAAAATTCTTGGTTGCCAGTCTTTTCCTTCTGTATTTTGAATATGACATCTCATTTCCTTTTGGCCCCATGATTTCTGCTAAGAAATCTGCTGTTAATAGTACAGATGTTTCCCTGTAGACAAACACTCCTTGCCTCTCTTGTTGTTTTCAAGGTTCTCTCACAATATTTGGCTTTTAGTAGTTTGATTATGACATGCCGAGGTGTAGATCCTATAATGGTTTTTATTAAGAATAAAAATATTTGCCACTATTTCTTTAAATAGCCTGTCACATTCTCTCTCTCTTCTGGAACACTCATTATGTGTATGTTGGTACACAGATGGTGTTCCATGGTACTTGGTGGCTCTGTCTGTATTTCTTCACTCCTTCTTTTTCTTTCTCATTTCATCAATCATAAACTTTGATAATTCTTCTTTCATCTGAAAATTGCTGTTTAGCTCTTTAGGTGAATATTTTATTTCAGTAATTTTAATTTTCTAATCCAGAATATCTGTTCAGTTATTTTAAACAATAATTTGTGAAAGGGGGTAAAACAAGATGGCCAAATAAATGCCTTCACTAATTGTCCTTTCTGCAGGACAGAAAATTGAGAAACTAAAATGCACCTTTATGAGAACCAAAAATCAGGTCAGCAATCACAGTAACTGGTTTTAAGTTCATATTATTGAAAGAGGTATTTAAGCGGGTTGAAGTCTAAAATAGCCACCACCACCGCTGTTCTATTTTCTTTCAGTGGCTGTGTGGAATTGAGAGAAAATCTGTGTGCTTGAGGGACAGCACAGTGGTTATGGGATTCTTCATTGGAACTCAGTATTGCCCTGTCACAGTGGAAAGCAACACTGAATAGAACCAAGCTAGTGGCCAGGAAGGGAATATGTTGACCAGCCCATGCAAAAGGAAATTATGATACCAGAGTCAGAACCTGAGTTCTGGTAGCAGCACCACCATTAGCTAAAGTACAAGGAGGTCTTATATAAACTTGAAAGGCAGGCTAGGCCAAAATGGCTGCAATTTCTAGGCAACTCCTGGTGCTGAGGAGCTCATGGACATGGGGGCAAAAGACCCAGGGAGACATGAGCCTGAGTGGCCAAGGAAGTGTTTGTGCCACCCCTCCCGTAAATGCAGATGGCACAGCTCATACTTTCATGGGATAATACTTCCCTCTGCTTGAGGAGAGGAAAGGGAAGTGTAAAGAGGACTTTGTCTTTTAACTTGAATTGATGCTGAAAGGCATTTGAGATAATCCAATGCAATTTCTATCAAATTACCAATGACATTCTTCACATAAATAGAAAAAACAATCCTAAAACGTATATGGAACCACAAAAGTTCCCAAATAGCCAAAGTTATCTTAAGCAAAAAGAACCAAACTGGATAAATCACATTACCTGACTTCAAAACCTGACTTCAAATTATACTGCAGAACTATAGCAACCAAACCAGCATGTTACTGGCATTAAAAAGACACACAGACCAGTGGAACAGAACGGAGAACTAAGAATCAAATCTATACATGCACAGTGAACTTATTTTCAACATTGGTGCCAAGATCCTACATTGGGGAAAGGGCTATTCTTTAATAAATGGTGCTGAGAAAACTGGGTATCCATAATCAGAAGAATAAAACTAGACCCCTGTCTCTTGCCATATACAAAAATTAAATCAAAATGAATTCAAGATTTTAATCTAAGACTTCAAACTATGAAACTTCTACAATGAAACATTGGGGAAACTCTCCAGGCCATTGAACTGGGCAAGGTTTCTTAATACCTCACAATCACAGGTATTCAAAGCAAAAATAGACCAGTGAGTTCATATCAAGTTAAAAAGCTTTTGCACAGCAAAGGAAACAACAAAGTGAAAATACAACCCACAGTATGGGAGAAAATATTTCCAAACTATCCATCTGACAAGGGATTAATAATCAGAATATATAAGGAACTAGAAAAATCCATCAAAAAAATCTAATAATCTGATTAACAAATAGGCAAAGATTTGAATAGACATATTTCAAAAAAAGACCTGTAAATGGAAAATAAGCATTTCAAAAGGTGCTCAATATTACTGATCATCAGAGAATGCAACTGAAAATTACAGTGAAATATCACTTCACCCCAGTTAAAATGGCTTATATCCAAAAGTCAGGCAATAACAAATGTTGGTGAGGATGTAGAGGAACGGGAACACCCATACATGTTGTGGGGGATGTAAATTAGTACGACCACTAAGAAGAACCATTTTGAGGTTCCTCAAAATGCTAAAAATAGGATTTCCACCATCCAGCAATCTCACTGTTAAATATATACCCAAAAGAAAGAAAAGCAGTATGTTTAAGAGATATCTGCATTCCCATGTTTATTGCAATACTATTTATAATATTCCAGATTTGGAGATAACCTAAGAGTTCATTAACAGATGAGTGGATAAAGAAAATGTAGTACATCTACACAATGAAGTATTATTCAGATGTAAGAATGGGGTTCTGCCATTTGAAAAAATACTTGGATGGAACTAGGGGTTATTATATTAAGCAAAATAATCTAGGCACAGAAAGACAAACTTCATAAGTTCTCACTCATTTGTGGGAGCTAAAATTAAAACAACTGAACACACAGAGGTAGAAAGAAGAATGATGGTTACTACGGGGTGGGAAGGGCAGTAAGGGGAGAGGGAAATAGGGATGATCAATGCATCCAAAAATAATAAATAGAAAAAATAAGACCTTGCATATCATAGCACAACAGTGTAACTACAATCAATAATAATTTATTGTGCATTTAAAAATAACTAAAAGTATAATTGGATTGTTTATAACAAAAGCTAAGGATAAATGTTAGAGGTATTGTATGCCCCATTTACACTGACGGGATTGTTATACATTGTATGCCTAAATCAAAGCATCTCATGTATCCTCTAAATATATACACCTACTATGTACCCCCATAGATTAAATTTCTTTTAAAATTCTATGTCTTTCCTAATAGTCTGTATTTAATGAGACATTGTTTATATACCTTGTTGTTTAAACGTGCTTTCCTTTATTTCTTTGAAGCTATTTTAAATAGCTGGTTTTAAATCTTTATCTACTAAGTTCATTATATAAACATCTCAGGAATAGTTTGTATTCACTAATTTTTTCCTAAATATGAACCATATTTTGGTTTATTTGTTTCATCAACTTTTTCTTTTTTCAAAAATTGGACATGCTGAATAATATAGCGTTGCCCTCTGGAAATCAGATTCCTCACTCCCCACTACTTAAGTATTGTTTCTCTTGGTTGTTGCTGTCCCTGCTCAATTTTGCTTAGTGACTATCTTTAAACATTTGTGTAAAGCTTATATGTTTACCACAAATGGCTTTGAAGGCTGCTTGTTTGGACTAGTGGTCACGTAGTGATCAAAAGCTATTTTCTCAAATGAAAGGAATTAATATGCTTCCAGACTTTTCCTGGTGGCTCTATGTGCATGCTGGTTCACACCATGAAGTTTTGTGAGGTGTTTTTAAACTTTGCCTGTGGAGAGATTCAAGTTCACTTTTTCTTGCCTATGGTGAGGTTCAGGGTCACTGGGGTGAGAGCTTAGGGCCTTCTCTGGTTATTTCTGGGCACTCACAGAAATTCTAGTCTTCTAGTATCCCAGAAATACATTGAAGTTTTTCAAAACTTTAGATAAACAAGGAGCATGTAATTCCCCAGCTTTTCCTTTTAATTTTCTGGTTAGCTTGTGTGCCTGAACTGCTACTGCCACCTCAGGTGGTTATTATGTTAAACAATTGCTGCTGATTGTTTTCAACAAATTCTGCTAGAGAAAAGTCTCCTCACAATGAGCTCTGAGTCAGTTTGCATAAAGACATGTCCTGTGAATTGGGAATTTCCAGGTTATCTGTCACACAGTGATATAACAACACATTTTTGGGAAAGAGTTCCAAAGATGTTTTCCTCCTCTTCCTCTGGATGTTAGCCTATGAGTTTTCACCATGATTGTAGAAGGGCATTCCAGACTTCCATAAAGTTGGAAAAGGGAAAGCAAACAAGACAAATTAAAATACCACAAAGCTCAGAATTCTCACTGAGATTCAGATGCTTTTCTCAAATAAATGCTCCTTGGATTTTTGCAAGCTATGGCTCATTTCTAGAGTTCTAAAAAAGTTGATTTTGAAAAATTTTCAACAGGGATATCATTTCTTTTATGGAGAAAAAAGATTTTTGTATGTCCTTATTCTGCCATTTACATCACTAAAAAAACTACTTTTATTTCCTTATTGCTAACTATAGTTGCCCTATGGTGCTACTGAACACTAGTATCATTCCTTGTACCTAACTGTATTTTTGTACCTATTACCTGTTATTCCGCCTACACTACCTTTATTCTCATTTCCCTACCACCTTTCTCTTCCTCTGGTAACCATGAATCTACTCTCTATCTTCATGAATGTAATTTTTTTTTTTTAGCTTCTCAATATAAGTAAGAATATGCAATATTTGTATTTCCGTGTCTGGCTTTTTTCACCAAACATAATATCCTCCAGCTCTACCCATATTGTTGCAAATGATGGAATATAATTATTTTTTATGACTGAGTAATATTTTGTTCTGTAGAAAACTACTTTTTAAAACAATTTAGTCCTACCTTTAATTTAGGAATCTATAAGATGAAAACAGGTAATCCCACTTTTAGTTATACGTAATTGAGAATATCTAGCACATGTCTACCACAAGGCACCTATGAGAATGTTTCTGACAGCACTGTTCAAAGTATAAAAAGTATTTTAATGATATAAGTATACATCAGTAATGGAATAAACTTTTTTTTGGTATACTCAAGCATTGCGGTGCTGTTTAGTTTTAAAAAAGGCAACTTCAGTCATCAAATATATAATTTTCAATGCAAAAAATCATAGAAGAATATATTATATCTATATGGTAAAAACAAAAGTAAGCATTTTAAAATAATGATAAATAAACAGTAAAATTATGACAGAAAGAGGGGGCATAATAGGCACACATTTTACAGTTGTGATTATCGTTGTAATAAAGCTGATGAATACAACTTGCAAGTGAAACAAAGGGACTTCAAAATCATTTATTATTTTAAAAGCTGGATAATGTCTCTCTATTCATCTTCATATATTGTATGTGTATTAATTATTTATAATATAAATACATGTTAAAATGACTGAAAATGAGACTGGAATAATTTATTATTTTTGTAAGATGTTGATTCCAAAGATGTATTTATGATTTGACTATGTTTTCCTCAAAAAAAAAAAAAGAAAGAAAAAGAAAAAGAAATCCTCAAGTAGTGATCTGTAGCTGCCTTCAAGTAGTTTAGTGAAAAGTTTCAATGCAGCTTTACTGCACTGGTTCCACATACCATTCCCATTTTTCTACACACTTTGCACAGTTTCCCCATTCCCCTAATCAATCCATTATAATCAATTATAATGAATTATAATAATCATAATACCTAAAATATACTTCAATTATAGATTGAGATATACTAATTATGCAGTAAAATCTACTCTTTTTCAGTGTGCAATATAATGCATTTTGACAAACGTATATAGTATTATAAGGCATATAAGCATCACATCAGTCAAAGATAAAGAACTTTTTTCAACTGAAAAAATTCCCTTCTACTATTTCTTTGTGGTCAATTCTGTTACTTCAACCCCATCCATGGCAACTGCTAATCTTATTTCTGTCTTCTAGTATATGTTTTTAGAACATCATATAAATGGTATATTACTCTATATAGTTATTTTCTACAAGCCTGACTTTTATCACTTACTATAATGCTTTTGAGATTCATCCATGTCATTGCATGTATTATGATGTTTATTCCATAGTTTTTAGTGGTGTTCTGCTGTATAAACATACCATCATTTGTTTTTCCATCTACTTGATATTTCAGTTTTTTGGCTTTTGCAAACAAAGATACTAAAAAGTCAGGCATTTCCATAAGCAGTGTATGAGGGTTCCCATTTCCTCACAGGCTTACCAGAACTTTGTATTGTCAGTTATTTTGTTGTTTTTGACCATTCTAATGAGTATGTTGTAATAGCTTATTGTGGTTTAAAATTAGTTTTCCATAATCATATTAAGTATCTTTTAATAGCTTGTCATCTATAATTTTCTTTGGAGAAATGTGCTTAATAGAATGAACAGTTTTCAAATAATATTTTAAATTATATATTCATGTATGTAATTAAATTATACATGTGTTATAATTGTGTTTTAAAAGGTCATAAACAAATTAGTTTTTGTTGTTATCCAATAGATTTTACTATATTTGGTGTACCTTCCTCTGATGTAATCTTTGTTATAAATTGTATTTCAAGGAAATGACAAATTAAAGACCTTCATAAAACAGTGAAAAATGGTATCTCAGTTACCTAAATGTATACAAGGTTTACACTTAAAATTAAAATAAAATCACAATAGTTTTTATGAGAATATAAAAAATTATTTCTGGGGTCTTTGAGATAATTGGGGTTGCCTTAAACTATAAACATAGAATAAAATATATTTTTGGTGGCAATATCTATCATTAAATCAATAATTTAGTTTATATTAACTTAAGGTTCTTACCTTTGATTACTAAATTATGTAAAAATTTATCAGAGAAGGCATACAGGCTCGACATATGCTTTTGTATAAAATCCTGGAATTTTAGAAGGGAGTTCATGAATCTGTGAACTGTATTATACTTTTAATCAATTTCCTAGTGCTTCTAAAGTAAATCAGTAAAGTCGGTTGCATATTTTGGAATGAGTTAAAGATATTTTCATTTCTATTAGAAATTTACATAGACCCTCAAACCCAGCAAGACCTCAATGGAGTGGTTAAACTTTATACTAGTTGCAAATTAAGTAATTTGGAGGCTTCGTGTAATCCTCCAAGGTATTATACAGAGAATTTCAATCATACATTTATTGACCAAATAGCACCCTAGGTATCAGAAATGTTTTATGCAGCATTAAAATGTGGCTTAAAGGAAAATATTATGAACCTGATTTGAACTCAGCAATGACTAATTCATTATAATTTTTACTAAGCTTTACTGTAGTATAATAGTTTGTATTGTAAATTTCATTGTGCAAATGCTAACACCTAGGAAACTATTAACAAAAGTAATAATTAGTATTCACTAGTGTCATTTAAACCAAAATAATAAACAACCATTTTTATATGAATTTTCAAACTATATTAGTCAAAGGTTGTTTTAAATCTACAAAACAATCCATTACATGCTTCATTATTTTAAAAGGGCTAAAATGAAAATTGGTCTCAACAAAAAAATAAATAATTATCATTTGACATTAATAAGTACTAAATGATTGTGAATACTGGCCCAACTTAACACATACGCACAAACACACACATACTCACACTGTTAACAATTTGCATTGCATGGAATTGGAATGGTTGCCTTATAAGTAATTATGAAGTTTTGTTATATCTAAAGTGTTCAAAGAGAAGAATATAATCACCATTACAGAGCCTTATGGATAAGATGACTGTATCTAGTTTGGTCTAGCTGAAGGTTCCCATCAGCACTAATATTTCATTATTCATGACTAAGTAGACAAGAATAATTTTTCATTTCCTCTCTTTTTGGTAGGAAAATATTATCTTGGATCACACAAAAATATAAAATAAATGCTTCATTCCTTTGGGTTTTTAAATAAATCGGATAGCATCAGTTTGTTTTCTAGATAGGAACCTTAAGTTAATATTGAAAAAAGAAACACAAAATAAACCTACCTATAATAAGTTTTGAAAGTACAAAAGACTATGGTAGTCGTTTCTCAAGATCCATTCTTATTATGTCTTCTTTAGTAAGTAAACCCAGGATTTTAGAAGCACAAGTAGTGCCCTAGCTAAAAATTACATTTTGCTCCTTATCTTACTGACACCTGTGACCTTGTGATTAAGGTGTGTTCTATGGACTGGGAATGAAAAGAAAAAAATGAATCTTCAGAGCAAAATTCTTATAAGAAACTACTTGGCCCTACTGTTCTCTTTTGCCTTTCTGCACTCTGGAGAGCAGATATGAACCAGCTTTTACAATGCAGGAGAAAACTGGAGGATGGTAGATAAAGATAAACAGAAACCTAGATCTAAGGATAATTGTTGGAACACCTACCAGAATGGCAAAAATTTGGACAACTGACAATATCAAATGGTATTTAGAATGTGCAGCAATTACAGCTCATATGAGCTGTGAGTGGAAGAGTACAATGGTAGAATCATTTTGGAAAACACTTCTGTAATTTTTTTTTTTTGGAGGCAGAGTCTCACTCTGTCACCAGGCGCCAGGCTGGAGTGCAGTGACACAACCTCGGCTCATTGCAACCTCTGCCTCCCCGGTTCAAGCAATTCTTCTGCCTCAGCCTCTCGAGTACCTGGGACTACAGGCGCATGCCACCACATCCAGCTATTTTTTTTTTTTTTTGTATTTTTAGTAGAGACAGGGTTTCACCATGTTGGCCAGGATGGTCTCAATCTCTTGACCTTGTGAGCCGCCCGCCTGAGCCTCCCAAAGTGCTGGGATTACAGGCGTGAGCCACCACACCCAGCCTGTAATTTTTTATGTAATTAAACATACACCTACTTAAGACCCGGCAATTCCCCATCTAGGCATTTATACAAGTAAAAACATATCCACAAGGGAATAGGAAGTTATTGTTTAATGGGTACACAGTTTCTGTTTGCTATGATGAACAAATTCCAAAAATGTATAATGGCGATGGTTGCACAACATTGTGAATGTATTTAATGCCACACAATTGCACAACTGAAAATGGTAAAAATGGTAAATTTTGTGTTATGTATATTTTATGAAAATATAAAAAGGTATAAAAAGACTTCTCTAAAAATGTCCATGGTAGTTTCAGTAATACCTCAAAACAAGAAACAACTAAAATGTTCATCAAAAGTGAATGACAAAAGGCATGTTCTCATTTTTACATGGGAGCTAAAAATATCTTGTTCCATGGAGGTAGAGAGTTTAAAAAATACAGAACAGATACTGAGGAGGATGAGTGGGGATGGGGTGGAGAATGAAGAGATGTGGGTTAAAGGGTACAAACATACAGTTTGATAGAAGAAATAAATTTAATGTTTGACAGCAGAGTAGGAGTACTATAGTTAAACCAAAATATACTGTATTCAAGAGATAACATCCTAAATATCCTGACATGATCACTATGTATTATATAAATGTAATAAAATTTCATATTTACCCCCCAAAACTTGTACAAATAAAAAAATAAATGAATTAATAGAAGACAACCCCTCCCCAACAAAACAACAACAAATACTCATTTAGAATAAGAGTTGGAAAATTAAGGCCAATGGTCAAATCTGGCCTGAGGCTTGTGTTTATACAGTTTGAGTGCTATGAATGATTTTTACATTTTAAAAAGATGTATCCATAAAATCTATATGCACACCCCCCCATAGACACACACACACACACACACACACACACACACACACACACATAAATGATAAATATCAGTATGTGACCAGCAAAGATAAACATACTTGTACAACTTTTCACAGAAAAAAAGAGATTAATTCCTGACTTTGAAGATAAATAAAAAGCAATAAAAAGGACAAAATATTGAAACATGCAACAATGCAAATATATCAAATAAACATTGTACTGAGTGAAAGAAGCCAGACACAAAAGAGTATATTGTAGGTTATGTGTGATGTTCTAGAATAGGCAAAAGCAAGTGTACAAATTTAACATCAACAATAATAAAATAAACTGACAAGTGCCTCCTAATGTTATACAGTGAAAAGGATGCAACAGGCTGGGTACGGTCGCTCAGGCCTGTAATCCCAGCACTTGGGAGGCCAACGCAGCTGATTGCTTGACCTCAGGAGTTTGCCACCACCCTGGGCAACACGGTGAAACCCTGTCTCTAATAAAACACAAAATATTAGCCAGGTGTGGCAGTATGCACCTGTAGTCCCAGCTACTTGGGAGGCTGAGGCAGGAGAATTGCTTGAAATGGGGAAACAGGGGTTTCAGTGAGCTGAGATTACACACCACTACACTCCAGCCTGAGTGACAGAGAGAGACTGCATCTCAAAAAAAAAAAAGAAAAAAAGAAAAAAAGAAAGAAAGATACACATTATGTGACATTAGTGCCAAAAATGTATAACAAAAATTTAATTATGAGGAACCAGCAGAATTATCAGAAAAATGTTGAGGGACATTCTACAGAAAAACCAGCTTATACTTTTCACCAGCTATAGCATAAAATATCAGTTGAAGGTGCCCAACGCAAGGAGTAACCCAGAAATACAACTTCCTTTTAGACATCTTCCCCACTGTGTTTTACATGCACTCTGGTAGCCTCTAAGGAAGGGCAAACTATAGTAAAGCAACAGCTATCAGTAAATTACAAGCCATGCTTCGAAACAATGTTGGCCTAGATATATTACATCTGGAACTAAAAATGAAAAAGAAAACTATCTGAACAAAATGCCTCAAGAAAATGATACCATACAACGAAGCTAATTTCCACCTATTGCCTGCATGTACTGAATTAATATTTCTCATAAATTTTGCTATTGCAAAGACCTAAACTTAGTTTGATTATGGAAGGATTATTTTCAGATTGGTTTTCTGATGTCATATAAATAACATTCTCTCATATGTAGGCATTTTAATTTATTTAACATTAAATACATTAAAGTTGAGAGATTATTTTTAAAGTCCAATTTTTAAAACAATGAAACATAGTCACTACGAGGCTTATTAAAAAGTGCCCTCATTGGCTGGATGCGGTGGCTCATGTCTGTAATCCCAGAACTTTGGGAGGCCGGGGTGGGGCAATCATGAGGCAGGAGTTCAAGACCAGCCTGACCAACATGGTGAAACCCCATCTCTACTAAAAATACAAAAATTAGCCAGGTGTGGTGGTACATGCCTGCAATCCCAGCTACTTGGGAGGTTGACGCAGAAAAATCGTTTGAACCTGGGAGGCAGACGTTTCAGTGAGCCCAGAACATCCCACTGCATTCCAGCCTGGGTGACAGAGTGAGACTTTGTCTCAAAAAAAAAAAAAATTAAAAAATAAAGTGCCCTCATAAATGTTTTATTTGAAGGGACTAAATTTAAAGCTGATTATAAAACTGTGAGTCACAGATTATATTCTTAACCTTGTAACTCAAACAGATCAGGTTGGTTTGGTTCCTCCTGCTTCAGACAGTGGGAGAAGGCCAGATTTATGATTTGCTATTTCTTTTTCCCTTTTACAAGCTTTGTCACAGGAACTAGGTTTTAGAATTTTATAATCTCATATGTTCTCTGAAAGACAACATTAAACTATATACCTTTGACCTTTTCCATGTTCTATAATTTCACAGAATTGCCATTTCAATTCTTTTTTAAGATGGTCAACAGAAAACCATGAGATGAAAATAGACATCAAAAACACTACCTGTAATTGATAAGTGACCAAAAGCAGGCAGTCCAGGCCTGTCTTGCCCAATGACTTTCTCAGTTCAATTGAGATGAAATCTAAATAGTGAATAGAATTAAAAGAAACCGCCTATAATTCCAGCACTTTGGGAGGCCAAGGTGGGTGGATCATGAGGTCAAGAGATCGAGACCATCCTGGTCAACATGATGAAACCCTGTCTCTTCTAGAAATACAAAAAATAGCTAGGCATGGTGGCGTGGCCTGTAGTCCCAGCTACTTGGGAGGCTGAGGTAGGAGAATTGCTTGAACTCAGGAGGCAAACCTTGCAGTGAGCCGAGATGGTGCCATTGCACTCCAGTCTGGGTAACGAGCAAAACTCCATCTCAAAAAAAAAAAAAAAGGAATTAAAAGAAACCAAACAAAAGGTAGAGTCAATCACTAGAGGAAAATATTCTTTGAGGAGCTATAATTACCATACTTCATTTAAGGGAATTTGTCATCTGGATAATGATTTCATTTACCCTTTGATTCTCAAAAATAAAATAGAAAAATTAAGTCACAGCCTGTTATGTGTCAGGTACAAAGGAGAGTACATCAAAGATATAGTCCCTGCAGTTACATTTGATTTGATATTATTTACTATATGTCAAGGATACTGCACTGAGATTGGGATAAAATAAAAATTACTACTGGCTGCTTTTTCAACCATAGGATTGCTGATAATGATGTACAGGTCTAAAGAATACCCCAAAATGTGTAGAACTCAATGTTACACACAATAAATAGCCAATTTTAGAGTATTTTGGGGGCATTCATTGTCTGGTGTTTGGGGAGTGGTTGACAGCCCAACAGCCCTTTCAACTTTTTGATATTTCAATTCTGCCAGGGAAGTACTACCACCCTCAGTGATTGCATGTTTATCCATGTTCGGCAGTTGTAGGCTGGAGAGAAGGGAATACAGATCATTTTTTTTTTCTTGGTAAATGTCCGTGAAAGGCCAACATGCCCAGCATGAACTCTATAAATTGTTCCAAGTAACAACAATTGTCACAGGATGGAGTACAGGGACAGCTTTAAGTTACTTTTAGAGGGAAAATGATTTGCAGTTGAAGAACTTGAAGATCTCTCTGATCTGAAAATGTATTAAATAGCCCAAGAGAAGGTCAAACAGAAATTGTTTGACCTTTTCTCTTCCTATTTAGATGCCTTTTATTTCTTTCTCTTGCTTGATTACTCTGGCTAGGACACCCGGTATTATGTTGAAGAGAAGTGGTTATACTGGGCATCTTTGTCTTGTTTCAGGTCTCAAGGGGAATGCTTCCAGTTTTTGCCGGTTCAGTATAATGTGAGTTTGTCATAGACAGCTTAGATTTTTAAGGTATGTTTCTTCAATGCCTAGTTTGTTGAGGGTTATTAACATGAAAGGATGTTGAATAAACCCATCTGGGCTCAAGTTATTTCTGCACTATGAAACAGTGTACATCTCTGACATCAGTACTGAGAGGAACAGTTACTCAAATTTATCAAGAGCTCTTTCTGCATATCTCTGTTTGCAGATTACATGATTCTGTATGTAGAAAACCTCATAGTCTCTGCTCAAAAGCTCCTATGTGTGATAAGCAATTTCAGCAAAGTTTCAGGATATAAAATCGATGTACAAAAATCAGCTGAAATTCTATACACCAACAACATCCAAGTTGAGAGCCAAATCAGAAATACAATCTCATTCACAATAGCCATAAAAAGAATAAAATACCTAAAATTATAGCTAGCCAGAGAAGTGAAAGATTTCCACAATTTCAAAACACCACTGAAAGAAATCAGAGATGATACAAACAAATGGAAAAATAGTTCATGCTTATGGATAGAAAGAATCAATATTGTTAAAATGGCCATAGTGCCCAAAGCAATTTGCAGATTCGGTGCTATTTCTGTTAATCTACCATGGCATTCTTCACAGAATTAGGAAAAAAAAAAAACTATTATAAAATTCAAATGCAACCCAAAATACCCAAATAGCCAAGTAAATCTTAAGAAAAATAAAAGCCATAGTCACCACGTTACCCGACTTCGAACTATATTACAAGGCTACAGTAACCAGGACAACCTGTGACTGGTACAAAAACAGACACATAGACCAATGGCAGAGAATAGAGAGCCCAGACATAATGCCACATATGTACAACTATCTGTCATTTGATAAAATTGGCAAAAACAAGCAATGAGGAAAGAATTCTCTATTTAATAAATGGTGCTAGGATAACTGGATAGTCATATGCAGAAGATTAAAACTGAACTCCTTCCTTGCATCATACACAAAAATCAATTCAAGATGGATTAAAGACTTAAATGTAAAACCTCAATCTATAAAAATCCTGGAATATCACCTAGGAAATACCAGTCTGGACATGGGCCCTGGCAAGGATTTCATAATCAAAAAGCTAAAAGCAGTGCAGCAAAAACAAAAATTGAGAAACCGAATCTAATTAATTAAACTAAAGAGATTATGGACAGAAAAAGAAACTATTAAGAGTAAAAAACCTACAGAATAGGAGAAAATATTTGCAAACGATGCATCTAACAACGGCTTAATAACTAAAATTTATAAGGAACTTAAACATATTTACAAGCAAAAAATAAAAAACTCTATTGGCTTCTTGCCCAGTGGTCAAAGCAAATGAACAGACACTTTTTACAAGCAAACATCACGTGACCAAGAAGTATATTAAAAAATAAATGCTCTGTATCACTAATCATTATAGAAATGAAAATCAAAACCACAATGAGATAACATTTCACATCAGTCAGAATAGTTATTATTAAAAATCAAAAAATGACATGCTGGTGAGGCTGTGGAGAAAAAATGAATGCTTATATACTGGTGGTGATAATGTAAATTAGCTTAGTCATTGTGGAAAGCAGTGCAGCAATTTCTCAAATAACTGAAAAGAGAATTACCATTCCACCCAGCAATTTTATTATTGTGTACATGCCCAAGGAATATAAATCATTCTACCATAAAGACACCTGATATGTGTGTTCATTGCAACACTATTCACAATACAAAGACATGGAATCAGCCTATATGCCCATAAACAGTAGACTGGATTTAAAAAAATGTGATATATGTATATACACCATGGAATACTACACAGCCATTAAAAAGCATGGGATCATGTTCTTTACAGCAACATAGATAGAGGTTGGGTATGGTGGCTCACCAATTGCAACAGCACAAACAGCACAAACCAATTGCAATAGCACATCAAAAAGCTTATCCATCACGATCAAGTAGGCTTCATCCCGGGGATGCAAGGCTGGTTCAACATATGCAAGTCTATAAATGTAATCCACCACATAAACAGAACCAAAGATAAAAACCACATGATCATCTCAATAGATACAGAGAAGGCCTTCAACAAAATTCAACAGCCCTTTATGGTAAAAACCCTCAATAAACTAGGTATCAATAGAATGCATATCAAAATAATAAAAGCTATTTATGACAAATGCACAGCCAATGTGATACTCAACGGGCAAAACCTGGAAGCATTCCCTTTGAAATCTGGCCCTAGACAAGGATGCCCTCTCTCACCACTCCTATTCAATATAGTATTGGAAGTTCTAGCCAGAACAATCAGGCAAGAAAAAGAAATAAAGAGCATTCAATTAGGAAAGGAGGAAATCAGATTGTCTCTATTAGCAGATGACATGATTATATCTTTGGAAGACCCCATCATCTCAGCCCCAAATCTGAAACTGATAAGCAACTTCAGCAAAGTCTCAGGATACAAAATCAATGTGCAGAAATCACAAGCATTCCTATACACCAATAACAGACTAAAGGAGAACCAAATCAAGAGCAAACTCTCATTCACAATTGTGACAAAGAAAAAAATACCTAGGAATACAATTAACAAAGGATGGAAATAAGAGAGGACACAAACAGATGAAAAAACATTCCATGCTCATGGTTAGGAAGAATCAATATTGTGAAAATGGCCATACTGCCCAAAGTAATTTATAGATTCAACACTATTGCCATCAAGCTACCTATGACCCTTTTCACAAAACTCAAAAAAAAAAAAAAAAAAAAAAAAAAACCACCTTAAACTTCATATGAAACCAAAAGAGAGCCCACAGCCAAGACAATTATAAGCAAAAAGAACAAAGCTGGAGGCATCGCACTATCTGACTTCAAACTATACTACAAGGCTACAGTAATCAAAACAGCTTGGTACTGGTAGCAAAACAGAGCTATAGACTAATAGAGGAGAACAGAGGCCTTGGAGGCAACACCACACATCTACAATCATCTGATCTTAGACAAACCTGACAAAAGCAAGCAATGGGGAAAGGATTCTGTGTTTAATAAATGGTGTTGGGATAACTGGATAGCCAAGTACAGAAAGCAGAAATTGGACCCCTTACTGACACCTTATGCTAAAATTATCTCCAGATGGATTAAAAATTTAAACATATAACCTAACATCATAAAAACCCTAGAAGAAAACCTAGGCAATACCATTCAGGACATAGGCACAGGCAAAGACTTCAGGTCTAAAACACCAAAAGCATTGGCAACAAAAGCCAAAATAGACAAATGGGATCTAGTTAAACTCCAGAGCTTCTTTACAGCAAAAGGAACAATCATTAGAGTTAACTGGCAACCAACAGAATGGGAAAAAATTTTTGCAATCTACCCATCTGACAAAGGGCTAATATCAAGAATCTACAAAGAACTAAAACGGATTTACAAGAAAAAAACAAACCCATTCAAAAGTGGACTAAGGATATGAACAGACACTTTTCTAAAGACATATATGATGCTAATAAACATATGAAAAAATGTTCATCATCACTGCTCATTAGAGAAATGCAAATTGAAACTACATTGAGATATCATCTCATGCCAGTTACAATGGTGATCATTAAAAAATCTGGAGATGAAAGATGCTGGAGAGGATGTGGAGAAATAGGAACACTTTTACACTGTTGGTGGGAGTGTAAATTAGTTCAACCATTGTGGAAGTCAGTGTGGTGATTCCTCAAGGACCTAGAAATAGAAATTCCATCTGACCCAGCAATCCTATTACTGGGTATATACACAAAGGATTATAAGTCATTCTACTATAAAGAAACGTGCACACATACATTCATTGTGGCACTGTTTACAAGAGCAAAGACCTGGAACCAACCTAAATGCCCATAGATGATAGACTGGACAAGGACAATTTGCCATATATACACCATGGAATACTATGCAGTCATAAAAAACAATGAGTTCGTTCCTTTGTAGGGACATGGATGAATCTGGAAACCCTCATTCTCAGCAAAGTGACACAAGAACAGAAAATCAAACACCACATGTTCTCACTCATCAGTAGGTGTTGGACAATTAACATATGGACACAGGGAGGGGAGTATCACACATGGGGTCTGTTGGGGGGAACTAGGGGAGGGGCAGTGGGAGGTAGGGAAGAGATAACATGGGGACAATTGCCAGATATAGGTGACGGGGAGATGGAGGCAGCAAACCACCTTGCCATATATGTACCTATGCAGCAATCCTGCATGATCTGCACATGTACCCAAGAACCCAAAGTACAATTAAAAAAAAAAAAACAGTTGTATAAATGTAAAACATTATTTTCATTCTTAAAAAGAAATGTTTCTATTTGACTTAAACCATTTAATTCTATAAATATTTGAAACTATATAAATAATTTAAGAATTTTTCATTTGTTTTCCTATAAGAAAAAAATTGCTAAAATAATTTATCAAGATACATAAGTCCTATAATCTTATCACTGCCCAGTTTTCCAGCCAAATCTGCAGTACTGTATCCTTATTTAACTTCATCTCATTGTGAGAATAAAGAGTAGCCCTTTCTGTTCAACCACCTTCTAGCTACCAATTAATATAGACACTGAGTCTTGCTCAGTGCTATACTGTCAGCTCTTAACATAGTGTTGTCAATGGAAGTACATTCAAGAAACACTGCTTGAATGGATGACTGAAACTGTTAATCAAAGGGTGAACGACTAATCTAGATTGCTTAATGTATTCGTGAAGAATGTGTTAATCTGTCAATAATCAGAAACCGAACAAATATTGACTTAATCAAGTAACATTTATCTTTCTCATATAGCATGAAGTTAATACTTGTGTAGTCCAGAGAAAACAGGGTGTTTGCACAATTCCCTCAGAAATCCAGGCTCCTGTACCTTTATGTTATGCCATTGTGCTGTATGGCTCTTTCTCTCAAGTGTATGAGAGAGCTGCTTTTCCTTCAGTTTTCAAACCTGTGTTCTATTCAGAAGGAGCTAAAATGCAAGTGGGCAGATGGTAAATATATATATATATACACACACACACACATATATATTTATACATAGATATTTAATTTATATACATACACATATATCTATATATGTATATAATATACATATATTTATATATACATATGTATATGTATGTATGTATATGTGTGTATATATGTATATGTGTAAATATATATACACACACACACACACACACATACATATATATAATAAACAGAGGATTCTCAGTTCATATAGTAATAAACTGAGCTCAAAGGATCCTCCAATCTCAGCTTCCTCAACAGGTGGGACTGCATGTTCATGTCAACACATTTGGCTAATTAAATTTTTTTTTTTTTTTTTTTTTTTTTGCAGAGCCAGGGTCTTGCTTTGTTGCCCAGGCTGTTCTTGAACTCCTGGCTTCAAGCAATGATCCCAACTTGCCCTTCCAAAATGCTGGGATTACAGGCAGCATTTTGGAAGGCCATGTGGCCTGGCCTAGATCTTATTAACAAACACACAAATTGCACTTACAATTTTTAGTTCCATTTCAAATATTATCCATTGCTTACTTTTAATACTGTAACAATATATCTACCTGAGATTTAAAAAAAATCATTCTTAGGAAAATTACTAAATGGAATTTTGAGCTGTTTCAAGTTAGATACTCTTCACTTTGGATACATCTATTTATTTATTTTAAAACATGTTTAAACTAAGGAGATTCACTATCATAGTAATTAAAACATTGTAAAACATTTACTAGACATGCAGCTAACAGCTCCATTTAAATATTCTTTGACTAGGATTATAACATGTGGCCTCTTTTAAATAAAAGGCAGTTTGAGACAGTTAAATTTTCTTTTGGGACTATCACCAAGGTAGGATTCTCTTAGCATTGAAGGCTGAACTTTCTTGAACAATCACAAATCATTTTTGTTATCCTAAGAAGTCTTCAACACAGTTTTTTTGTAAATAATTTATGTTCCTTTCACAGTTTTTGTTTAAATAAAGTGGTCAGATTTGATATTTGTTTTATTCTGATGGTGGTTTTATTCTAGCTATCATCCTATTTCAGAAATGGCCACTGCCTTTAGGAAATTCAGGCACTAAAATCTCATCTTTGCTGGAGTGTGCTATTATTTGTCAGATAAGTCTCAATAGAATATTTTATAAGAGAGTTTTCCTGCCACAGTCTAATAATCTGGTAAGGTTTCCCCTTACAACACCTTCCTATAGGTTTTTTTTTTTTTCTTCTTTAGACAGGGTTTCACTCTATCACCCAGGCTGGAGTGCAGTGGCTTGATCATGTCTCACTGCAGTCTTAACCTCCTGAGCTCAAAGGATACTCCAATCTCAGCTTCCTCAATAGGTGGGACTACAGGTACATGCCACCATATTTGGCTAATTAAAAAAAAATTTTTTTTGCAGAGGCAGGGTCTTGCTTTGTTGCCTAGGTTGTCTTGAATCCCTGGCTTCAAGCAATAATCCCACCTTGGCCTTCCAAAATGCTGGGATTACAGGCAGCATTTTGGAAGGCCATGTGGTCTGGCCTAGATCTTATTGTTTATTATACAGAAATAATCATTTTTTAATCATGCAAGCAATAAATTATGTAAATCTCTGTTAAATGATATCGCATCATTATCAAGTGCATTAGATCTCTCTTCCTCTAACTAATGAAAATCTCTTCTCTCCCTGCTAGTGAAGTGAATAGTGCTGATCTGATATAATCACTATTATTGGTCAAAATCAGCAAAAGTTACAAGAACATGTTAATGTTCTGAATTTTTCTTATTCTCCCTACTACACTTGGTCAGCACATAGTTTGTCATGAGAAACCAAGCATAAAATTTTGCCCCAATTTTTTCTAGTATATAACAAGGACCATTAGCATTCTAGATGACAATATATATGATGAATTCTATAAGAAGACGATATATAAATTCTTGCCACACATCCTCTTCAACTATAGCAATTCTCTGTTTTAAGTTATGTTACTTGAAATACTGTACTGACAAGTGCTAATTCTGCATCAGCTAGGACATGTTAAGATGTGAGCAACAAATACCCACCAAACAATAACTGAAAAAAGTAAGAAGTTTATCATTTTATTTAAGATATTAATAAATATGGCAGGTTGCTGTTGCCTAAACATTGGTGGTGCCCCAAATTTCATATGTTAAAATCTAAGCCTGGTGGTGTTAAGAGGTAGGACTTTGGGGAGGCAATTCAGGTATGAGGTCTCCAACTTTATAACTGGGGTTGGCACCATTATAAAAGAGGCCCAAAGGAGCTTATTTCCCTCTTCTGCCACATGAGGACTCAGCTGGAAGGTGCCATCTGTCAAGCAGAGAGCAAGACCTCACCAGACATAGAATCAAGCGCCTTTACCTCGGACCTCCCAGTCTCCAGAACTGTAATCAGTTTATAAATTACCCAGTCTAATTGCTCAGTCTAAGGTGTTTTGTTAAAGCAGCCCTAATGGACTAAATTAGCAGGCATGGTGATTCTATGATAATGTTATGAACCAATGACTTTTTCTTCTTTTGTCGCATTGCTATTGGCACTTGGCTTTTCTAAATCACATTTATTATTATATACTCTCAACATTTCTAGAAATGATATTTCAGCTAGATGAAAAATAAAAAGCACCATATGAACAGAGATAATTCCTTGTCAAAGCTTATCCAGAAATCATATTCAACAATTATTGTTTACAATTTAATATCTAGAATTATAATATGAGTTGCTACAAGAAGAAGAAAGTTTAAATGGTGAGAATTTTTAAGTAGATTTAAAGCTACCATACAGAGAAAGGAAACATGAATTAACTCTGTCTTCCATATTTAATTTATGCTGAGACAAAAATCTGTGGTTTCCCACTCTATAATATATAAGGCTGACTCTCTCTTGATTTCCGTGCACACACACACACACACACACACACACACACACACACGCTTCCCTCCTTTATCATCTTACCGTGAAATTCAAAGTCATGAAACTATCCATATATTTTTAAAATTAGCTGCAATGTATGAAGTTCAATTTAATCTAAAAATAAATGAGATTAACTTATAATAAAATAATTTGCATTTAATTTTGCACATTTGTGGCTACAACTATAGAAGTCATAAGAAAGTAGTCAGGAGTTAATCTCTCTATATGAAATCACATTGAGTATAAGAGCCAGAAATACAGACACATAGAAGTCTATTGCACAATATTGGTGACCAAAAAAATACGTAGCATTGCTATTAGTGATGTGATTTCTTAAATTTGAAATGTCTTTGAGTATGATTTCCAATGAAATAAAGTACAATCTCTTAATTTATATTGCAGTGTTTTAATTGTAAAAAATTAATATTTCATAAGTCTGAGAGAAAATTTTCTTGTTTATATGCATAATGGAGTTAGACTTTAGTTTCCAGATAATTTTAAACATATATGACCCATAAATGAATATCCCAGGGAGCTTTGTATTTTGCCTGGATGCAGGATAACTACTCTTTATTGGGGACATTCCTGTACATTTCCAATTGTTTAATATTTCCAGCTCTTTCATAGTAAAGGCCACTAATATCTAACAAGGTTTGGAATAACATGCTTCAAAAAAAAAAAAAATGCTCCCTAGGGAGCTGAAGACTAGAGAACTACTGGCTTACTTTTTTTTCTTTTCTTTTCTTTCTTTCTTCCTTTTTTTTTTTTTTTTTTTTTTTTTGTTGGAGCCTCACTCTGTCACCAGGCTGCAGTGCATTGGTGTGATCTCGGCTCACTGCAACCTCTGCCTCTAGAGTTCAAATGATTCTCCTGCCTCAGCCTTCCGAGTAGCTGGGACTACAGGTGTGCACCACCATGCCCAGCTTTTTTGTACTTTTAGTATAGACGGGGTTTCACCATGTTGGCCAGGATGGGCTCAATCTCTTGACCCTGTGATCTGCCCACTTTGGCCTCCCAAAGTGCTGGGATTACAGGTGTGACAGGCATGAGCCACTGTGCCCAACCCCTTTTTTTTCTAAGTTTCTTTTTATTACAGGAGAGATATTTAACTTTTTTTGCTGTTGTATTTCCATTGGACAATCTTGGGAATGCCGTGGTTTAGCTCTGTCTTTATCCAGTTAAAATTATTGGGCATCACACCAAACAACTTGCAGTTCTTCAAATACATTATTTCTTTACACTCTTCCACGGTACTGATACTGCTTTTTCTTCTCTGATTAAAACCTTATTCTGCATTGTCTGTTTTTGTGCATGCCTACTCGTTTATATAAAAAGAATCAAAATACAAAATCGTCTTGCAAACCTTGCTGCATTGATTATGAGAAGCATCACACTTATTGGGCAAACTGACCTCTTCGAAATTGACTTTCTTAATGTAGGCAGAAAGAATATTACTATTTATGACACATAGTTGTACTGAGTTTTAAGTGCATGATATACTTTGAGGTGCTTACCACTGTACTTAGAACACAGTATGTTCCAATAAATGCCTACTTTGGTTAGTATCATTATTAGTACAAGTAAACACATAGTATGATTAGCTTTCAAGAGTTTTACAAAGCTCTCTTCCTCTTCTAGCTACAATTCCTGCAGCTCTTTCTCTCTCAAGTACGTATTTTGCACAGTGTGTACCTGATAGTAGACACTCAAAAACATCTTCAGAAGTAAAAATTAAAAGAATATATTAAACCCTTATAACTCATTTCTTTAATTCATCTGTTCACAATATACGTGAATTTCCTGGGTTAAAGCTAAGTAGTCTAAATTAATGTTAAAATTATATTAACCTATAGGCCAGGTGTCGTGGCTCATGCCTGTAATCTAGCACTTTAGGAAGCTGAGTTGAGCAGATCACTTGAGGCCAGGAGTTTAAGACCAGCCTGGCCAACATGGTGAAACTCTGTCTCCACTAAAAATATGAAAATTGGCTGATCATGGTGCTATGTGCCTGTAATCCCAGCTGCTTGGGTGTCTGAGGAATAAGAATAGCTTGAACCTGGGAGTTGGACTTTGCAGTTGAGCCCAGATTGCACCACCGCATTCCAGCCTGGGCCACAGAGAAAGACTCTATCTTAAAAAATAAATAAATACCCAGTCTATCATTGATGGGCATTTGGGTTGGTTCCAAGTCTTTGCTACTGTGAACAGTGCCTCAATAAACATACATGTGCGTGTGTCTTTATATTAGAATAATTTATAATCCTTTGGATATATACCTAGTAATGGGATTGCTGGGTAAAACAGTACTTCTATTTCTAGATCCTTCAGGAATCACCACACTGTCTTCCACAATGGTTGAACTAATTTACACTCCCATCAATAGTGTAAAAATGTTCCTATTTCTCCACATCCTCTCCAGCATCTGTTGTCTCCACATTTTTTAATGATTGCTCTTCTAACTGGCATGAGATGGTATCTCAATGTGGTTTTGATTTGCATTTCTCTAATGACCAATGATGATGAGCTTTTTTTCATGCTTGTTGGCTGCATAAATGTCTCCTTTTGAAAACTGTCCATCTCCTTCACCCTCTTTTTGATGGGGTTGTTAGATGACGGGGCAATGGATGCAGCAAACCACCATGGCACGTATATACCTACGTAACAAACCTGCACATTACACCCATGTACCCCAGAACTTAAAATATAATTTAAAAAAATAAGAAATGTCTTCCCCTCCTAAACTCCACATCTCTCTATTCCCTTCCACTCAGTGTGGAAGCTGCTTTCCTCTCCTGGATTCCATCTTTCTAGATTCTCTCACTCAGTGTGAGAGTTAGCTGTTTTTTTCTCTCTCCTTCTCCTGCTTTTCTCTCTCTCTCTAAATAAACCACTTTCTACAAAAAAAAAAAAAAAAGAAATATATTGTAACTAGAAAAAAATATAAAACTTGTTTATTTAAATAAATAAATATATGGCATCAGCCTATTAATTGAGAAAAAGGTGTTTCAGGAAGTAGACCACATATTTTTCTTAAGCAGAAAAGCCAATACAGATGAACAATATTCAGTTTTACCCAAAATGTCACACTGTAGAAAAACAAAATACTATACAAAATTCAATAGATTGTAACAAGGGAGGATGGGGGATCTTAGTGCCCAGTCAGATGGGCTTTGAAATCACTGAATTAAACAGAGATAAATGTATTTCAGCATCTCTTTCTATCACAGGATTTCAGATAGTTTTACTTGGTAAATTGCATTGTGCACTCCAAAAGAATGACAGTGAAAAACATATTTTCCATCTTTTAAACTAAATAACAAGTATGTACTTTGATTATTGTGTTAGCCATCTTAGGCGGCCATCACAAGATACCAAAGAGTTGGCAGCTTAAACAGAAATTTATTTTGGCCTTTCCCCTGTGTAAGCCTGGAAAGAGAGAGCTCAGAGCTATCTCTTTCTCCCCCTATAAGGACACCAGATCTATGGGCTTGAGGCCTCACCCTTATAAGTTCATTTAACCTTAATCACCTCCTTGAAGGCCCTGTCTCCAAACACAGTCACATCTAGAGTCAGAGTTTCAGCATCTGAATTACAGGAAGACACAATTTAGTCCATAACACTTTGTAATTGTGTAACAGCTTAAATGTTAATTAATGTAATGGAAGAACCGTGGTACAGCTATTAAATAGTGTGTAATTTTAAGATTATATTAAATAAACCATTCCTACATTTAAGCTAAAGGCTTTTGGGAGGAGGTATTTTCCAAAAAATGTCTTCTTTTAAAATATATTCCTTTATGTATGTTCTTAAAATGAGACCTGGGTATTTCTTCCATTGAGTGTTGACTTTATATCACATAACCCCACAGTGAGGTGGATGTTGTGACTGCCTCAACCAATGAAGTATGAAATAAGTGACACTATGTGACTTATGCAGCTAGCATGCAGCTACACAACTTGCTTCTCTTTGAACATTGGCCCTGAGACAAACCAGCTATCATGTGATCTGTACAACTTCTCAGAGGCTTCCATGCTGTGAAGACAACCAAGCTAGTGCATGTGGAGAGCACATTTGGAAAGGACTTGAGTCTACATAAAAAGAGATTCCTGATCAATACCCAGCTACTCTAGTTACCTGCTGTGTCATATCCAGCCACTATCTGACTGTAACCACCTGAAAGACCTTAAATTAGATCTGTTCATCTGTGCCCCTTCCTAATCTGGAAACGTCATGGATAAAAATAAAATAATTAATTTTTATTTCAATCAACTAAGTTTTGGTTGATTATTATACGACAATTACTGACTGCAAAATAAGTTAGTACCTGGATATTTGGCACCGGTTTGGAATTGGGTCTCAGTGAAAACGTTGAAGGATCTTGAGATGAGTGTTTGTAGAAATAAAAGCTTTTGAGGAGGTGATTGCTGAAGGCATAAAAGAAAGCAAGTGGATAGTCTGGCAGCACTGTTTCCTGGAACGATGTGGCAAATAGAAAACGTGTCTAATGAATTTATTGGTCAAGCTAAGGAAATTTCCAGACAGACTGTAGAAACTTTCAGCTGAAACAAACTTAAGATAACTTTGAAACAGTCGTAAAAGAAATGAACAAAGTTCTTAGAGTGGCAGTTTGTAAGTAAATAGTGAAAGCAACAAAGGAATTCTAGGATGAAAAAGATAAACTCTGATGTAATTTCTGGCCTTAAAGATATCATCAGAGGACTTGAAATTATAACATTCATCCTAGTGTAAACTCTTTTGTTTAACCTAGGAAAGGGAAAAATGGACATGTGTGAGGACACTGAAACGATTACAAAATTTTACAAAGATTTTTTTCAAATATTTAAAGAGAAAAGGCATCCCATATGAAGCTACTTTAAAAATGGTGATGTTCAGTGCATAAATGTTTTCAGCCAAAAGTAGAGAGAGATAATGAAACGAATGACTCTTTTGCAGTAGGTGATAACAGTATGAAAATTATGAGAGGAGTCAGAATTGAAACTGTCAGATGCAGTTAAAATATGCACCTACAGGTTATGAAATGGTTAAATGTTTTCATAAAATAAGGAGATCCTGTAAAACTCAGAAAGAAATGAGGAGCCATGCCTTTTCCTTTCTGCTTATGCTAAAGACAGAGCTTTTTCTGGGAGAAAATATAAACCGGCACCCCAAGACATGTATCTAGAAAACTAACCCAAAAGACTTTAATGCTTAACAAATATAAATTGGGAAACCAACTCTTCAAAATATCCACTAACCAAGTGCTTTCACATTTTTTCCTTTTCATCATAAAAGAAATATGTCAGTGCCTAAAGATGGGTCTCATTTTGGTCTCAAGAAGCCAGTCAGACAAGATATCCAGTAGATTTATTTCTGTGAGACATGAGGTAGTCACATCTATAAATGCGGAAGACACTGCTTTTTATCAGCAAGGACTGGATGGGGCTGTGATAAAAATTTAGGTGCTTGTCATATATACTGTCATGAACTCACCTTCTGTTTGACTAAAACTAGAGGTTTATATAGCAGAGAAAATAATGCAACAATGTGTAAGAAAACAGGAACTAGGGAGGTAAAAGGAAGCAATCACGATAAATGAGGGGTCCAGCATCTCACTGTCTTTATAGGGTGATCTGGTAAGTTTCAGTTCTTTGATTTTTTTTTTAAGACACCTGAAGATCATTTCCTGAGGAAGAAACTCAGATAAAACAAATGTAACCCTCAAGTATAAGATCAGAAGGGTCAATTTCTATGTTTGTCCAAAAAAACTATCTCCGGGAATATGGAGCCAGTTTCAACAACATGGATAGAGCTGAAGGACATTATGTTATGTGAAATAAGCCAGACGCTGAAAGACAAATATTGCATGATCTAATTCACTAAAATGGTCAAATACGTAGAACAATAAGTAGAACGGGAGTTAGTTGACAAGGGCAGGGAAAGGGGAAATGGTGACATGGGAATCAAAAGGTACAAGGTTTGTTTTGCAAGAAAAATTAAGTTCTGGAGATCTCTGGTAAATCATAGGACCTATAATTCACAGTACTGTAGAGTATAATTATGTAGTATAGTTAAAACTTTAACAAACTTTAACTATACAACATGATTATATACACATACACACCTTCTTAGGTATGTGCTTTGTGCAAACATTCCTTTTAGACACGTGTGTGTGTGTATGTGTGTGTATGTTTATGTAGTATTTACCTTCTTGTGACTGGCTTAGCAATAGGTATTTTGAATTATTAAGTGATACCTCAGTTTACATGTCTGTAGTCTGCTTTCTAGCTAATATAACAATCATCTATAACATTTATATTTTTCTTTAAAATGCATTTAAAATTAATCCATTTTTAAAATCCAAGTCAGTCACTGTAGAAGTCAGTATACAAAATCTCAATTAAGAAAAATGCAGACCTAAAAGGCAAATGAACCTTTAATCACTTCATTTAAAGGATTAGGAGAAAGAACACTGCAGGCCTGGCATGTGAATTTCTTGTTCCCTTTACAGAGATTTTCAACCAAATAATCATTAAATGCTCTGTTAAACTGCTATAGTTTACAGCACATATTCTTAGTTTGTTGGAGCTCTACATATGCAGATATGCACTGAGAATACCTACACAGCCACTGTACAACCAAGTTGTCAAATAAATTTGTCCCTAACCATTAAAGCACCTAAGGAATCTTAAAGCTTTACTCAGTCATGTGCAGAATAAAGATCAGAAAGAGGCTCCAAGAGGCTTTAATATGTGGCTTTGAAAATAATCTTCTTAGGTATGTGCTTTGTGCAAACATTCCTTTTAGCATTTCCCCATTAATAATATTTTTCTGTTGCATACTTTTACATTAAAATACATAGTAGTAAGATCATCCAAAGGACTTTACAGCCATTAAATTTAAACTTTTACTTATTTATCACATTTAATGCTACATTCTACTTAAAGAAATACATACACAACACCATGATTCTATCATTTTAGTCAGATATATTTGATAGATAACACTACAAAATTTTCAGCAGATAAAGTCAGAAGATATGAGCGTAATGTATGAAACAAGATAATACTGCTTCTTTCTATAAAAATGAATTATCTCCTTTTAAATGTAAACATGTTTCTCTTATTCTCTCTTGGTGATATTTTTATGTTCTTTTATTGGCTGCTTAAATAAAATCAGCTACAAGAATTTAGATTCCTAAAGTAAAAAATGGCAATATGATAACTTTTTTATATTAACCCAGTGGAATATTCAAGTTACCTTTACCTGTGTGTAAGTGACATACATTATTATTTAATTCTTACTAGTCCATAAAGATGTCAGTATGTAGTTACTACCATCATTTCATGGGTGCAAGGTTGATCCTGATGCTTGAATTCTCTAAGGTAAAATTTTATTACATGAAGCCTGTATATGACCTGCAGGCTTGTGAGTTAGATAAAAGTCATAAATTGGTTCCTAATCATTAAACCATTACACAGAATCAGTATCGGAATTAGGACTGGGAAACAGAAACTCCTTTGAAATTTCAGCAAAAGTTATGAAATATATGCTAATAGCTCTTTCCAAAATAGAAGACGACCAGGGAGAGCAAGGCCAGGGAAAATAACTTCTAGTTCTTAGGTTTGGCATATACAGTCTTACATACTACAGAAAATTACTACCAATGGTCAGAGCTACTGTCAAGGGTTTTGTGCAGAAGCACTGGCAGTTTCTTTAATACACAAGTGCACTAAACTTTCTTTAATACGCTAAACACTACACAGTGTCCTCTCTCTGTGCATTGATGTGGAAGAAGAAAAATGGTTTTTTTTTCTCTTCAGCTGTCCAACCTTGTGCAGAAAGCCCTCATCAGTAGAATCTAAGCCAAATCTGTCTGCCAAAAGATTCTGGGAAAGATGATTCCAAGTCTTCCTGTGACTACACAACAGAGAGTGTAAAAATATCCTGCATTCATTAAATGTTGCCAGCAGACAATCAGGAAAGCCTTTCCAGAAAACATATATCAAATTCTTATCACACTGCTAAACATAGAAAAATGCAAAATATGATGTAGTGGTTGAAAGTCCTAGTTCCAGATATGAATCTGCCACTTTCCACTTGTAGGATCTTCAGCAAATGTTGCAGTTTCTCCCTGCTTAATTTCCTCTTCTACAAAACATGAATATAACTATCTGCCACATTGTGTTGTCGAGACATTTATGTGCATTTAGACAGCAGCTGAACACTTAGTAAAAAATCAAAACATGTTAGAAACATGACTACTACTTTTATTATCATCATTCTATTAACAATGTTCCTTCTCCACTCCCACTGCTTCACTTGACTAGTCTAAAAATAAATAAATAAATAAATAAACAATAAACAATGAAGTTTTTTCTTCCTAAGCAGAAAAATGTTTGTTTCTTCTCCGGTAATAACATGTTTTTTCACTATGGTTTACATCTTCCATACTGGGAGGAATTTTTCTGCTGTGATTAGTCCTCCTCCTCTTGTTTTTTGCTAACGTTCAGCTCATCCCAGTCACTTTTTCCAGCTAGCGCATAACTGTTCTGTTCCCCTCCACTCCTAAAATCTAAGGTTAGTGTGGGGATACCATCATTTTTTTTTTCGTTATCTATTTACTTTAAACCTCCTGTATGGTCTAAAGAATATTCGTCTATTGAAATTCTATCCCTTTCTTCTCAATTTTTTTTTTTTAATTTTGGACCCTTTCTAATAGTTTGTGTCCCTGAATTTGTCTAATCTTATTGTTTTTCATTGAATATCAATGATTTTCAGAGAACAAGATTCTGAAGACATGCAATGAAACACTATTTCCCTATCTTTAAATAGTTTAAACTCTCGTGAGGAGATGACCATGTAAACAATTTTAATATATAAAGAATATAAGCAAATTGAGGGGAGGAGTAAAATAAAGGACTAAATTTAGATAGAATATTAAGTTCTGGCATTCCCTTAAGCTGCTATTTGAAGGACGAGTTATATTCGTATATCCATAGGTTTAAAATGAACAGAAGATAGTGATCTATGTTCTCTTTGGGCACTGTAACTTCTGGCCGACTTTTCTTTCTCCTGAGTGTGAGTTTACCTAAAATCAATTTCTGCTACTGTTACTTACTTTCTCTTCTAAATTGCAGAATTTATCAACACTTTGTTGATGTTACCAATGTGGATAAGACATGAACCTGTCATTCTTATTGAACATCTTCCTAGGGAACTTTCTAATGCTACTTACGTGTCAAAGGAATTGCTTAAAGAAAAAAAAAAAAAGACTGGCTGTCTGCTCATGTTACTGTTTTAATTTACATGTGTTTTAAATAAAATCTGTTTTGATTAAAGCTCTTATAATTTTTCAAGTTTCCCACAGACCACGTGTTAGTCTTTATTTGTATCTATACTCATCTATCCCTTTTTTTCCTGGTATATTCCCAGCACTTAGACATTTGTGCTATTGGTTATGGTTAGCATGTGCTCAGTAAATGCATGTTGAATTGAAGTCTAACATAAGAGTGTGACTTTTCTATGAAAGACATAAGAATTAACATAAGACAATCATCACTCTGTCTTATGTTAGGTCATAACAAATATTACCGCAATAATCTAAACAATTAAAATACACATTTAAAAACATGTCTGCATAAGAAAATGTTCTCCTTTTTAGGGTCATAGATTTAAGAACCTTTTCATATGCTGGTTTGTCTTTTTGGTGTCTGGCTTATTACTCTTCAAATAATAATCTCTATTTTTAAATAATTTCATTTTGAAACAATTTCAAATTTACAAATATGTTGCAAAGATAGTACAAAATAGCTTCATATACATTTAGTTCCTGTTTTCCAAATATTATCATTCAACATTTTTTAAATTTACCATATATTTTTATTTATATCAAGGGCTATGCCTATAGCTGTACCAGTCTGCCTACACATACAAACACACAGTTTTTTTTTTTTTTTTTTTTTTTTTTTCCGAAATTCTGAGATAAAGTTCAAGGTATGTTGTCTGTTTATCCCTCAATATGTAGATGCTCCTCAACTAATAATAAAGTTATATCCCAATAAAACAAGCTTAAGTTGAAAATTTGTAAATTAAAAAAGCATGTAATACACTTAATCCACATGACATCAAGCTTAGCCTAGCCTACATTAAACGTGCTCAGTACACCTATATTAGCCTACAGCTGGACAAAATTATCTAACATCAATATTTGTGCATCAATATTGAACAGAGAAACTGGCCTACAGTTTTCTTTTTTTGATGTGTCTTTGTCTTGTTTTTGGTTTCAGGGTAATACCAGCTTCATAGAATGAGTCTGGAAGTAGTTCATCCTCATCTATTTTTCAGAATAGTTTGAGTAGAGTTGGTATTAATTCTTTTTAAATGTTTGGTAGAATTTAGAAGTGAGGACACAGGGCCACGGGCATTTTTATTATTGAGAGAATTTTATTACTACCTCAATCTTATTAATTCTTATTGATCTGTTCAGGTTTTGAATTTCTTCTGGTCTCAATCTGGGTAGGTTGTATCAGTCTGGGAATTTGTTTATTTCTTCTGGATTTTTCCAATTTACTGGCATATGATTGCTCATAGTAGACACTAATGATCCGTTGAATTTCTGCATTATCTATTGTAATGTCTTTTTTATTTTATTTATTTATTATACTTTAAGTTCTGGGGTACATGTGCAGAACGTGCAGGTTTGTTACATAGGTATACAGGTACCATGGTGGATTGCTGCATCCATCACCCCATTATCTACATTAGGTATTTCTCCTAGTGCTATCCCTCCCCTAGGCCCCCTAACCCCCAACAGGCCCCAGTGTGGGATGTTCCCCTCCCAGTGTCCATGTGTTTTCATTGTTCAACACCCACTTATAAGTGAGAATGGGCTGTGTGTGGTTTTCTGTTCCTGGGTCAGTTTGCTGAGAATGATGGTTTACAGCTACATTCCTGTCCCTGCAAAGGACATGAATTCATCCTTTTGTATTGCTGCATAGCATTCCATGGTGTATATGTGCCACATTTTCTTTATCTGGTCTATCATTGATGGGCATTTGGGTTGGTTCCAAGTCTTTGCTGTTGTGAATAGTGCCACAATAAAAATACATGTACATGTGTCTTTATAATAGAATAATTTGTAATTATATTTTATAATAGAATAATATATGATTATATAATTTATTGTTTATATATCCAATAATGGGATTGCTGGGTCAAATAGTATATCTATTTCTAGGTCCTTGAGGAATCACTACACTGTCTTCCACAATGGTTGAACTAATTTATACTCCCACCAACAGGGTAAAAGCATTCTCCCTGTCCTCTCTAGCATCTGTTGTCTCCTAATTTTTTAATGATCACCATTCTAACTGGCATGATATAATATCTAAATGTGCTTTGGTTTGCATTTCTCTAATGACCAGTGATGAACTTTTTTTCAGACATTTGTTGGCTGCATAAATGTCTTATTTTGAAAAGTGTCTGTTTATAGCCTTCACCCATTTTTTGATGGAGTTGTTTTTTTTCTTGTAAATTTGCTTAAGTTCTTTGTAGATTCTGGATATTAGCCCTTTGTCAAATGGGTAGATCACTCTGATTTTACTTCTTTGAATATTTTCTTTTTTTGTTGGTCTGGCTAAAAGCTTATCAATTTTAACTTTTAAAAAAATAATTTTTTTGTTTTATTGATCTTTTATTTTTTTATTTAAATTTTATTTATTTCTACTCTGATCTTTATGTTTTCTTTTCTTCTAGTAATTGCTTTTCTGGTTCTTTAAGATGAACCATTAGATTGTTTATATTTCCTTCTTCTCTGATGTAGGCACTTATAACTATAATCTTCCCTCCTACTACTGCTTTTGCTAAATCCTATAGGTTTTGGTATGTTATGTTTCCATTATCATTTGTTTCAAGAGATTTTTCAATTTCCATCTTGATTCCTTCATGACCACTGGTACTTCAGGAGCATCTTGCTTAATTTTCATCATGTGTTTGTATAGTTCCCACAATTTCTTTCTTTCCTTTTTTTTTTTTTTTAATGAATCTCCGGTTTTCTCTAGTTTTATTCCATTGTGCTCAGATAAGGTGATTGGTATTGTCTCAGTTTCTTCTTAATGTTTTAAGACATGTTTTGTGACCTAACATATAGCCTTTCTTTGAGATTAATCCATTTGCTGAGGAAAGGAATGTGTACTCTGCAGCTCTTGAATGAAATGTTCTGTATTATCTACTAGATTCATTTGGTCTATAGTGCAGAGTAAACCTGATATTTCTTTGTTGATTTTCTGTCTGGAAGATCTGCCCAGTGTTGAAAGTAGGGTGTTGAAGTCTCCAGATGTTATTGCATTGGGACCTATCTCTCTTTTTAGACTGAATAATACTTCCTTTGTAGATCTGGGTGTTCCAGAGATGAGTGCATATATATTTAACATTGTGATATCCTCCTGCTGAACTGACACCTTTCTAATTACATACTCACTTTCTTTATCTCTTTTTCTAGTTTTTGTCTTGAAATCTATTTCATCTGATACAAGTTTAGCTACTGCTGTTCTTGTTCACTTTCCATTGGCATAGAATATCTTTTTCCGTCCCTTTATTTTCAGGCTATGTGTGTATATGTGGGTGATGTGTGCTTCTTGCAGGGAACAGATCAGTGAGTCTTATTTTTTCATCCATTCAGCCACTCTATGTCTTTGGATTGAAGAATTTAGTACATTTATCTTCAGTGTTATTATTGATAGGTAAGAACTCACTCCTGCCACTTTGTTATTTGTTTTCTGTTTGTTTTGTGGTCTTCTTTTAATTATTTCTGTCTTTCTTTATTGAAGATAATGTTCTCTGCTGATATAATTTAGTTTCTTGGTTTGTGTGTGTGTGTATCTATTGTATGATTTTTGGTTTGGGGTTACCATGAGGCTTGCAAATACTATCTTATAACCCATGATTTTAACCTCATAACAACTTACAACACCATAAACAAACATATAAGCAAAAAGGAAAATAATAAAAACTGTACTTCTTAACGTCACTCCCTGCTTTTTACTTTCAAAATTTAATAAGGTCAAATCCCCCTAACAAATGCCTTCTTACATAGATAAAAGTTTCTGACTTGAACACTGACTAATTGTTTTCTCTTATAAAACACATATTTCTTGAAATATTTTTTCACCATCTCATTCACCTGAAACGATACAATGTCCATGGTTTTATTATTATAAGTAAAATTTTGCCTTACATAATGGAAGTAGGGTTTTAAGCTAATGTTTTAGAAATCAGCTATGCCCTCATTTGATAAACATAAACATCCTTTGACATTTCTGAACTATTACTTGAAAAGCAAAATCATTCAAACTCTATCAAATTTTATCAAGTTCTACATTCTTCTCGATAATCCAAGGATATAAAAATATGTCTTCTGTGGTGAAGTATTCTCTTTATTACTCCAAACTTCACACATGTGCCAAACAGATACAACTAATTCCAAATATTCCCACCAAATTTTATGCAATTCTCAAAATACCCATTCCAGCTGCCATATGACAAATAAATATTACACATATTGGCATTGAGATTTTTATTTAGCAGATCATTATGTCCTGTTATTTGAATTAATTACAATGTTACTAAACTTCCTCTGTCTAGATTTCATTTCAACCATTTCTTTATGCATTTATTTTGTGGCTATGATGAATGGATTATAAGTCCCTTTCTTGCTCTCAAAAACCCCACAGTCAAACTCTAAATATGCTACACTCAAGATAATGGATTGATCTTATCCCACAATATAAATGACAGAATAGTTTCAAAGAGGGAACCTAGAATTTATAAGTTAGAAACAAATAATGTTAATTATATGAAATTTAAGAAATTATACCATTAGAAGAAATATTTTAGCTACTTGCAATTATTAAAGCAATTAACTTAGAAAACTTTAAATTCAAAAACAGTTTTCAAATGTTTTGATGTCAAATTTATTCAAATCTTATATTTTAAAAAGCATCTAAAATTAGATAATATAAATAATGAGCAAACGTATCAAACATACCAGTAATGCTTGCTGAATATGTTCATATATATGTATGTGTGTGTGTCTATATATGCATGTTTATATACATACACGCTCTTCACCTAGTGTAACATGCTTATCTCAAAAATACTGTTATTAGAGTTGTTTTTCATTCATTTGCTCTTTTTAAAAGAGTGTCCTCTCTGAATGATATCTTATATCTTTAATATTTCAATATTGAATGTCTTTGATACATATTTCCTTTCCTAAAAAAAGAACAAAAATTCTGTCACTTCTGAAACAGTTATTTTTGATCAAATGTGACCTAAATGGCCAGTTGAAAAGCTGAATTATTTAAGATATTTAGTCAATTGTATAGCATTAATACTAAGACTCATAAAAGCTTCATGAAGAATGAGTCAAAGATATTTATAGTTCAGCTGTCTAATTTTACACTACACTTATTAACATATAAAAATAAGTAATGGAAACTGATTACATCAAAACTAAATCACGTAAAAGGTATTTTGATGTTTAAATGTTTAAGTGAGCAGTTACTTCGTTTGTATTACCATTATTTAATGCCACTCTATCTGTCTGGAATTGTTACAGAGAATATTTTCATTAGATTATAGTTTATTAACATTGGAAGTCTCAATATAGATCAGTTATTCTGAAGACTATAGATATAAATGAGAGAATAAGATCATCTTTATTATGTAGACATATAAAATAAATCTGCAAGTAAGAGATGCACACAAATAAAGGTTACTATTCACATTGGAGATCAATGATGATTTCAGTCATTTGGTCCCTTACATTTGAAAGAATAACTGCTAGAGACAAAAATACTGCAGAACAAATACTTTGAAATTGAATATGGAATTGTGTATTTGTGTGTATGTATTTTTCTTCTACAAAAAAGGTATATAAAATGTATCGTATTTAGAAAACATTCCTAGGAACCCGTTTCCAGTTTTCAGCATTTCCAGAGATTTTCTTTAAATATTAACTTCAGAAGGAAATATTTTGCCCGACTGGCAGAATAATCCTACACTAAATTTTAAATAAACTTTACATTCATTTTAAGTGCAAATATTTTAATTAAATCTCTTTTTTCACAAACTGGCCATAGAATATGGATTGGCCCATTCTTCCCAGATGTCTATTGATGGAATAAGCACTAATGCAGAAAATAGGCTGCTGCCTGCATAGATAATTCAGAAAGCAGTAAAAAAAATTACTAGAAAATACTCAGTTTCCAATATTCTCTCTCTCCCTCACACACACACATACACACACATTTTCTTTATTTTTACATATCATTTAATTATGATAGACATTTCTAAGGTAACCTGGCCACTTGGTGCTTTTTAGTTACAATTACATATGGTCAGATTTCAGTTGGTTGCCAATCAGCACTGACCAATCAGTGCAAAGTCTAACAATGGGGTTTGGTTACTACTCTGTCCTAGGACTTTTCAATTTACTGTAACAGGGCCAGCACAAGATAACAACTAAAAGTCTCAAACGAACAAATTTCACACCAAGTATTCTATATGATGTTATTAAAATATTACTAAAAGTGATGACATTTGGTGTTAGTAAAGACTAAAATGCCAAGCAAATTAAAGTTTCCCCTGTTTATGTTCAAGCATTATTAATCAACTTTTTTTCTGTCCAAGATGCTCTTGACAATCTCCATTAAATTGTAAGTCTTAGTCACTTCAAAAATTATAGTTCTACTCATGTTGATAAACCAATATTTTATGCTGCTTTTTGTTGGTATCATGGAGATATTTACAAGTCCAGGCAGATGAAAGAAAATGCAAGACACTATGAGTTATAATGTGTCCTTGGATGATTTTCTAAGAAAAGAATAGAGCCTTGGAAAGATGTTATCTGTGAGGCTGGGAGGATCATGTCACAATTGCTCCCTGCTAGAGTCAGGTTAATTTATTCAAATTGAATAAAGCAGAACCCTTAAAACAGAGACATTGTTAAGAGTAGCTGCTGTAGGTCTTTTTGTATTTTTTATTGTAACTCATGAGGATAGACTTTATAATTGAGACATATATTTGTATATTTACATCTAAAAACTTTATGGCAAGTTCATATTCATATGAAAAATGGTATTTTGATAAAAAATTATAACTACCATAAATTAAATATGTAATACATGTATTTTAAATATATCATTTTTGCTTTATTTCTTTGTTTGTTTTATTTATTCTACATTGCCTCATTCTATGTTTATTCTGGTTTATTAAGCATATTTTTCTACTCAGTAGACATAGTGCCCTCAGAGAAAATACATAACATTTTAATCATAGTATTATATAAAAAGAGAATATACTGTTTATTTTGGAATTTACACATTCTCTCTATATTACACTATTTCTTTGTCAGATTATGCCTTTTTCTGTTTTATTTTTTCTAGTATTAATTTGTGCTTTATTTACCTATAAAATCCACCCTCTTAAAGTGTCTAATTCAATGGTTGTTAGTATATTCACAAAGTTGTCCAACTATCACTACTACCTGATTCCAGAGCAATTTCATACTTTCCGAAGCATTCCCATGCCCATTAGCAGACTCCTTTCTTTCACCAAGGCAACCACTAATCTTTCTGTCTTTATGGATTTGCCCATTCTAGACATTTCATATAAATGGACTCATAAAATACACAGCCTCTTGTGTTTGACTTCTTTTATTTAGTATAATATTTTCATAGCTCATCCATGTTGTAGCATGTATTAGTACTTTAATTTTTATGCCTGAGTAATATTCTACTGCATGGATATATTTTGTTTATCCACCTATTAACTGATGTACATTTGGTGCTATTTCCACTTTTTGGCTATCATGAATAATTCTACCAAGAATATTCACATTCAAGTTTTTTGTAAATATAAACTTTCAATATTCCTGCATATATGCCTGGGCCGTGTAGCATCTTCATATGTAACTTCCTGAGGAACTCTCAAATTATTTCCAAAACACTGTACCATCTTACATTTTGATAATTATTACTGAAAATCCATTCAAAAAGACCACTTCAATGTGCAGTCCACCGTTGCACTAAGAGTTTAAATCTGATCAGCACTGAGGCAGAACAGATTTTCATGACTTGATTGGGCATATTGTTTTATGAATTGCCTGCTCTAATAACTTTTAATGACTGGTTTTATTTTTTATTCTATGTTTAGGAAGTGTTTTCATATCATTTATCTTCTTATTTTATTATCTGGACCAAAATGACAAGTAGTGAAGTAAATTGCAATCTCTAATTAATGGGACACTGCATTAGGAGTACCAGCAAAAGTCTTCCCTCTCTTTTCTCATTTTCTTTGAGTTCATAGTTTTATTTCATTTTATTTTGTTTTTATCAGATAAATGTTATTGTCATTTTCACAGCTTTATCAAATACAGGTTTTGTCACAGATTTTTAAATTAATACTAAATATGCCTGTGTGTAGAGTAAAATTTATTACAAAGAATGAATTTAGATATCTGTATTAGTCTGTTCTCACACTGCTAATAAAGACATACTGGAGACTGGATAATTTATAAGGCAAAGAGGTTTAATTGACTCATAGTTTAGCATGACTGAGGAGACCTCAGGAAACTTACAATCATGGCAGAAGGGGAAGAAACCACGGATCTACAATTCAAGATAAGATTTGGGTGGGAACACCGCCAAACCATATCAATATCTAACACCAGATTTATATTGTATTTTAACAGTTATTAGAGAAATTATGACTTGTCAGAATTCACTATGAGAAAGAATATTTTAAAATTTGCAATGGAGACATAATTAGGTAAACTAGAGGCCCTGATTTTGAGTTTCAAGTTGCTGCACAAAATTATTCTTACTTACAGTTGCATAAGTGAGATCTGATTCTCTTCGTGCTTGAATATCATGGCTATTATCCTTTTAATGATGCTTTATTATTATTTTAAAAATAGTAATTATGATATGCTTTGCCTTATTTAGAGCAAATTCATTATAGATCAGATGGTTTCTACTTTCACCATTTTTGTAATGCTAAACCTAGATAGAAAGATTATCTCTGGTATCCTTAGGTTTTCTTTGACACCATCAAGATGTTATCACTCAAATTTTTTATTAGTCACATTTCACAAATATGCTATTGAAACCTTTAGTTATCTCAGAATAAGAGTGAAAGTTTAAAATATGTGATCAAACACTGCCTGTACTTCATTAGGCAACCAGAGAGAAAAAAACAGACATGTTCTCTAAAGTCTCTCATTCAACCATGTAAGTGATTTTGGACTAAACTAGTTATTAATGAAAATAGTCTTGAACATATTCAGAGCTCCAGAAGTGAGAATCAATGCTCACATAATGTAAGGGCCTAGGGCCTTAAATTGTCCCATGGCTTATAAATAAATAAAAGTCATGCCTCCTGAAATAATAAGTATGTGGGAAAAAATAACCAGAAGGAAAAGTTTTTGTTAAAGGAAGATTTTTTTTTTCTATTCAGGTCTACATTGTTTTATCTTATGCACACACTTGAGGAATTTGTAGATGCTTTATATATTTCCAGAAATATCTAATAAAATCCTAAAACTCTCATTTTACTGGTAAAATGTATATGTTTTATTACTTATTGTTTCAATAAAGTTTAGCACAGTCCTATGAAATTTTATATCATAAGCATTAGGTAAGTATAGATACATGCTTTTTTCTAGAACTCACATCAATTTATACGTGAATGTTTTAATATTTTTAAGTTTACAATATGGTATAGCCTAATTTTTTAAATATGGTATAGCCTAAGTTTTTCAAATATACATAAACAAAAAATAGAAAATTAAAATAGTCTGTAATTTCACCAATTTAAAATAAGTAATACAACCATGTGTTTTAAAACCTGTGTATGTGTATGTATGCATACATGCTTATAAAAACTTATAGAATCATCTTGATAGTTGATACCTAAATTTTTCTTAGTAAAATGGTCTTTTCATAGACACTAGCTTAACAGATTTTCATTGAACAGAGGTTAGAAACTTGTTTTATATCTCTATGGCTAATTTTCATAATGGTCACTTCCTAAACAAAGACAAATCTATTCAAAAAACAAAAATTACACATTTTACTAAAGCTGACTGTTTTACCTTTAAGATGGCATGCACATCTTTACATGCCACTAAATATGTTTGAAAATATTTTTGCAATGGTGACATTGTTACTTAGTGAGTGTCTCATAACAAACTAAGCCAAATAAATTTCTTTTGTTGAATATTTTAGTTATTGCTTTTTTTTTGCTAGCCTAAACTTTATAAGTTACCATCCTTAAATGTGATACAACAATGCAGCTTAAGTTACATTGTTAGTTGTATATTTATTTTTTATCTAATGTAAAAGAAAGGCTTAAATATTTTACATTAAATTGTTTTCTACATAATAGAAATTCATGGGTGTAATAAGAGCTTTTAATTTTATTAGTTTCTGTTTCTCTCTTGGAGTGCTAATTTCTTTTAGCTTGAGAGTCAATAAATAAGTTACACACACACACACACACACACACACACACAAGGGCTCTCTCAATGATCATGACATAAACACATCAGTTGTCACTCTTAGATTAGGCTAAAATGGATAAATTGTTTATCTTTAATAAACACATATTATGGACAAAAAATTAAGTGAAAATTAGAGAAAATAAAACATGACATCTTCAAAGGATTTTAGTTTCAAATAATATTTAAAATTTCTTCATATGATAAATATCTGCAAACCAAAGCCTAAACAGGATATCACAAAAAAGAAAAAATACAGATAAAACATCTGTGAACATAAATGCAAAAATGCTGAAGAGATAATGGGAAAACCTGATCTGATGCTGCATAAATGGAATATGACATTATGATAATTGTAGTTTATTCCCAAAAATGAAAAGTTGGTTTAAAAGAGAAAATCTATTAATATTTGTAATAATAAGGAAACATGAGAAAAACTAAACATGCTCATATTAAAACATCAACATGAATCGTGTATGGCTTAATATGGGTACAGATTGCTGCACGTATTGGTAGTATAGATTTGCATATGTGAGTTAGTAGACACATAGACTATATCCCTTGCTCTGTCAGCTAGGAGGGTATAGAAGCAATGACACTCCAGCAACAATAAGCATGTCTAGCACCGAAATCTTGTTTTCCCATACAGTTCTTCAATAAATGAAATCAGGGCTCCTCAGAGATATGGATTATTCTAAGACTGGGGATAAAATATGCAAAATAAGCCTGAAGTGTGCTTTAGTGTCTAAAAGTAAGAAAGCATTCAGAAGAAAAGTAAGAAAGAGTTCAGAAAATACATCAGTGGGAATGTCAGAGTTAGATCCCAACTCTATTTCAGTTGTCAAAGTTGAAACAATTTGAGTAACAAAATAAATAATGTGATGTTGACTATAACACAAAGCTTAAAAAATTTTTTTCTTTCTTTCATACAAATGTAAATAAATGATTGAATAGATAAATAGGAGACATCAGATAATTTTCTCATACAGCAGAATGTTAAATGATTTATGTAGATATTGCCCCTTTAATAGAGGAAACGAAACTTGCCACTCTCAGTGTGGACTACATATAGTGACTTTCTTCCAGGTGTTTAGTATGAAAATGTGGGAAAAAGAAAAACTTTTTATAATGGAAAAATATGACAAACATTACCTCAGCCAGGTGGTCAAAGTCAACATCAACAGTGATAAATCATATACCATTGACATGATATGCTGGGAATGGCACTTCACTTCCATAGTCTTCTTCTTTTTGGAAGAAATTTCTGGATTGTTACTAATGTTCTCTATCTCTCTCTTTTTTTTTTTTTTTTTTTTTTTTTTTTGAGCCGGAGTTTCGCTCTTTTTACCCAGGCTGGAGTGCAATGGCACGATCTCGGCTCACCGCAACCTCCGCCTCCTGGGTTCAGGCAATTCTCCTGCCTCAGCCTCCTGAGTAGCTGGGATTACAGGCACGTGCCACCACGCCCAGCTAATTTTTTGTATTTTTAGTAGAGACGGGGTTTCACCATGTTGACCGGGATGGTCTCAATCTCTTGACCTCGTGATCCACCAGTCTAGGCCTCCCAAAGTGCTGGGATTACAGGCGTGAGCCACTGTGCCCGGCAATGTTCTATTTCTTAATCTGAATACTGATTATGTGTGGATGTTCACTTTGTGAAAATTTAATAAACTTTTCTTCACTTATGTTATATTTAGTACAAATTTCTAAAATGTAGTTGTCCAAATTAATGTAAATGTTTTATTCTTCCTAACAGTAGCTACCTATAACAAGCAAATATGAGAAGCCCGATACCAAGTATTTTGCCTTGTATGAAGTACAGATTGGTAGAAAGAGTTTAGAAATAATTATGTCAAAAACCAAATACTTATTGAACACATTAAGCCTATGCATTGATTGAAATTATCTGTTGAATCTCATTTTTTAAAAATGTGAGTTTCCAGGGGGTGAGTTTGTTTGTTCTTTACCAATCACTTCATTTTCCTAAAAAGTACAAAATAAAATAGAAATATGCCAGTAAGAGTTAGTTTTTACTTCATTGAAAATATTCTATTTTACGGAAAACTTTCCTTGATCTTGTATTAGCTATCCATTGTTGGATAGTAAATTACTACAGACTCAAAGACTTTGAAACCAACATACACATTTATTATCTTACAGTTTCTGTGGTTTGGGAATTAGGGTTCAGCTTACCTGAGTTATCTGACTTGGAATCACTCTCAAAGCTGCAATCATTATATCAGCTAAGGCTGCATTTCAAAGCTAGACTATGGGAAGGTTTGCTTTCATGAATACAAGGTGACTGGCAGAACTCAGTTCTTTTAGGGTCCCTAGACTGAAGACCCTCGTTCCTAAATGCCTATTGGCTGGAGATTGCCTTCAGTTTCTTGGCACGTGGGCCTCCCAACATGGCAACTTGCCTCTTCAAAGGCAGCAAGTGAGAGATTCTGCCACCAAGAAGGAAGTTATGTGAAGCTTCTGTGATCTATTCACAGAAGTGACATTTCATAGCCTTTGCTGTATTCTGTTCTTTTAAAGCAAGTCACAGTCAATGAGAGAGAATTACATAAGGGCATGGATACCAGGAGGTTGAGACCATGTTAAAGTTTGTTTACCACAGAACAAAAATGTCTTTTTAAGATGGTCATTTTGTAAAATGCTGTAATTTTCATAATGAAATATCATGGCCACCTCCAGCTTAATATATTGTTAAAAGATATGATTCTACTCTTAATTGATAAACTGGAATAGATAATACTACCAGCTATTTGATACAGACTCTAAATTAAAACTCTGGATTGCTTAACAAGTTTAGGTCAGGGAGTACATTCTAATAAAAAGATTATCTGAAACGCGATATACTTCCTGTTTCTCTGCAGATAGTTTAAAATCTATTCTTGTCTTATATAAGACCATGATAACTGTGTTTTTCAGGAGATTATCTAGTTTGTTTATTTGACTTTAAGGAAAGAGGGTTTGTTATGTTAAAAAATAGATACTTTGAAGTTTGTTATGGCAGATAGCTCTTCAACTCTGTCTTCTGTATATGTGGTAAGCATGTCATTCACAATATATTACATAGCATCCTATAAAACATTAGTTCTTTCAGATATTAATACATGTTAATAACATGTTCTTTCAGATATTAATAAGAGGATAGTTTTGCTTCTTCTGAGCAAATGCTTTTATTTTATAGACACTAGATCTTGTAATTAATCATGGTTTCTACTTTTCTTATTAGGAAAAATAGAATGCAAATGTAGCACACATTAGAAAGTTACAGGACTCTCTGACCTAGGCCCTATATATAAAATTTAATACTATTTTCATATTACATAATAAAATGTTTACCTTGAGATCCAAACACACATAATGTCTGTTTTTTTATTTAAATTCATAACATAATGCTTGATTTAATGAAATAAAGGAAGATATGAAAAAATGAAAAAAGGGCTATCTCTGACATTGCGTAAACCTGGATGGAGTTATAGGAGTCACTTTTTCTAATGGCTAAATTGTAATGAATTATAAAAGCTAACTAAATCCATGATTGTTGCTCATATAGAGCACTGTTCTCACAAACAAAACTTCATAAATGTAACTATTATAAAACTAAATGGAAATATAAACCAGTTAATGTTATCAAAATGTCCAGTCCCAGAACAGGAAGCATAAAACTAATAAACAATCTGATTGAACCTAAACTTGAAAGAATAGTATTCAGTTTCAGATATAAGTTTATGAATTTCATTTTGAGGCCATGCTGCCTACAGTTTGAAAAATCTATATTTTATTTTAATATTTCTAATATCTATGCATACTTTTTACATGAGAAGCAGTGGGAGCTATTCTTTCTCATTGGCTTTTTAAAAATAATAGCGGCAAGCATGGTGGGTCATGCTTGTAATTCCAGCACTTTGGGAGGCCAAGGTGGGTGGATCATGAGGTCATGAGTTCAACGCAAGGCTGGGCAACATAGTGAAACCCTGTCTCTACTAAAAATATAAAAAATTACCTAGGCATGGTGGCCAGTTTCTATAATTCCAGCTATTCGGGAGGCTGAGGCAGAATTGCTTGAAGCCGGGAGGCAGAGGTTGCAGTAAATGAAGATCGTGTCACTGTACTCCAGCCTGTGCAAACACAGTGCAAGACTCCATCTCAAATAATAATAATAATAATAATAATAATAATAATAATAATATCAAGCCTTTGAAACGATTTTTTTAGGAGAGAAATTATGTTAATTTTACATTTTAAGTAGAATTAAGCACCATTTGGAAATAGACTACAGTTTTAAACTCTCTCTGTGTGTGCATTGATAAATATACATATACAAAATGAATTTTATATTAGAAAGATAAAGTAAGGTCAGAGTGTAGGCTGATCTATGGAAACAGATGAGTTTTCTTTTCTTATGCTAAGGCTGAGATCCTATTAAAGACAAAAATAAATGATTTCCCAGTGAACCAGGAAATCTCAAAGAGAGCATACTATAAGCTAGCTGACTCATGATTAAATTAATGTGGCTATTTGATGACCTGCTGATTTGCCATATCAAACTTTACAAATCCCAAATGACTTTCCTCTTTTCACATTCAAATATTTCTCTCCAACTAAAGGAAACTTCCATAGTAGGGTGATGGGATTAAAATTAAAAAGAGAAAAGCAATTTGTTGTGTTGTTGGATCAGAGAAAATGATTATTTTCACATATTTGTATAAAAATCCTGCTACCTAAACTCATTAAAACTCTCTTAGTTTCAAAGGCATCAAATTGTGCACTCAAGATAAAGTTAAATTTCTAGAATTCTTATTGTGATTTTTGAGACAAATTTTAAAATAAATATAAATGCTACGATGGCTCAGTTATTATTTTGGGAATCCCAGGTCATTTGAAGTTCCAGTACCAGAGCAGCTAGCAGCCTTGCCTCAAAGGGAAGTGAAGGGGAGCTGGTGCAATGTATTTACAGGGTGCCTTTCATGTAATATTTCTTTACCTAGCAGATGGCCTAATGCCTAGTTTTTTTCACCCCTGACCAGGCAGGGATCCCTCATGTGGGAAACTTGTTTAACATTGGCAGATACCCTGGTGGCTCTTGTCTAATTTGTGTCTAATGTATGCCTCCCTGACCACTCCCCCGGCTCTGGGATCCCAAAATTGTGACTCTCATGCCACCCCACCCTACCCTTTTTATCCCAGAAAAACATGCTTGAGGCAAGCCCTAGTTTTTCAGAAGGAAGGAGAAAATTCACCAAACTACCACAATAAATTTAAAAAAAAAAAAAAAAGAAGCTTGAAGATTTTTGCTTACAGATCCAGGGCAAAGAAGATATGAGTCCTTTATCCTGGGCTCACTGGAGGCAGGAATCAAGAGTCAGGCAGAGAGAAAGTGAGCATATAACTGTCAGTAGTACATTTAAGGGAAAAAGGTGTATATCACTCTTAGCTCATAGGCAATTGCCTGAATAGTCCATTTAAAAGAAACAGTGGGAAAGTGGGGAGCCCAGTGTGCATGGCGAAGAGATGCCTATAAATTCCTAACCCTGGCTTCTGGCTTGAACCCATTGGATATGGTATAGCACTAGAAAATGAATGAAGGTTAACTTAGCCGTTATTCTGGTTTGAGAAAGTTAAGCTTGCATTCAAAATGGATGCCAAAGCAACATAAAAGTATGAGAATTCACTGTAGTTATTATATTTGCTTTAACATGCGCATAGAAAATATGATATTACACATTTATTCTATTATAATGCAATAAAAACCCTTCTATCAAAGATTATGATGTACATACCAAAGCTTAAAATTTTAGAAAGGCCAATAGAGAATTGTGCACTTAGCTAACATGACAAAATTAATGGTTCTGCTTTCCACATAAATTATCAAAAAGAAAAATTTGTTAAAAACAATGACCCTATACTCAGTGTTTTGAATATTGTTATCTGACTGCACTCTAAAGAGCTCCAGGAATATGTTTTAATAAGAGCCCAGAAATAGCTTCTTTGTTCTTCTGGATGGTTGAATTTGTTAGTTTTTCTATTCCATGTCTCCCCTTCTGAACTTGGTCTTACTGGAACTGGAATCATACTGATTTCTTCTGCCTTTGGAACTTCCAAATGCCTACAGCCACATCAGTAGTTGTATTAGTTTAACTATGGAGTTATACTTATGGTGTCATGTCAGCCATTCTAAGAAAAGAAGCTCAAATAAAATCATAGTTTTGAAAGCCTGGAGCTCTCTCCTTACCCAACTGCTTTTAGTAATTATTTCTATTTATTTTTCTCTTCATGTGGAAAATAATACTGAAAAACAGATCATAGTTATTTTGTATTCTTAGCCTTCTCAACTGATACTCATTTCTCAAGAGGCTATTCTTTCTAATAGCCTCTTCAATACGTGTACATGTTGTTCCTTGAAATACTTGCATATTTTATAATAGCTCTTGGGTTATATGCTAAAACCTCAGTTAAAACAAAAAACCAAAGCATATTTTCTAAAGTACAATAACAATGTTATTGCAAAACTAACTAAAATATTAAGAATAAGGGATAGAATAAGAAAAATAATTTCAGGGATTTATTTCTAAACAGTAGATTGCTTTACATTCCAATAACATTGAAAACATAAAGACTCTAAATGATCCCTGTAGATGTGTCTATCCTTTACCGCATCGTCTCTCTGTCTTCCCAGGGAAGCTTAGCAAAAGAGGAAAGGAAAACTAACTGGCTTGAGATATCCAAAGAGGAACTATAGAGCTGCTTTGCCACTTGACATTATTATGCTATTTGACATTATTATAATATTATGTGTAATTACATTCCTTTAAAAAATGTTTTTGCTTTCTTATAAATTTTAGGATAAAAACTTAGTAATTGTCTTATTTAGGTTTTGTCATAAAATGCTAATTTTTTGACGTGTTAAATTTTAATATGTTAAATCACTAAAGGTCAGAATGATTACTTGTTCACGATAGGGTGTGCACTACTTTTTTTTTTATCATTTGTGACAAGAAGGGTTATTTTGGTTTTGGTTTTCCATATCTTTCTTAGAATGCAGAAGCTAAATTCGAAATTATAAGAGACAAACTGTCATTTTGCTCATTCCCCTGAATAATAAATATAAGTTTTCAAACACATATTCATGATCATCAGTATATCTATAGGCAGTTCATGCTAATATTATAAGAGCTAAGAAATAATTAAGTAGGCTTTATCCACCAATGTGTGTCTAATTCGTAGCAGCTGAATTGTGCTATCTAAAGTTGATAATTATTTAGTCATAGACACAATCTGTTAACTTGTAGTATGATGATTTATGCCAATTTAATATTCAGTCTCTATTCTCACAGGTGGTAATGGCAATTACAAATAGTCTTGACCACAAAAAAAGTGCTCGATCTGTTCTGATGTGATATCCCAACAAAAACAGAATTAAAATAGAGATAAATGGGTAGAAGACTTCAGCAATATACTGCTTGGATTGAGTCAGAAAAAAATTATACTTGAGTATCTTGACTTAGAAGTGAAAAGACAAGGTGGTCAAGGTTCAAACTGCAGTGTTTCTCAGAGAGTAATGCATTTGAAATTGAAAAGAATAATTAGAGCCTGCTTGAGAATGCAGAAAAACAACAAAAAACTCTGCCTGACTGAAAATAGTGAGTGCAGGCATGATAATTATAGCTACCATACATTTGACCTGTGTCTTTAATATTCTTGACAAGTTTAAGGAGAAATTTAATTAGAAAAACTTCCAAAGTTATTTTCTACTTTAAAAAGAAGGATAACACTTTAATTACTGACTGTCAGAAAAATAGTGAGTTAGCAGTTAATTTTGTCAATAATAAATCTGTTCGGTCAACTATTTTTTTTTAAATCTTCATATGTATTATTTTCAGATTCTTGATACATCTAAGATATAATTAAAATCTCAGAAGTTTTTTTTCAAGAATTATTATATTAAGTTCAATGAAACAGCCTGTAGAGAAGGCACAAAGTTAAGAAACAGAGTAAAAATGATTCATTTCAAATGCCCAAGAACTTTCTTCTGAAATTTATTATAGAGCTTAAGAGAAGAAAAACAAAGATTGACTATTCTTGATGATATGAGATTACTTACATACATGACATTTCATGAAAATATTAAACAAATTTTTTCCTTTTCATTTTTCTTTATGCCTCTTAAGAGCTTTTTAAACTTTAAATATACTAGGATTATCTGCAAAGTGTTTAAAAGTGCAGATTTTCATGTTCTAAATGCTAGAGGCTTATTTAGTGGGTCTGAAAAACTTTCATTTCTAATAACCACCTCAGATGTTTCAGCAGCTTAAGTGAAATTATATACCATGTTTATAAAACACTAATCTAGAAAATGAGAATGGATATCAATACTGGTTTTATGTTTATAACCTCACTGACTATCAAACAGAGTAGTTTGAAAAGCTTGAAAGCATGAGCCTAAAAAAAGCTTAGAAGAAATAAAAGGTGGAGAAACTAAATAATTTCCTTAACAGTGGTGATAAAGATAAATCCATTATAGTTTGCATGGACACAGAAAATGATTTTATGGTTGGAATTACACACTTATAAATACAGCCTGGCTCAAGCATCTATCTTCGGGAGTAAAGAATATTACATCAATGTTTCTTTCTAAAGTGTTCAGTACCACTTCAACAGAGTCTGAATTGAGACAGAGGATCAAGGTTGATTTTTTTCTCTAGTCACAAAGATTGTGTAGTCAGTCTGCTAAAAATAATGTATTTATCATGATAGATTCTGCATGCTGTAAGCCAAATGTCAAAATAGAGAAGTAAGTTAAAATATTATTATTCCTTTTTGACTTGAAGTAAAATAATATGTATTTTTTAAGTTTGCAATTATTGTATGTTATTGAAACAATATGTAGAGTAAAAAAGCAGAAAAAATCTCTAAATGTCCCACTTACCTCTGATAAGCATTATTTATACTGGGTGGTTGCATATGTTATCAAAATGTTTTTGAAGGGAGAAATGTGTCATTCTTAAATTAAATCAGTTCTAAGTAGGAATAAAGTGGCCATATCCCTAAAATTCAGATTTCTTGAAGAATTTACCTTAGATATCCTGTATAAAAATAAAATTTTAAAAAGAAGAAAGCTAGAAGGACTAAGTTCTGTCCCCTGAGTAAGAATAGCTCACAGAAAAACAATGAAAGAATTAAATAACTTGAATAAGAGCCAAAGCAAGTATTTTGGAAAAAGCTATAAACTTGTTGGATGGAAATCTTGCAAGTGAAATTCTGTGTTATATGTTTAGTTCCCTCCTGAAAGCTTCATAAATCTTCATAAATACTCAATCTTCAACATTACAAGTGACAAAATATGCTGCATATAATGAGTATCATAAACACCAAGTTACACAATCAACCCAGGCAGTTCTGGGGGAACTCCAGGATAGGCTCTAATTTTAATATGGCACTGTGATACAGCAGTTTGGGTTATGGAGATGTTAGGAGGGCACATTTGTGCTCCTAATCCAGAGCAATGCAGTCAGGTCAATTCCAGGCAGCTCTGCAAACTGGACTCAGAGCTTGTAAGAATGTTGGGGTTTTCCTGTAGTAGGGGCTGCAGGTATCCTGTGGTGTTGATGAAGGCTATTGGAGGGTCTTCTGATTACTTTTTCCTCACAAGGATAAATCCCCTCTGGCTCCAAGCTGATCCAGGCAGGGGAATCAAGGCATCTGAGGAAGGATGCCTCCCTCCCCTCTCTATGCTGTCATTGTGGGCTTTAAGGCTCCACAGGGATCTCACCACTTTCTTGGTGCACTCATATGCTCTTGCTCAAATACTCCAGTCCAATTTATTATTCATTGCCTTGGTCCTTTTTTGTGAAAGGGATGAGTGCGAGGTGTGCCTAGTCAGTTATCTTGCTTACATTACACTAAACTCTCCAGAACCTGCAGTTTTTATTTGAAGAGGGAAAGTGATTTATCTTTTAAAGTTGCTATGTTATCAAAAGTATATAAATGCAAATAGAGAATTGCATTTGCCACTGACTCTTTCAAAGATTTATTTTAATAGCACTAACCAGTGGATCCAACGCTTTTCAAAGTCACTTTTTTAAATTAAAAGGATACATCTTCTTAATATTTCTATCATTTCTTTAACTCACAAAGCTTTCTATATTTTATATTTGGAATAGTTTGCAAAAGGAAAGAATCTATGTAGTCAGAAATCAGAAAACTTGGATAAACTGTAGCTTTATAATTTATCCATTGTATGCTATAAGACAAGATAAATATTGTGAATGGTAATTTCTCCCTCATTTGTAAAAGGGAAATATTAGCATCTGTTCTGCATATACTGCCATTTTTCTGTGAATATTAATTGCCATAATTTAGGTAAATCCATGTGAAATTTAAGTCTTATACAAATATTATCTAAGAAGACAGTTACAGTGGTGGGTAACAAAAGACAGAGCTCTCTTTAAATTTTAATATCAAGTCAATGTGTTCTGATCATATTTCTCAGTGGCGTCATCTAATTAGAAAATAGATATATTGGATTAGAAGCCTTTGGACAGTTAGATTTATTTAGTATCCCAAAGTTTAAAATTAACTCTGTAAATTCTTATTTTAGTAACTTTATTAGTCTAGTCTCATGCTACCTTGAAGAAGTACCTCAGAATGGGTAATTCATAAGGAAAATTCATAAAGAAAACCAGATAATTTGAATCTATATATCCACAATAATGTCAAAATTTATTAATTTATTAATGTTTTATTTTTAAGGTTTTTTGAAATATTTTTAACATTTTCTTAGATCCAACTAATTTTTACCATATTAACAACAAGTAATGAGTATTTCTCTGAGTGATTGCAGGTTTTCAGACACATTATTACATCTTCAGATTTAAATGTGATAAAAGAGTTAAGTCAAGAATAGTCAGACCGGATGATGGTGCAAACCAATCTTTGCCGGCCAAATACCACACTGCTTGAGAAAGAAAACTTACCTATCAAAATGCTAATTTAACTTAGCTATCAAAATAGATAAATAGCTATCAAATTAGTATAAAATTCAGACTTTATTTAAAAAGCATAAATCAGAAAGATTTGGTTCAATGTTTTTTCATATTATGAGTCATACCCTTTATTTTATGGTTCTTTTAAAGTCCTGTAGACAGCTCCACTAAGAAATGTATTGCAAAACATCCATTCTCAGCATGGATTTGTAAATATTCAAATAAACAACATATTAGAAATTCTTTTGTTTCTTTTTTCAACCTATGGATAGAAATAACTCAATCTTCTTATTGCATATAATAAAAAAACATTCTGTTGGGGTTTCTTAAGCATTCCTGTCAAATTATCTAGTTTGGTAGGGATAACTTTGATTCATTTTTGTATCTAAAGACATGTATTTAAATGTTATCTAGCTGAACCAGTTTAATAAGGGGTTTTGGAAAACATTAAACGCAAAGACAATACAATCTAAACAATATCAGTAATAAACAAAAAAACCCTCCATTTTTGTTTTTGCTAATTAGCTTTGTAAATTTTCAAGTTGTATACCACTCCTTTGTGAGTTTTTTCTATAATTAGGGAACAAAAATATCTAAAATGTAGGATAATTCCAAAAACTAATGAGATAATGTATGTGAAAGTATCTAACATAATAAATCTGGAACACTATTGTTGTCCAAGAGAGATTACTTTTCTTTCTCCATCTTCATATATTAAAAACATTAGACTAAGGCATTTTCAGTCTCCCTGCCTTAAATTTTGTCTCTCAACAGATGCTTATTAAAAATATTTTAACTTTTTAGATTCAAGGGTACATGTGCAGGTTTGTTATGTCATTAATGCACTTTAGGTTCTGGGGTACATGTGCAGATCATGCAGGATTGTTACATGAGTATGTACATGGCAATGTGGTTTGCTGCCTCCATCCCTCTGTCACCTATATCTGCCATTTTTCCCCATGTTATCCCTCCCCAACTTCCCTACCCTGCCACTGTGCCTCCCTAGCACCCTTCAACAGACCCCAATGTGCGATGCTCCCCTCCCTGTGTCCATGTGTTCTCATTGTTCAACACCCACCTATGAGTGAGAACATGTTGTGTTTGATTTTCTGTTCTTGTGTCACTTTGCTGAGAACGACGGTTTCTAGGTTTATCCATGTCCCTACAAAGAACATGAACTCATCCTTTTTAATGGCTGCATAGTATTCCATGGTGTCTATGTACCGCATTTTCCTTATCTAGTCTATCATTGATGGGCATTTGGGTTGGTTCCAGGTCTTTGCTATTATAAACAGTGCTGTAATGAACATATGTGTGCATATGTCTTTATAATAGAAAAATTTATAATCCTTTGGATATATACCCAGTAATGGGATTGCTAGGTCAAATGGAATTTCTATTTCTAGGTCCTTGAGGAATCACCACACTGTCTTCCACAATGGTTGAACTAATTTACACTCCCACCAACAGTGTAAGAGTGTTCCTATTTCTCCACATCCTCTTCAGCATCTGTTGTCTCCAGATTTTTTAATGATTTCCATTCTAACTAGCATGAGATAGTATCTCAATGTGGTTTTGATTTGCATTTCCCTAATGACCAGTGATGAGCATTTTTTCATATGTTTGTTGGCTGCATAAATGTGTTCTTTTGAAAAGTACCTTAGTTGATTTTACAACTAAGAAACTTAAAAATTAATAAAACCCAAAATACCAAGGCAGTACAATTTGAATTAATAGTATGATTTCTACAGGATAGGTGACTTTTTAATGCTTGCAATAAATAATTGACTTGGGGTTTACAACTGGGCAATATTAGGCCAAGTCCTATACTGTATTTAATTTATTTTTCTGCTTTACTTTGAATCTCCCAGAAGGAAGTATTGCTACTTTTTAGTATGTGCCATTTAGTAATTTTAAAACTAGCCAATTAAATGTAAACTTCAGTTACATCAATTAAATCAATTATATATTTTAGTCCAATTAAAATTTTATGTTAATTAAATCATATTTCATTTAATTCAATCATTTCATAAAACAACACGACCTAATGTTTCCTACAGCTTCGTAGCAGGTATGTGCCAGTTGGTACATAAAATATGTGATGTTGAGCACAGAAATACTCTCTTCAAATTATAAATATTATATGCTCCATTGTTTTTATTTGGCAGCATACCCTAAAGTAAGCTCTGTGACAAATTAATTCCCTCAACTCTTTGTGCTATTTATCATACTGAAAAGTTTTATTTGGATAGTATACAAGACAATGTGACTTTTACTTACTGCAAATGTAACAGAAAACATTCAAACTCGGATGTGTAAATGCTTAGCATTTTAGATATAATAGTCATCATTATATACAATATGCTAGTGTTATTGATTGGGACAGGAGGCAGAGAAATTTTATGTAGAAAAGCGTAGGGTCCCTGGCAAAGGCCCCACCCTTAAGCCTGGAACTGCGGCCCAAGGTGAAATCTTTCCATCCTGGTTTTCCTACTCGAATGTTGCCTTTTCCAAAACCACTCCTGGCCTGCCCTGATACCTTGTACACATAAAAAACCCTACCCAACTGGCAGAGAACAGAGGAGAAAAGAGAAGTAGTCAGACATCAGAGACAAGCAGTCTGACTCCAGAGGGATGGCTTGAGGGAGGGACTTGGGAGAAGAGTTCCTCCAGACTGCTGAACTCCAGGGAAAGATCACCTTCCTGCTCCATCCCCCTCCCAGCTCTCCTACCTGCTGAGTGCCACTCTCATCAGCAATAAAATCCTCTGCATTTACTACCCTTCAATTTGTTTGTGTGACCTCATTCCTCCTAGACACTGGACAAGGACTCAGATGCAAGTGCAAAAGGCTGTCACACTGACCCTCCACTGAGCTGTTAACATTTAAGCCATCAACAGACAGCAAAGCTAAAAGAGCACACTGTTACACACATTCTCTGGGGCTTCGGGGGTTGCAAGTATCCCCACAAGCTACCATAGGGCAGCATACAAAAGGAGGAGTTTTGTGCTTGCCAATGCCCAGAAGCACTCACTCGAGCTCCTGCACCCACTCGCCCACCTGCTCCCCCTCCCATGAGGGGTTGAGAACTTCAGGCCAAGTAAGCAAGGCACCCCTATCAGGAGGCCTGCAAAGGGGTCAAGAAAATTTTCTGCTTTATTATTTCTAAGGATATCACAAGAAAAAAACTCAAAAATTTTAAAATCTTGCAAATAATAAATGAGACTCAAAGAACATAATTCCACGTGTGTCAATTAGAACGACATTGCACTGAGCCAGAATAAACCTATGCAGAAGAAATTACATCCCTTTACTGTAAATATTAAACAATATAAAACAATGCATAATTTTCCTGTGCTTTGTTATCATCATTATAGCCATCATTTTGATATGTATTATTTACGCTTTGTGTGGACCTAGTGTTCTAGACAATTCTATCATCAGAAAGATGAACCTCTCTTGTCCTTCAGTACTTTCATTTGCATTGACTCACACTTTCATCTTTTCATTCCGTTCTGAAAGTACACATGAGTTCACTCATTCATTCTTTCATTCACTTCAGAAAGTATACATCCTCTCCAAGTATTCTTTGCAGTACAATAGGAAAAATTATATTGATACTAAGTGACAGCAAACACAATATCATAAAATGTCGGCATTTTGAGGCTTAGTAGAGATCACAGTATTTGATCTATTTTTCTATTTTGACATCAGTTACACAATCAGAATACATATCTTTATATAATTATGCTGCACAATATAAAATTAAGAATATTGTCTTTATATTTATCTGCCCCACAGCAAACAAATTTACTTTTTAGGATGTGATACTCAATAACTAGGAAAACAGACATTTTACTTACAAATAAATCTGAAGTGTTATGGATATATCTTCTAATTATTCTTGAAATAGAATATATGTATAAAAATTTACTACTGATTTAAAGTAGATTACTTCAAGTTGAGAAAATGGAAAATGGTGGCAAACTAATTACAAATTGAAGTGTATCCAACACAATAACATATGTCTAAAAACTAACATCTAATAGATGAGTGATCAAAATAGAAAGTATAATTTAAAATGTACTTATTAAAGGATTTAAACATTAATAATATTTTGTTGCAGAAACATTGCTAATACAAAAGCATTTGTGGACACAGGAAATTATAAACATATACAGAAAAGATGGTTTGGTCTTTTATAAAAATGAAATATTTTGCTTGGGTCATTAGAGATTATCTTTGCCCATCATACCTTTAAAGAACAAAGATACAGATAAATTATTTTTAACTTCACATAACTAGGGAAGAAAGGAACCAAAAGTGAAAGCTTACCTCTCTTCACTTTTTCTAGTCATTTCTTCAGTTTGAGCTGAAAAAAAAAAAAAAAAAAAAGAATTTAAGAATTTTCTCAATTAAAATGAGTTCCCATTAAACCAAAGGTGGTTAGTCAGTTTAGGGTAGCTTTTAACATTTTCTGAAGATAATGCTTTGTGTCAGGCAGTATTAAATTATTATTAACAAGTATTTGTGGTATTTTTAGAAGCTTAGAAATTTTTCTGTGACTTCTGCAGATGTTCTTCTGAGTAAATATTAGATAAAAACTGAAGAATGCCTATATTAACTGCTACCTAATCTGGTAGTATGGAAAGAGGCCCTGAGTAGTAGAATGCTGGCACACAGTAGACCCTTACCAATTCTTTGCTGAAAAAAAAAAATAAATGAGAGAATAAACATGAGGCAATTAAACATTAGGAAATGCTAGAACCTGAATTCTTTGAAGGCAAAAACTAGGTCTCTTTTATCTCCAAATAATTGTAATTTAGCCTTTTAGTTTAATTCCCTGGAAACAGAATGTGAGATAGAGATTTTCATGCAGAATTTTATTGGGGCATGCTCTCAGAAACAACCATTTTAAAGGGAGGAAGCTGGTAGGATTGGACAGAAGAATTTGAATTGCAGTGCAGTGGTAGCAGACACCATAGTGGATTCCAGAAGGATCATGGAAGCTAATGTGACAGTTCAGTTAAACCACATTGTGTCAAGGGGAACAGATGTTTATAATCCTGAATCAACCAGCTATTAAATGCAAGCTACTGCTGGGGAGACAGCATGAACTTAAAAAAAGAAAGCTCTCTTTCATAAATGCAAATTTCTGAATTTGCTGTGAGCAGCCAACATGTTCAGAAGAATTGCTGTGTGCAGCCAACATGTTCAGAACACAGGAGACTGTAAAGCTTAGTCCAAAAGGGGGTTTTGTGTGGCACACCATGTCATCCAGTGCACCTAGAGAAATCTTAATGTCAATGGATTTTAACTTTTTTCCATTTTTTTCTTTTAATCAATAAGATGGAAGGGGGATTTGTGTGTTGTTATAAGTGTTGGGTGTAGAGAAATTTCACATGATATAAGATAAATTGCCCTTGTTCTTAGAACATAGGTAACAACTGATGGAAAAAGAGAGGTATAGTGTGACAAGTCCCCCATCTGGCTAAGCAAAGTAATATACTCAGAGCCCGGGCAGTGAGCCAAAGGTATGGGGTTCGGCAAAGGGGCAGGTGTTCCTAAGAACCTAAACATCACAGAAAATGACTGAGAACCTACCAGGAAAACAGTCTCATCACCTAAACACAGCAGGCAAAGAGCCAAAAAATTAGCATAAAAGTAGTTTAGAGACAAGGGGTAACAGGGATCTCTAAAGCCCTCCTGCTACCATCTAGGAGTTTCTCATATATAATGCGTAATAAACTCATCTACTTACAAAGTTGGATTTGTCTAGGTCATTTTTTGGTATCCCAGCTTGCTCTGTTTGGGCAAAGGTTTTTTTTTGTTTTTTTGTTTTTTTTTTTAAATGTGATTCTGGGTTTTTCTCACTGAGTAAGATATTTAACAAATATTTTATATCAAGTCTATGTTGTCCTTGGGCTCCAAATTGATACAGTTTGTTTGTGTGTTTATGCTACAGCCATCTTTAGTCTTTCTTCAGCATGGAAGATATCAAATGAGTTTTTAGTTTGCAGGTGCTATCTTTGGTTTATATCTTTATTTTATATTTTCAATGGGTAAAATTCCAATCACTAACCCCCATTTCTAGAGGAGTTTCTATATGTTACTATTGATGTATTTAATGTTAAATATGATAGAAACCTAGAACAAATAAGCCAAATGTGTACAGAAATGCAGCTGAAAGTTTAATTATTCTTATTTGTTTCCTTTATGCTTGCTATGAAAATAGGAGACATGGGAACTTCCTTCATGTTCAAATTCTGATCTAGCCTATGAGATCCTTGGTACTTCGCATTTCTGATGAGGATGCTAAAAGTGGAAATGTCTCCGTGTGAGAAGAAACTCAGGGAGAGGATGTTGCTGGCTACCTTGTAAGGGAAGATGGTTACCAAAGAGTATTGTATTATTTGGTACAAAGAGAAGCAAAACTAGGGCTTATGCAGTTTCAGCTACAACCTTGGCCATCAATTCATAAAAAGAGAATGGATTAAAAATTTTCTCAAGATTTATTTTAACAAGGCAATGCACACTCATATGGCGTTTCTATGTCCCATGTACTCTTGTATATACTTTACAGAAATTATATAATTACATATTTATAAGAACACTATAAAATAGATGCTAAAATCATTTGAACTTTGCAAATGAAGACACTAAACCATAAACATGTTAGGAAAGATACTAAATACTAGGTATCCAGTTATTACAGAATTTTGGAAATCAAACCCAATTTGTCTCTTGTTCCAGAGTGCATGCTATGAAAACTACTCTATGCTGGAATCTGAGTGCCCTTCCCTTTTTCCTTCCCCTCATTTCATACCATTAAGAAAAAGAAGCTTGAAAATAATTCAAGCATCAAAACAGAACTGAGAGGTGTCTAATAACAATTAACTACTTTATTTATTATTTATAAGTGATTTTAATGTAGAAAGCCATGCATTTTATCAGAGCCAGCTAAAGGAGGAAAATACACAGCTCTGATTCTCATATCTTGATTATCCTTTTGGTATATTACCTCCACGTTCCCACTCTCCTTCTACAAATTCTATCCTGCATCTACAGTTTTCAAGCGATTTCTAAATTTTGGTCAGATGTTACATTTTTCCACACAAATATCAGATTAAAATGAATTTCAGTCTATAGATGTATCTTGGCAACTAATCAGATTAAGATATTTTAAAAGATGTTCTTCTGTGTATGTTACTATTGTAAAATGATATATAATGTCTGATTAAAGTCAGTGGGTATTTGAAAATCTCAGAAGAGTCAGCAGTTACAGAGAATAGGCAGGCAAGAGTTATTTCTCAAAGATAGTGGAAAATGATGACTTTCTGATTTTTAACTACCAATAATGATCACACATGACAGGGCCTGTTTTGTATACAGCCGCCTATATAGGAAACAGTGAAATAAAAGTGGAAGTACACAAGAGAACAAAATGACATACATGTGTGTTTGTTTAACCTAGAAAACTGACAACAATGTATCCCCATCTCCAAATTTCCTTATATAGGGAGTGTAGGCATGCAGGAAGTAGGCACAAATGGCACACCTTGCACATGCCAGTGGACACAATGAATCAACTACAGAGAATTAGATACATTGGAATTGTTACCATTGTTTAATTCACTCTGCATACCCATTATAGATGCAACAAATGAGGGTTGGCCCAAATTGCTTTTGTTCAATCTGAGTGGCTTTGTTGAAGGTGCATACTTTGATAGTCTGATCACTACTTCATGAAAACAACAGTTAGAAATTGGCTTGAGGTATCTGGACCATTAACTTCACATTTAGGAAATGTGTACTGAGAAAGAAAAAAGTATCCCCTGACATCTGGAAACTGACCTGACACTAAAGATTAGTCTCAGTGTTGTTAGAAACTGGCCTGGCATTCACAACTAAATTGTAGTATCCTGTGAGACATAAATAATCTCAGAACACCTCCATCAGACAAGGTCACTCTGTTATCATGTGCCCATGATGATGTGAGAGAAAGAAACAAACAAGACCATTTCATTATCTCATCTGAGCACAGGCAAACAAGGTCAGCATTAAATCAGAAAATATCAAACACTCCCGTCTTCCAGCTACTATGACTACTGATTCTTCACCAACTGCAGCTTTGTCCTTATTTCCTCCTGCCTTCTAGATAAAAATTATTAAGATTCCCAGTTATGAAATTTTCCTCACTCTGGCCAGCATTTAATCCATAAAAAAGCTCCAATTCCCTTCAAGGCTACCCAGATTCACTTAATATAAGCCCTTTCCAACATCATATGAGTTGCCCTGTGGTTTCCCATAGTTGGTCTCCCTCACTGTGTTGCATGAATAAACCTAACTGGTTAAATTACAGTTGTGTTCTTTGGCTAATAGAATAAATATTTAAAATTTAACTTAAAATATGCACAAAAACCCATAAGTGTACATATATATATATATATATATATATACACACACATATATATGTAAAATGTAGTAGTGTTCATGATCAATTTAATTATGTGCATTATAAATATATAAAAGTTTTATTTGTAAAATGAAAGCTAAAAATGTAAAAAGTTAAATGTAGATATATGAGTGCATACTGTAAATTTCTTTCAGCTTTACTGAATATTTGAAAATTGTTTGTACTATTAATTTAAATGGAACCCCCCCCACACACATTTTCCTTTTCCTCTACCTGCTCTCACCTTTACTGAATATTTGAAAATTGTTTGTACTATTAATTTAAATGGAAAACCACACACACACACACACACACACACACACACACACACACACATTTTTCCTTTTCCTCTACCTGTTCTCACCTTAGGAATACAGTCTTCCCTCTGTATCCACAGGGGATTGGTTCCAGGACCCTTGTTGATACGAAAACCTACAAATACTCAAGTCCCTTAAATAAAATGTCATAGAACTTGAATATAACCTACGCACAACTTCCCATATGCTTATATCATTTCTAGATTACTAATACATAATACAATGTAAATGCTGTGCAAATAGTTGTTATGCCATATTGGTTTTATTTAATTTTTTTTGTTATGTTGTTTTCTATTGTTTCATTTTTTTCTGAATATTTCCCATCCACAGTTGATTGAATCTACTTATGTAGAAAATATAGATAGGGAGGGCTGACTATATGTTGAACATTTAATGAAATATTGTTGCAGTTAATGGTCATATAGATCTTCTTTTGAGAATAATAGAACAAATGTATAAAAATATGGTTTTAAAGACTCCAACATCAATTCCCTTTTTTGACGATTGATTTATTATTGAATTCCTGTTTGTGTTTATTTAATGTGAAACTGATTTTTTGGGGGGTTTGTATGGTAGTTGCATGTATCCTTTTTTTTTTTCAATAGGCTTTTGGAGAACAGGTGGTATTTGGTTACATGAATAAGTTCCTGCGTGGTGATTTCTGAGATTTTGGTGCACCCATCTCCCAAGCAGTGTATATTATGCCCAACGTGAAGTCTTTCATCCTGAATCCCTCCCACCCTTTCCCCCAAGTCCCTAAAGTTAATTGTATCATTCTCAAACCTTTGCGTCCTCATAACTTAGCTCCCACTTATAAGTCAGAAATACGATGTTTGGTTTTCCATTTCTACAAACTTTACTTAGAATAATGGTCTCCAATTCTATCCAGGTTGCTGTGAATATCATTATTCCATCCCTTTATATGGCTAAGTAGTATTCCATAGCACACGCGTGCACGCGTGTGTGTACACACACACACACACACACACACACCACATTTTCTTTATCCACCCATTGACTAATGGGCATTTGAGCTGGTTCCATATTTTTGCAATTGCAAATTGTGGTACCATAAACCTGAGTATGCCAGTACCTTTTTTGTAAAATTACTTCTTTTCCTCTGGGTAGATACCCAGTAGTGGGATTGCTGGGTCAAATGCTAGATATACTCTTAGTTCCTTAAGGTATATCCACATAGTAGTTGTAGTAGTTTACATTCCCACCAGCAGCATAACACTGTTCTCTTTTCACCATTTCCACACCAACACCGTTCTTGCAGGACTAAGGTGGTATTGCATTGAAATTTTGATTTGCATTTCTCTGATCATTATTGATGTTGAACATTTTTTCATATGTTTGTTGGCCATTTGTATATCTTCTATTTTGAGAAGTGTCTATTCATGCCCTTAGCCCACTTTTTGATGAGATTGTTTGTTTGTTTGTTTGTTTCTTGATAATTTGAGTTCCTTTTAGATTCTGGATATTAGTCCTTTGTTGGATATATAGATTGAGAAGATTTTTCTCCCAGTCTCTGGGTTGTCTGTTTGCTCTGCTAATTTCTTATTCTGCTGTACAGAAGCTTTTTAGTTGAAGTACATTCTATTCATTGTGGTTTTGATGCATTTGCTTTTGGGTTCTTGATCATGAAATCTTTGCCTAAGCCAATGTATAGAAGGTTTTTTTCCAATATTATCTTCTAGAATGGTTATGGCTTCTGGTCTTAAGACTTTGATCCATATTGAATTAATTTTGGGGATAAGGTGAGAGATGGGGATCCAGTTTCACTCTGCATGTGGCTTGCCAGTTATCCCAGCATGGTTGTTGAACAGGGTGTCCTTTCCACACTTTATGTTTTGGTTTGCTTTGTCAAAGATCAGTTGGTTGAAGGCATTTGGTTTTTTTTCTGGATTATCTATTCTATTTAATTGGCATATGTACTTATGTTTAATATGAGTACCATGCTGTTTGGTAACTGATTTTAAAACATACAATAATAGCAAAATAATTTATTTATTAAACTCTGAATAAATTATTGGCTTTTTGAGTCCTTCCTCCTATGTCTTAGTATAGCCAAAGGATTTAGCATGCTTTTGATATTTAAGATGGGATAAGTTTAGGATAATAACTTTTATTTTTATTGAATAAATTTTATTTTTTATTTGATTTTTATTTTTCTTATGTACATAACTATATGTAGAAAGAGGAGGAATTTTATGAATCCTTCTATTTCACAAGAATATATGCACTTGGCACCCTGCATTAAAACATTATGCCAGAGAAAAAATGCTGGGACATGACCATATCACCCCTTCATACCTCTATTTCTATATTCTCCCTAAAACAGAGATAGCAATGAAATTTCTATTATTAACTTCACATTAAATGCCATTATTTCTCTCATTGCTACAGTATAAAAATGTATCTATGTATTTCCCATCATTCAAACTTTCTTTTTTCTTTGCCCAACATTTCATTTACATGTAGAAAACACCACTGGAAGAAAATGGTTCAAGGCCATCCCCTCTACTCCTGCTCTTTAAAGAATATAAAACACAACATTGATTTTGTTTTCATTTTTATTAACCATTTAGCCCTCACAGGAACACTATTAGATGTGGTCTCTCAAAAACACTCAGCCCTAGCTGTCAACTCAGGTGCTGTCAGTAGTATCCATTGCACCCATAAAAAAATATAGACATACTGGTCCAGCCAATCTCTGGAAATGTAGGAAACTCCCTTTCTGTCCTCTGTGCTTTCCTTACTGTTTTGGACTGTTTCAACCATCTCTGACCCTTCATGTTTTGCAAACAATAACAATAACTAGGCATCAATCTCTTTATTTATCTAATCTAGGACACATAGGTCAATTCTCCCTATATGCTCGTGTTCTACTCATGGCAGCCTCTGAGCTTCACATTTCTGCATGTCATGTCTCTCCCACCTTTTGCAGGCAATCCTAATTTATATACTGGTTTCCATGGAAATATCTGATATGAACTGGGAAAAAGAAAACACCCTTTCATCCTCCCCTGTGGCTCTCAACGCCTAAAATTTAATTTAAAATTATTCTAATGAGTCACTAACCTTCTTTTCTAAGGACTGGAAGAGCTGATGAGGATGAAAATATAAATTATCATTTTAGTTTACTTTTTGGCAAGTTCTTTGGTGTAGATCTAATATCATTTTTTGTAACATGCAAATAAATATTACCTATTATCTGCATCTTTTGATCTCAGGCAGTTTTTTTCTCTGAAACTGACTTGTCTTTACCTTTCCTGTACTGTGGATAGTCAGACATTTAAATATATGGATCTGAAACCACAGGTATTTGGCTTTATTATTTGTATTTCTTTAATGATTCTATAACCTTGTTGTGGAAAAAAATATAAAATTTTGTAGGAGCTTTTTGCATAAATCTCCAGGCCCAGAATCACACTTCATCTTGTAAGCCATCCTTCAGTGTGTCTGCCTTTTACTTTTCGAGTCTTTCCTCAGGAGGAAGAGTCCTCCTTTAATAAATGCACAATGCAACCAAAACGCATTATTCATGAATTTGAACTCCCTGGGCTTCCAGCCATAATACATACATTGCAATCTTTGATATATTAAGATTTTTGTAAGTTGACTTTATTCTCTAAATAGACACATGAACTGGATTTGAATGTGCATCCTAAGATTTTCCCAAACCTGTGAAGGAGAAATATATCACTCAGGGAAGGACTTGTTATTGACATTCTGTCCCAGTGCATCAGTGAGACAATGGGGCTTAATAATATATTGCCAGGTGTCACATATCAGTGAGCACTGGGGCGAGGAGAGAAGTCATTTTAATCAATTATTACTGCTATGTTTCATCACAGTGTCACCAGTTGGCACTCAGGAACACAAACCTATGTAGGAGAGGTTATAATATTGCTACTTTCATTAGTCGTATCATTAAATTCAAGGTGGATAAAAAAGATTGTTAACGACTTTTCAAAAAGTGTGGTGATTTCAATGTTTATGCAAACACTGCCAATGTTGTCATGTAGCAAATTGTTAAATGACTCGTAGAAATTTTAAAGTATTTGAAAATTCTACTCATGAAATTATAAGTTTAAATTCTTAAGAGTATACATGATTGTAGATCATAGGATAATGACTATTTAAAAATTACTTGAAGGACTTGCCTATGTAAAACTATACATACACATATTAAGAAACATAAAAAGAAAACTCCTTGTCAGTCTTTGTATATCTTTTCTATATATGTTGATGTAGCTTTATTCATATATTCCAAAATAACCTAAAATATAGTCTCACTAAGGCTATATACTTGGTATACATTTCCTTTAACTTTTAAAATTTTAATGTAATCCTAATTAAAATAATATATTTGGTTAATTTTCTTCCAAAGCACATTCATATTCTGTAAATTTTCAGAGTAAATTTTGAAGTTCAGAAAGAAAAGCTATCTGAACATTTGCTTTGAGTAAACATTTGTTTTTTAAAATAAATTGACTATAAATATTAGAAGAGAGTGTTGTAAATCTGGATTGGAGAGGCAAAAAAAAAATATTGGTTGGTAGATCTCTCTCCTACTGCCTATACTCACAAAGAAATGTTTAGCTATACACAGGGGTCAGGTCCAACCAATCACAAAACCTCTTTAACAGATCCTTATGTGTGACTTTCCCTGTTGTCTCAGAGTTCTATGAGACTGGAAAATAAAGACAGTAGACAATATTTGCCCACACATTCTGAAAAATGTAATGTAATCTAATGAAAAGCAAATCAGGCTTTGGGGATGAACGTTTCAAAACTTTAAAATAAAACTTCTTCAGTGTGCCATTACTACATGCCTGGTAACGCTGCATTCTTGAGCATTCCTGTGTGCTCACTTCTCTCTGTCTCTCTTACTCTGTTTTTAAAACCTCATATGAACTTCCTACATGTGTCTCTATGCACCTAATCACACTCTATTTTGCAAACCATTGTTCAGTGTATTTGCCTTTTCTAATGAAATTATCTCCTCAGGGGAAAAAAAAATGTGTCTCTCTCTCTCCCCTTATATATGTATGTATGTGTGTGTGTGTGTGTGTGTGTGTGTGTGTATACACACAATAATTTCTATATGAATATAATCAGTTCAATATGATCTATATATATAATTATTTCAATATTATATGTGTGTGTGTGTGTGTGTGTGTGTGTGTGTGGAGACAGAGGGTGGTGTGTATATGCATACACACAAAAAAAACTAAGTAAAATATTTTAACCAACAATTAATCTGCAGCCTCTTTCTCATGTGCTATACTCCCTTTACCTGCCTTACTCTACCCTCTCTGATTCCTAATTTTCTATATTCTCTGTAATCATGGTGACTTATCAAACTTCACCTTTACTCAATCCTTGTACATGATTTTGTGAGTCACAGTCCCTGCTGATGTGTTAATGTTTCTGATTCATGGTCCTTGCTTAACTTTCCCTCTGCCTTGGTGAAATTGAGGGTGATATTTAATATACTGAAAAACAAATAAAGTAGCAGCTCATGCAAAGTATTTACCCTTTAGTTACACGGAAAGTCTTGGGAAGAGTACAGAGCAGTGAATGTGCAAAGAAGTACTTGATGACTTCGAACATCAGTCAATTTACCAACCAGTTTAAATATATCATAACATCTTAATGATTACCACAGTTGTTTTGGTTTTAATTTATAGGCTGAAATATTAGACCACAGTGAAAATGACTTAGTGATTCCACCCAATATGTTCTAAAATTTAGACCCAACTCTTACTACTATTCCTTTGCAGATACTCCCAAGTCTTTAGAAGCTTTGTTGTTCTCCTGTACTCTTAAATAGCAATATCCAAGTCTTCTTAGAGTCAGAAATGGCGAATGAATGCAAACCTTTTTAAAAGTTTTCTTTTTTAAAAATTAGTTTCAGTTGAATTATTTCCATTGCAATTTAAATAAACTAACAACATCCTACTTCCTCAGAAACCTTGTGCCATCAATGATACATTTTTATTATTTTCCATGTCTTTGTCTGAATTGATTAAAATTTTACTTGGCTTCAAAAATAAAATGAAGTTGCCTAATTCTCAAATTCCTGTTTTCCTTTATTTCCTTGTAACTATTCCCTTTAATTGTCAAGCTTCTCAGAAGTTAAATCTATACTCTTCCCCGTCACATTTTATTTATCTCTAAATCTCATATAATCTGAATTTTTCTTTACATCTTTACTGCATAGGTTCTAGCTAAGATTATCACTGAAATTCAAGATGCCAAACATTACTATTTCTCTTTTTCCATCAACAGACATGTCTTTTGTAATCTCAACATAGTTCTATGTTCCACCATGTACCGAACTCTTCTACTTGTACCTCTTTCCTTCCTGGCCACTGTGACAGTGCTCTCTCCTTAACTTCTACTTTCCTAGTCATTCCTTCTAAGTGTTTTTTTAAAAGGATTTCCTTCTCTGCCATGTGCAGGTCTCTTTTCCATGATTATTTTCTATTCTTCCTCTCTTCTCTTTTCTTTGCTCTTTCTGGATTTTCTTACACAGACAGCAAGAATGTGAGAAGCAACATTCCTACATGTTGATAAATACTAAACCCTTATCTCCAACCCTTTCTGCTGTAAGGCATTCTCCTTCTTGCCAAACCTGCTATTTTTATGCCTTATATGTTTTCTCTCATCTATAATTCTACTGCAGGTACACTTCAATTCTACTGCTGTTCCATCAATTTTCTTTTTTGAAACTGGCAAATTGTTTGTGAATTCTATCTTGGTTTATTCATTTAGCCAACATGTTGTACACTTTCAAGATTGTCCTATTCTAGGCCTCTGTAAAGAGATAAACAAGTGACTGAAGACTGCTTCCTAAAGATTGCTTTTAAGTCTTTGCTGCTCAACTTTACCAAGTAAAAATTATTTTACTAATATCCACAAGCCTATTTCATATTCATGAGCACTTTAAAAAATTATAATCAGGTGTTTTTATTACATATAATATATAGTATTATATAAAATACACTGTATATTATATAGCATAAGCCATGTAATTTATAGTATGTAATAAATGTATACTACATAGTATATTATATATAATTAATATATGAAAATATAGGAAATAGAAATTATAGATGAATAAAGAATAGTAAAAAATCAAAATTATATAATCTGATAAATTTATTTCCTCACCACCTTTATTTGTAGGTATGCGTGTATAATGTAATGTGTATTCCATGTGTACTGAATATTTATATTAAGTTCTAATTATTTTATAGTCTATTTTTCTTGGTGAAAAAATGTAAAGATGATCTATGCCAATAAATATTCATTTAAAATAATAGATTTTGTGTGCTAAGTAATAAAGTTTTTTTATTTCTTAAAAATATGAAGCCCCATTTAAATGTTCCCATGTTTAAATGAAGTTACATCGTAATGATTATATTGAAATGAAGAGACACTGGTTCAATGAATTCAATACTTAGGATTCAAGATATGAGAATTTAGTCTCATTCAAAATGGAAGACTTTTATTCAGAAAGGTCGACAATGAGGAACTGACTCCAGTAATGTCATAACAAGATAACAAGGCTTTGTGCTTTTATCTCCACCCTCCTCACTCTGGTTTCTGCACTATCTTGCTGTGGCAGCCTCTTTTCTGTCTTGGGCTCAGCAGTGAGTGAGTATGAAAGACATGGCTTTGATCCACTGAAAAGCTCAGTCCTCCCTAGAGATTAGGTTGTCAGTCAAAGTATAGAAAATGTACCACTTGTCAGAAAGGTTTTGCTCTAGTAACACACAAAAAAAGATGTAAAATATGAAAACTCAGTACATCTCACTGAACCTATCTCTATTTTTTAAGACACTTCTTGTCTCCATCTTTGCAACAAGTCTCCTTCCTGATAAGCACAAACTATGTATTTGAGCATCTGTTTGCTTTATTCTTCTGCCATAAGTACACCAGTCAATTGGATTAAAGAGTTAGTGGCTATGTGTTACCTATTACTTTAGAAGAGTTGGCTAGCAATCACATATGATTAAATTACAAGCTTGTACAATGCTAAACATCTACATAAAATTCAAATTTGCTGCTGAAACTTTACATTTCTTTTAAGCCCCTTGCTTCCATGGCATAACAAAAGTTTAAACATCTGGTTTTGTTTTCTCCATTAGTCAATTTATCTCCAACTTTGAAAGATTTGTACAGATCTGGAGTCACTAGCCTATCCTTTCACACTAAAATGTTCAAAGGAGGTAAACCTTGCTGGATATACTAAAGAAGATAAAACCTGATGGATATATTCGTTTTAACACAAAGAAGATAAAACTTGCAGGATATACTGGCTTTAATATTAACCTCAGTTCTTCAATTTATATTTTTTCATATGCCAACATACTAATAATTATCTACTCTTATTTTAGATCTTATTTATTCAAAAACATTTATTTGGTGCCTGCTTTGCTTCATACTAAACATTATTTTACAAACCAACAAAAGTAGAATTGAACAATATAGAGACTTTCCTTGCCCTTGTTGAGTTTATACTGAGAAGAGCACAATAAATTGTAAACCAATAAATTAAAATTTTATTTTATGTTATTATCATGCTATGATGGAAATCAAAAAATAATTGTATTAGGATCCTACTAATAAATTGAAAGCACACTCAACTGAATAATCTGACTCACACTGTAATAATCAGATAGTTGCATTTATTTGCTTGCTTATTTGTTTTGTTTTCAAGAAGGAATGTTTTACAAAGGTTTGAGCCTAATGGAACCATGAGAGATAGTGCAATAACTTGCGGCTGTAAACATCTGAGCTATTACCATCCTAGACCTAAAGATATGAGCTGTATGAAGTTGCCCAGCACTCAGGACTCAGGGATCTTGTTTTAGGGACACAATCAGCCCATGAACACCTCACAGGTTGGGGAGATAGAGTAACAGGTTTGTTTCCTGGCTTTTTTTTTTTTTATACCTTGGACCTCCTGCCAGAGCTCCTTATAGGTGGAAGCAAATCAAAACCAAAGATTTTTATCATTCTCCCCTAGCAGAAAGCAAGCCAGAGAAAAGGGAGAGCAGATCTGAAGGGGAAAATGAAATAAACTCAGTACAGTACTATAACACAGTAACCCAGTGAGCTGGGGAAGGGCAGCAAGGGAGCTACTTTATAGACGATTGCAGGGCAAGGACTTTGAGAGCAGCTAAGGTTCGTGTTAACACCTAAAGAATGAGAAATGTTATGTCAATTAAGAATCAACAAAGGTAACATCATTTGCCAAGAAGTTTAAATAGGAAAGAGCTTATGTTGAAAGAACAGAAAAGAAACCATGATGAATATAGTAAGCAACCACAGAATGCAGGTGATGAAGGTAGAGGTAGGAAGTTGCTGGTTACTCAGACTATTGAAAAAATACAGAGACTATGGAAAGAAGAGTAGAAGCCAGGAAAAAGCTAGAAGGCTATTGTGGTGCCTAGGGTAGGAGTAAGAAGTGGTCAGATGCAGACTCCTTTAGAGGCAAATATTCCAAGTGAGAGATTATAATGACCTGGAATAGGATGAATAGTTGCTCAAAGGATGGTGAGGTAGGAAGAGATCTGAGTTACATTTTGAAGTTAAACCAATAGGTTTGCTGATAGATGGGAAGGAGATGAAGAAAATAATTTTCACTCCAACAGGGGGATATATGATTGGTAATTTACTGAGATGGAAAAGACTAGAGAGAAACAGCTTAATAAGAGAGCTAGGGATCAAGAATTCTTCTTTGGTAGAGTTAAATGTAAAATGCCCTAGAAATATCAAGGTGGTGATATCAAGTTAGTTGTTTACTCCCATGTCTCTAGTTTATAGATGAGGGCTAAATACAAATTTGTCATTGGAGTAGTAATATTTAAAGTTACAGAACTGAACAAGTTCGCGCAAGTGAAGAGTGCAGAATGAGAAAAGAAACATCTCAGGACCCAGCTTGGAGGCTGCCCGAAAAGGTAAATGAAAAGATAGTAAAATCACTAGACTATACTTGAATATTATCGTAGTCACAGAATGTAGTCTCTTGTCTAGTTTATAAACAGAAGCCTCTGAATTCTTTAATTTTCAACTTCCAGAGTAACATGGGAATATTTGCAAATATATATTTGAAAGTTCTAGTACACCAAGTCAGCTAAATATATTATACAACATAAGTGATGATACTATTTGTCCTATCCTCAGCTTCCCTTATACAGAATAAAACAGTAATATTTTTCTTTTCTTAGTAGAATTATCTGCTTTCTATTTGATTTTGTTTCATCTTTAACATTTTCGCCAAAGAGTCTTCCCCTTTCAATCATATTTTATATTGAAACAATTTCGAACATATCATATGAAATTATGGTTCTTATAAATACATATAACTGGGGATTGTATATAGATTAACTTAGATTTTATTTTTTAGAGTAATATTTTTAAATTCCTGAGGAAAAATCCTCCTGTAAACGAGAATATCCATGTGATAAGTACAAAACAGCTAGTAAAATAAAAACTTAAGAAATAAACATATGTGTGTTCTATTATCTCACTATCAGAAATAACACAGAGGCTGTTAAATTAAACAAATTATGTTACTATAGACTCCAGTACAGAAATTGTTTAATTAAATTATTATTATTATTATTATTTGATATGAAGACTAGCTCTGCAGCCCAGGCTGGAGTGCAGTGGCACAATCTCGTTTCACTGCAAACTCTGCCTCCTTGGTTCAAGTGATTCTCCTGCCTCAGCCTCCCAAGTAGCTAGGTGCACCACCACTCGAAGATAATTTTTGCATTTTTATTACAGACCGAATTTTACTATGCTAGCCAAGCTGATCTCTAACTCTTGACCTCAATTGATCCACCCACCTCGGCCTCCCAAAGTGCAGGGATTACAGGCATGAGCTACCAAGCTTGGCCTAATTTGTTTAATTTTAAACATGTTAAAGTGTAAATATATAATAACCTCACGAATTCGTTTACTATTTTTTCATAGTTAATATTTATCGAACATTTTAAAATCTTGATTACTTAGTCATATAAATTTATTATATACAGGCTGTTAAATAAAATGTATGAAAGGACATTGTTTTGGACTGAGCTTCTGCACTAGGCCCCAGCAGATCTGACAAAACCAGAAAGAAATGAGTCATGCTAGGCACCATGTAATCAAACTGAACTTTAAAAAAGGACAGTTTTCCAAAAAACAGGAGATTCACGGAAACCATTCAGAAGGAGCTCAATTTGAAATAGAATAAAAAGAAAGTTGCATGTTCTCACTCATACGTGGGAGCTAAAAAAAACTGATCTCATGGAAATAGAGATCAGTTTTGGTTAGAAGTGATGTCTTGTTGGTGTCTCTCATTTGATCTCATGTGATCAATTTGTTTAGCTCTACACCAGTGAATAGAATGGTGGTTTCCAGATGGTGGGAATGGTAGTAGGGAGGGGAGAATGAATAAGGGCTTGTTAATGGGTACAAAACACAGATTGAAGCAATAAGTTCTACTGTTTTATGGCATACTAGAGAGACCATAGTTTAAAATAATTTATTTTTTATAACAGCTAGAAAAAATTTGAAATGTTATCAATATAAAGAAATAATAAATCTTAGGTAATATATATTCCAATGACCCATATTGTGTTATATATATTCCAATGACCCATATTACATGTGACGTGTTTGTATCAAAATGTCATGTATACCCCATCAATATGTACAACTATAGTGAACTCATAAAGATTTAAAATTAAAAAGAAGAAAGTCTTTTTATTTTAGTTCTATAAGGAAAGTAATTTTGAAACAACCAATTTATTTTTGTTCTCTTTTTATAACTCTTCAGCACTTTCCTGCCTTTATAGGCTCGTCAGTGTGCCTTTTAATTTCATAGATGAAATACTTCCTAATTGGTGAATCTCTAAAAAAAAAAAGGACAAATAGATCTTTAAACTAAATCTGTAAAATCTTGTTTTCAACTGTGTGTGTGTGTATATATATATATATATATACATACATAAATATGTATATATATAATTACGTATAAATTTATTCATTCAAAGCATTATTGTATACATTTGCTGTTATCCTTAATCTATGCATGTTTGAAGTGTGATTTTGAGAGAGATCAAAAGATACAAGTAGAGTTTATTACTTGATAATCTGCAGTAGATCTTTGAGTTTAACCAGGGCAGCTTTATAGTAGAAAAATACACCCTTAACTAACAGACCATGTATACGTTCATTAGAAGTAAAGTTTTGACAAACTTGTAAACGTATATCCTCATTCTCCATGTAATAAATTACATAGATCTATAATCCATTTCATGTGAAAATAATATGACTAACTCAACACTGCCACATGACATATTTTGATTTGTTTTTTAAAACAGTGGTGATAAAGTTGTGCCGAACTATTCACATCCTTCTACCATGTTCCTTTTCTATGTGTAGTTTTACTATGAGATATTATGTTCTTTCATCTTATCTGGAGTTTCTCAATCTTGTTTATCAATAACTGGCAAAAGAAAATAGGCATAGACTATATCTAATGAGATATCTTAGTTATAGTGAAATATTTCTTGGGTATTTTAGAAGGAAAGAATGGTGAAGATTTTGAACCTTATATCGTATTTAACATTTGCCCTTTTGTATATTTTGTGAGAATAGACTTTCAAAATATCTTCTTTAACGTTATCAAATATTATATTTTATAAATCGTTTCATCTTTCAGTGAACTTAATGACACGTGCATTTTAATTTCACTGTTGTCATAAACTTGCAAAAAGATATAATCTTTATAGCCCCAAATTTTCACATGATTATTAAATCCAACTTCAAGCCCTTAATTTGGTCTTCATATATAATGGTCTAAACACCTGAGAAAAAATTCTGATGGTCAAATATATGGTATACATAGGTTTCAGGGAGTTTCTATTAAAAAGTCCGTTATCAATTTAGGATGGGAGTTGAGTTTGCAAAGTTGTTTAAGTTAGGCCCATTATCTATAAAGAGACTCACGGTCCAACTAGAATAAAAAAGTCACAATTAGAAGTCCCAGGTTTCAGTGGAAGTCAAGTTTGGTTCTGTGCAGTGTCTTTGGCTCACGTTTTTTTATGACTTCACATTACTTAGACTGTGTTCTCCTGTTTTGTTCTGAGACTAGTTTACTAACACCAAGCTGGTAAAATGACATAACTATCCACTTTTGACATTGAGAAACCATGATTGCTGAAGGGAGAGTAGACCACTAAATGGTTTATTCAAGTTCCCCTTTACTAAATTCAGGACAACAGAGATTATCATGCTATTGTAAGGTGATTGTATGTGACTGTGATTTCTAAAGATTATTCCACAAGTTGAAAACATATTCAAAATCCTTGTGGAAAACAAATAAACCCACCATCTAATGTTGTTTCATGTCTCCTCCTTTGACCTGCAGCATATTACCTGCTCAACAGAAGCCACCACCAAGAAGACTTAGAAGAGCCTATATTCTTGTTAATTCTAGATTTAGTTCAGGTTTATATTTCTGTCTTTAGAAAGCCTGTTACATGATCGATTTTCAATTAATTCTTCTTATAATGAATCCATTTAGGGTAGAATCTATTAATAGCATCCTTAATTTGTCGAAAGGTATGTACCTTGCCTATAAAATCTGAAATTCTTTCCATTTCTTACCCCATGTCTTGGACCACTCCTTTCCTCTTACTGAGTTAACATCGTCGTTCTAGGTCTTATCATCTGCACTGACAAAATATATCGCTACTCTGACCTGCAGCCTATATTCTCCAGGGAAACATCTCTTTCCTTCCCTATGCCATAAAGGAAAAGGTAACTTCCCATTCTTCACAGGACAATTATCTTTCTTCTTGGACATTTAGGAAACAGTTGTTTCTGCTTTAAAATAGAAGTTACAACATTTAATCTGAATTTTATGAGGCCTTGTTTTAAAAAAATGTGTAAGGATTTCTTCCCATGGCATAATTTAAAATAGTTATATAAACATGAAAATCAGTATCAGAAAATAAAGAAAGCTGAGAAATGATACATAGCAGGTTGAGTAAAACAAAATATTAACTTTAGTATGTAGTTGAGTAAAAGCTCTAGAAAGAATGTTATCTGAACATATTTTAGAGTTAATCACTTACAAGTCTACATTGGAAATGATACTCATTCACATATTATTTTAAAACACTCTTTGAGATATTTTATAAAAGCTATTCACAGCTTTTATCTGTGACAATATGGCATTGCAAAATTTCAGAAATACACCCCCGATTATTACCAACCTTCTTTTAAGATCAGTGCTATGAGACAGGGTGAAATGAGAACATCTCATAATTACATTCAGGTCAATCCAACATCTGTTATGTATAAGATCTGATGCAGATAGAGATTTAATATTAATTAAGACATAACCTCTGCCCTGAAGAAGATGGGGTCTAGCAGTGGAGACTAAAATATGCACAATTATCTGTAATAGAAAACAGTGTGTGAATATACAAGGGAGACAGCAATTGCCAGAGGGTCAGTCACTCAAAAAATAATCACAGAAGTAACACCTGAGCTGGGACTCAATACCTGATTAGCATTTCAGCAGGTAGAAATGGTGAAGTAAATTCCAAAATGAGAGAAATAATAAGTAAAACTAAATGGGTGAATGAGTGCAATACATTATAGGAGATAAGAAACAATCTGGTGAAAGTGAACCACAGCCTACATGGCATTCAAGTTAATTTGGGTTCAGACCTAAAAAGCCCTGCCTGGGCACTTCAAACCATTTACTGAAACAACGGCTGAGCTGGGACTTTATGCATGTGTATTTTTAAATCTAATTTTGTTTCGTGTTTCCTATAGAAAAAGAATTCAGAAAAAAAATGAATACATTTATCCATATATCTTTTTGATTTGAAATACGAAAGCTTAATTGAAGCTTACTGGGTAAAATATGCATTCTTAAAGCTTTAATATGTTAATGAGCAAAGGCCATTGTTTCCCAGCCCTCAAATTCATTATCAAGGCTTTATTTTGTTTTCATAACATTTTTCTTTAAAAATTTACAAAGATAATATAGAAACACACCATTAAAAATACTTTAAGCAGTTGCCATGTGTATTGACACACTTCACAATTAACTCATTCTTACTCCATCCCTAGAGGTAAAAAATGTTTGATATGTATTCCGAGAGTATATACAGTATATATTATACAAACACATTTTCTTTATGTAAATGTATATGTAAATATACATTGTTTTACACCTTGAAATTCAATTCACTTAACAATGTTACTTTATTGCTCACTTTTCTTATATTAAGCTTAAGAAATAAAGGGTCTTATCTTGCCTTCCTCCCTTATTTCAAGGTTCATGTTACTAGTGTCAAATGCCTAAAAATTTTTTTCCCAGTATTGCAGCTATTTATGTGAAAAGGCAAGTCAAAGTCCCCATAAGGAACTCTCTTTCCAGCTCTTCTTAAATAAAATTGACTATTTCTTCAATATAATCTGAATATCACTAGTTTGTAATCTAGTGTATCATTAACTAAAAAATTTTCGGATTAAAATATTAATTGAATGTTAAAAGGCCAGGAACAGTCCATATAGTGGGTGGAAAATTCTACTGTGATTGCCAACTATTACTCAAATCTCATTGTTTCTTATTTTATTTCTTTTTCTGATTTTTCTTCACATCAATCCCTTCCCCTATCAAGATCATAAATTTAGAACCTCTTTTAGATATGACTAGCATGCAAAGAATCCTCTAATTTTGCTAACAACTCTTAAATGTAATTTTCTTCTCCTTTTTCAAAATATTTTATACCTGAAATTTTGATCTACTCAGTTCTTCTCATAGAAGAAACTGGAGTCCTCCAGCTCAGGTAGACATTTTACCAGAAATGGGAGAAAATTCCAAAACCAAATGGACCAAAATCCCATTTATGGAAAGAATCCCATTTGAGAAGCCTGTTGGGGCAGTGTAGAGACAGTCATGCTTTATGGATAAAACAGTGAAAATTATTTATTACAATTTATTACAAAACATTCAAGTTTTACTATTCTTTGTGATTTCCCTATAGGCAAAGAAAGATAAGTACCAGTGGCAATATAGGTAATATATTCTGAGAGATGGGTGAGCTGAGATGGGAATCAGAAAATAAAAACAGAACAGACAATTTGGAGCATTTCAATAATATGTACTGATTATGCTGTACTGAGCCTGTACCTAGAAAAATTTTAATATGTTAATGAGCAATCTTTGTGAAACAGTCTATTAAAAATAACATTCTCCTTTAATGGTTTCTATCTTAAATTCTAATTGCCATTGTGACAAACTGGGATATTAGTTCATTTTTAATATTTTAAATGAGCATTATAAGTGTACATATTTATAGGGTATAATGTGATATTACAATTCATGTACACAATGTAATGATCAAATCAGAGTAATTGGGATATACATTACTTCAGGCATTTATCATTCTTTGTATTAGGAACATTCCAAATCTGTTCTATTAAAAAGTATACAATAAATTATTAACTATAGTTACCCTACAATGCTATAGAACACTGTAACTTATTCTTCCTGTCTAGCTATATTTTTTTGTCCTTTAACCAACCTTTCTCTAACTGCTTTCCTACCCTTCCCAGCTTTTAGTAAGCACTGTACTACCCTCTGTTTCTATGAGATCAAGTTTTTAACTTCCACACGAGTGAGAATATGCAGTATTTTTCTTTCTGTGCCTGACTTATTTCATTTAGCTTAATGTCTTCCAGGTTCATCCACGTTGCTGCAAATGACAGGATTTTATTTCTTTTTCTATGGCTACATGGTAGTCTGTTGCATATATACACATTTTTTAATTCATTTGTTGATAGACCTTTAGGTTGATGGTGTATCTGCACTATTGTGAATAGTGTTGTAATAAACATGATGATGCAGATATCTCTTTGATATACTGATTTTCTTTCTTTTGGATATATATGCAGTAATGGAATTACTTATGATAGTTCTATTTGTAGTTTTTTGAGAAACTTCCCTACTGTTTTTCCTAATATCTGTACTGATCTACATTCCCACTTAAGTAAAGACAAACTTTGTAGGTGGTTTTTTTTTTTTTTCTCTAGAAAAATGATATATGGGTAAAATGATGACAATTATCTGAAAATTAAGCTTTGAAACTTCTTAAACCCCATTTTGACCCCTGCAATGACTATTTACCTGTTGGGTCACTGTGATTGAAAGCTTTTGGTTTTAAGAGTGCCAAATAGCTTAGATGAGGGTGATTAGACTAGGTCAAGTTAAAATGCTACATAAGTGTTTGTTGCTATTCTTAAGGTCCTTCAGAGATTTACATTGATTAAATTCTCCTCAGTTATGAAAAGCTTTGGCTAATTTCCAGAGTTCCATGAGTTGAATTTGAAAACTTTGCTGGTGTTCTTATTGCATTCATAGAGAAGAAGATTTTTGGAAGTCTTTATTCTGTTATTCCTAATGATGTCACTTTTCACTTTTGACCTTCAAGGTATGCAATAAGACAAATTTACTTGCTTTGGAATTATTCTAGGTTATTTATTCATTAATTTGCATATTTATCTATATTTATTTTAAATAATTTATTTACTCTTGTACTTATATATTCTCGATTTTCTAACATATAATTGGCTAATTAAATGTAGATGCATATGAATTTATTTGTTTTTCTCAGTGCATAAGTGAGTTTATAGGGGTAAACTAGGAACTTGTAGAACAACTTTAGGTCCTACTAATGTTATAGAGCACACAGAGCAGTTTAGAAGAACATACTTTTTAGGACCTGGAATTTTACTGCATGTATACATGGACGTAAAACTGTACATTTTACCCAAATTTAATTACAAAATACATTTCTTATGTATATGTCCAGGAATAAATGTGGCAAAAAATTATGCATTTTTAAATTGAGAAAGATGGTCCATTCAGGCATATAGTTGAATATATTTCTGTATAACATACAATTTATTTTATGATTTTAAAAATGTCCATTGACCAGTTTTATATTAGCCATACCTAGAAAGAGTTGACTCAGAGAAATATGAGATATTTGGTAAAGTGTTACACAGTGAAGCCAATAACACTCACCTCATAAAATATCTTATGTAATTGTCCAATTATAAAATAAATTTTTTTGTATCATCCTTTCTTCTAGGTTGTTTTACAGTTACTAAATAGTTCAATTGCTAACCAAAAAAATAACTCTTGATTCATTATTATAAGCTAAGATTCATTATTATAAGCTACTATTTTTCTATGGAAGTGATAACCCTATTAAAGAACATACTAAGAAAATAAGAGAAATGACTCATAAATCAGAACCAAAAAAGAGGACATTATAACTGAAATCACAGACACACAAAGACCAGTAGAGTGTATTAAGAATAACTGTGCACTAACAAATTAGAAAACCTAGATAAAATAAATATATTCCTGAACACATGGAATTTATCATAGCCAACATAAAAAATTACCTAAGAATGAATTTATCCAAGGAGGTGAAAGATTTCTACAAAGAAATTTGAAAATCACTGATGAAAAAAAATGAACAGGACAGAAAAAAATGGAAAGATGTCATATTGTAATTATAACTCTAATAATTATAAAGAGTCATAATTAAAGTGTGACTGAAACATTCGTTTGATTTTGCATGATTTCTTTAGTAATATCTGATCGATATACTGCTTTGCATAGAAACTTGATTTTGAATAATGTAAAGGCACTATAAGCACAACTTCATGGAAACTGAACTACTGGCTCCTGAATGTTGACTGGATAAACAATGAAATGAAGGCAGAAAAAAAGATGTTCTTGGAAACCAATAAGAATGAAGATACAACATACCAGAATCTCTGGGACACATTTCAAGCAGTGTCTAGAGGGAAATTTATAACAATAAATGCCCACGTGAGAAGCAAGGAAAGAGCTAAAATCGACACCCTATCATCAAAAGTGAAAGAGCTAAAATCAACACCCTATCATCAAAACTGAAAGAGCTAGGGGACCAAGATCAAAAAAAAAAAAAAAAAAAAAAAAAAAACCTCAAAAGCTAGAGGAGACAATAAATAACTAAGATCAGAGCTGAACTGAAGGAGATACAGAAACAAAAAACCCTTAAAAAAAATCAATAAATTCAGGAGCTGGTTTTCTGAAAACAGCAACAAAATAGACAGACTGACAGCCAGATTAATAAAAAAGAAAAGAGAGAAGAATCAAATAGATGCAATTAAAAAAGATAAAGGGGATATCACCACCCATTCCACAGAAATACAAACTACCATCAGAGATTACTACAAACAAATCTCTGCACATAAACTAGTAAACCAGGAATAAATGGATACATTCCTGGACACTTGCACCCTCCCACACCTAAATCAGGAAGAAGTTGAAACCTTGAGCAGACCAATATCAAGGGCTGAAGTTGAGGCAGCAATTAATAGCCTACTAACCAAAAAAAGCCCAGGTCCAGATGGGTTCACAGCTGAATTCTACCAGACATATAAAGAGGAGCTGACACCACTCCTTCTGAAACTATTCCAAACAATCCAAAAAGAGGGAATCTTTCCCAAATCATTTTATGAGACCAACATCATCCTGATACCAAAACCCGGCAGGGATTCAACAAAAAAGAAAACTTCAGGCCAATATCCATGATGAATATAGATGCAAAAATCTTCAATAAAATACTGGCAAACCGATTGCAACAGCTCATCAAAAAGCTTATCCCTCACGATCAAGTAGACTTCATTCTGGGGATGCAAGGCTAGTTCAACATATGCAAGTCTATAAATGTAATCCACCACATAAAAAGAACCAAAGACAAAAACCACATGATTATCTCAATAGATGCAGAGAAGGCCTTTGAAAAAATTCAATAGCTCTTTATAGTAAAAACTCTTAATAAACTAGGTATTGATGGAACATATATCAAAATAATAAAAGTTATTTACAACAAACCAACAGCCAATATAATACTGAATGGACAAAAACTGGAAGCATTCCCTTTGAAATCCAGCAGTAGACAAGGATGCACTCTCTCACCACTCCTATTCAATATAGTATTGGAAGTTCTAGCCAGAGCAATCAGGTAAGAAAAAGTAATAAAGTATATTCAATTAGGAAAGGAAGATGTCAAATTTTCTCTATTGCAGATGAAATGATTGTATATTTAGAAGACCCCACCTTTCCACCCAAAATCTCCTTAAATTGATAAGCAACTTCAGCAAAGTCTCAGGATACAAAATCAATGTGCAGAATCACAAGCATTCCTCTACACCAATAACAGACTTAAAGAGAGCCAAATCAAGAATGAATTGTCATTTACAATTGCTACAAAGGGAATAAAATACCTAGGAATACAACTAACAAAGGTTGTAAAGAACCTCTTCAAGGAGAAATACAAACCACTTCTCAAGGAAATAAGAGAGGACACAAACAGGTGGAGAAACATTCCATGCTCATGATTAGGAAGAATCAATATTGTGAAAATGGCCATACTGCCCAATGTAATTTATAGATTCAATGCTACCCCATCAAACTACCTATGACCCTCTTCACAGAACTGGAAAAAATGACCTTAAACTTCATATGGAACCAAAAGAGAGGCTGTATAGTCAAGACAATCCTAAGCAAAAAGTACAAAGCTGGAGGCATCGAGCTACCTGACTTCAAACTACACTACAAGGCTACAGTAATCAAAAAAGCATGATACTAGCACCAAAACAGAGATATAGACCAATGGAACAGAATAGAGGCCTTGGAGGCAATTCCACATATCTACAACCATCTGATCTTTGACAAACCTGACAAAAACAAGCAATGGGGAAAGGATTCCCTGTTTAATAAATGGTGTTGGGAAAACTGGCTAGCCATGTGCAGAAAGCAAAGCTGGACCCCTTCCTGACACCTAACACTAAAATTAACTCCAGATGGATTAAAGACTTAAACATATAACCTAACACTGTAAAAACTCTAGAAGAAAACTTAGGCAATACCATTCAGGACATAGGCATAGGTGAGGACTTCATGACCAAAACACCAAAAGCATTGGCAACAAAAGCCAAAATAGACAAATGGTATCTAATTAAACTCCAGAGCTTCTATACAGCAAAAGCAATTATCGTTAGACACAATCAGCAACCAAGAGAATGGGAAAAAATTTTTGCAATCTACCCATCTGAACAAAGGGCCAATATCCAGAATCTACAAAGTATTAAAACAGATTTATAAGAAAAAAAACAAACAAACATATTCAATAGTGGACAAAGGAAATGAAGAGACACTTTTCAAAAGAAGACATATATGATTCCAACAAACATATGAAAAAATGCTCACCATCACTGGTCATTAGAGAAATGCAAATCAAAATTACATTGAGATACCATCTCATGCCAGTTAGAATGGTAATTACTAAAAAATCAGGAGACAACAGATGCTGAAGAAGATGTGGAGAAATAGGAACACTTTTACACTGTTGGTAGGAGTGTAAATTAGTTCAACCATTGTGAAAGACAGTGTGGTGATTTCTCAAGACCTAGAAATAGAAATTCTCAAGGACCCAGCAATCCCATTACTGGGTATATATCCAAAGGATTATAAATCGTTCTATTATAAAGACCCATGCACATGTATGTTCATTGTGGCACTGTTTACAATAGCAAAAACTTGGAACCAACACAAATGCCCATTGATGATAGACTGGACAAGGAAAGGGTGGCACATATACACCATGGAATACTATGCAGCCATAAAAAATGATGAGTTTGCGTCCTTTGTAGGAAATGGATAAATCTGGAAACCATAAATCTCAGCAAACTGACACAATAACAGAAGACCAAATACCACATGTTCTCACTTATAGGCGGGTGTTGAACAATGAGAACACATGGACACAGAGAGGCGAGCATCATATGCTGGGGTCTGTTGGGAGGGATAGGGAAGAAACAGCAGGGGTTAGGGAGGTTGGGGAGGGATAACAGAGGGAGAAATGCTAGATATAGGTGACAGGGGAATGGAGACAGCAAACCACATTGCCATGTATGTACCTATGCAACAATCCTTCCTGTTCTGCACATGTACCCCAGAAAATAAATAAATAAATAAATAAATGAATATATATATATATATATGAAAAAGACCAGTGAATATTTTATTTAGATTTTTGAAAACAAATAATTAGAACCTGCTCCATATGAAAATATAGAAATATAATGTATTTCTTTCCTAATATTTACATAGATTTTTAGAAAATATATATCTGATATACATAAGGTTCTGTAGAGAAATGATTTGGTTTTACTTGAACTGGAGCTAGAAACAAAGACATAGAAAAACTGACTCAGTAAAATAAAGGTAGAGTGTATATTTTTGCCCAAAACAATAGGTACTTGTAAAATATATTTTAAAATATTTATTTTAATTTGTCTTAACAGAATAGAATATTGTGCTTTTGCTCATCTATATAAAACTGCTATACAAAGCTAGTAATCTGCTGTATCTTTCAATATAAATAGCATCTCACTTACAGGGTAACATTTCTTAAATTGTGGTCTGGGAACCATGTGCAACACCCCAAGTTTGCTAAATCAGAATCTTTAAGACACTAAAGCATTTTTGTTTAACAATGCCTCATTCTGCTGAAGTTATTATTTTGCTACAGTATGAGAAAATGGAGAAGATGGTATTTATTAATTTGCTTTAAATGGGAAACACAATCCACTCTTAGTCTTCCTTTTTACTGAAAACTGTTAGTATTATACATAATATTAACACCTTAGAGGAACTAGAGATTTGGAGAGTTTAAGATTATGTAATTTATATAAGGATATGTTATGTTTTTTAAAAATCTACCAATATTTTATTACAGAGATTAATTTCTACTCAACGAATACTTAGAGAAACTTTCATGTTCAGGCATCTGATTGAATGACCAAAGTAGCTTTGTCACACCAAATGAAATCACTCATTCTCAACAAAGTTTGTATAATCTACAAATGTCTTCTTAAAAATGAAATGTGTTGTATTCCTAACAAGGAATGTAAAGGACCTCTTCAAGGAGAACTACAAGCCATTGCTCAACGAAATAAGAGAGGATACAAACAGATGGAGAAACATTCCATGTTCATGGTTAGGAAGAATCAACATCGTGAAAATGGCCATACTGCCCAAAGTAATTTACAGATTCAATGCTATTCCTATCAAGCTACCAATGACCTTCTTCACAGAACTGGAAAAAACACCTTAAACATCATATGGAACCAAAAGAGAGCCCGCATAGCCAAGTCAACTCTAAGCAAAAAGAACAAAGCAGGAGGCATCACACTACCGGACTTCAAACTATACTACAAGGCTACAGTAATCAAAACATGGTACTGGTACCAAATAGAGATATAGACCAATGGAACAGAACAGAGGCCTCACAGGAAATACAACATACCTACAACCATCTGATCTTCGACAAACCTGACAAAAACAAGCAATGGGGAAAGGACTCCCTGTTTAACAAATGGTGTTGGGAAAACTGGCTAGCCATGTGCAGAAAGCAGAAACAGGACCCCTTCCTGACACCTTACACCAAAATTAACTCCAGATGGATTAAAGACTTAAACATCAGACCTAACACCATAAAAACCCTAGAAGAAAATCTAGGCAAAACCATTCAGGACATAGGTGTAGGCAAGGACTTCATGACCAAAACGCCAAAAGCAAGGGCAACAAAAGCCAGAATAGACAAATGGGACCTAATCAAACTCCACAGCTTCTGCACGGCAAAAGAAACAGTCAGTAGAGTGAATCGGTAACCAACAGAATGGGAAAAAATTTTTGTAGTCTACCCATCTGACAAGGGGCTGATATCCAGAATTTACAAAGAACTAAAGCAGATCTACAAGAAAAAAACAAACAAGCCCATTCAAAAATGGGCGAAGGATATGAACAGATACTTTACAAAAGAAGACATACAGGAGGCCAACAAACATATGAAAAAATGCTCATCATCACTGGTCATCAGAGAAATGCAAATCAAAACCACATTGAGATACCATCTCACACCAGTTAGAATGGCGATCATTAAAAAATCGGGAAACAACAGATGCTGGAGAGGATGTGGAGAAATAGGAACACTTTTACACTGTTGGTGGGAATGTAAATTAATTCAACCATTGTGGAAGACAGTGTGGCGATTCCTCAAGGACCTAAAAATAGAAATCCCATTTGACCCAGCAATCCCATTACTGGGTATATATCCAAAGGATTATAAATCATTCTACTGTAAGGACATGTGCACACAAATGTTCATTGCAGCACTGTTTACAATAGCAAAGACCTGGAACCAACCCAAATGCCCAACGATGATAGGCTGGATAGGGAAAATGTGGTACATATACACCATGGAATATTACACAGCCATCAAAAAGGATGAGTTCACGTCCTTTGTAGGGACATGGATGAACCTGGAAACCATCATTCTCAGCAAACTGACACAAGAGCAGAAAATCAAACACCGTATATTCTCACTCATAGGCGGGTGCTGAACAATGAGAACACATGGACACAGGGAGGGGAACACTACACACTGGGGTCCGTTGAGGGGAAATGGGGGAGGGACGGGAGGGTGGGGAGGTGGGAAGAGATAGCATGGGGAGAAATGACAGATACAGGTGATGGGACGGAAGACAGCAAACCACACTGCCACGTGTGTACCTATGCAACAATCTTGCATGTCTTTCACATGTACCCCCAAACCTAAAATGCAATAAAAAAAATGAAATGTGTTTTTATTAACAAATCAATGTAACTATAAATTTCTATAAAAGTAAGAAAATAAACTCTAAAATGCTAAAAACAAAGAGCAGCCATTCATATCAAATGATAATGTGGACGGTGCATTCAGAAACAACATTCACTATGGGGTACCTCAACAGTAAATTGCAAAATGGCAATTGACTAAAAGTGTGTATCTGAAGAAGCCAAACGTAGTATTAGGTGACTTGGTGATACATGGATATTTATTTATTTTTTTCATAGTGGCAATAATTTATGAATAAGAGTAATTAGGAAAGCTAGTTTAAATATTATAGAAAGCTGTGTTTCTGACTCTGAGACATCTTCAGTCCCAGGTATATGCTGTATTAAGAAGGTATGAATCAGGAAGGATTAATGTTTAGCAACCTGAAAATGAGGTCTGGAAACACTTTGTTATTGCTCCATAGAATTTACACAAATACAAATGAATATGTATATAGAAATATTGTATTACACATTCCAAAATAACAAACCATGGAGCTTTAAAAGATCTGTTAATAGATTTCTCCAAGTCTTTAAATAAAATGTTCTTCTGTACCAAGTAACCTACATTTTTGTTTTCCAGACCTCCTTACCCTTGGAAGCAAGTGATAGGGTTTTATTCTCTGATCTTTTAATGAATTCAGCTCTGATTTTAATTGCATTAACAATTAAACACCCGTACAATATAACTTTGTGCCAATCCATTGTAAAAATCTCCAGATTAGTCACACAACTCCTGTTAAAGTTAATGATGCTACATGCTAATTGCCCATGTGCCATGTGAAAATTCCCTTATGGTGCTTAATAACCCCTACAATTCCCCACTTCTTACCTTTGCGACCAAATACTAATAATCAGATTGTGCCACCTGCTATCAGTCCATACTTGCATAAATAACATTGGAAGAAAAAGAAGATAAAGTAGGGAATTTTTTCTCATTTTGAGGATCTGAAACATTTTATAGTTTTGAATATAGAGATATTAATCATACAGCCTATGCTGAATTAATGCATTGAAACAAATAGTAATGTAAGATAATTTTGAGACATTTTGAATGCACAAATAAGGGGTTTGCTATTGACATTCACTGGTTATAAGCCAGTGATACGGCTAAATATCGAAATGCATGGGTCAACTCCCCACAATAAAGTATTACCCAATGCAAAATGTTAAGAAACCCTATTTTATTTTATTTTTTTTACTGCATTTTAGGTTTGGGGGTACATGTGAAGAACATGCAAGATTGTTGCATAGGTACACACATGGCAGTGTGTTTTGCTGCCTTCCTTCCCCTCACCTGTATCTGTCATTTCTCCCCATGCTATCTCCTCCCACCTCCCCACCTCCCCATCCCTCCCCCATTTCCCCGCAACGGACCCCAGCGTGTAGTGCTCCCCTCTCTGTGTCCATGTGTTCTCATTGCTCAACACCCGCCTATGAGTGAGAACATGCGGTGTTTGATTTTCTGCTCTTGTGTCGGTTTGCTGAGAATGATGGTTTTTAGGTTCATCCATGTCCTTACGATGGATGCAAACTCATCATTTTTGATGGCTGCGTAATAGTCCATGGTGTATATGTACCACATTTTCCCTATCCAGTCTATCATCGATGGGCACTTGGGTTGGTTCCAGGTCTTTGCTATTGTAAACAGTGCTGCAATGAACATTCGTGTGTATGTGTCCTTATACTAGAATGACTTATAATCCTTTGGATATATCAAAAGAGAGCCCGCATAGCCAAGTCAATTCTAAGCAAAAAGAACAAAGCAGGAGGTATCACACTACCGGGCTTCAAACTATACTACAAGGCTACAGTAATCAAAACAGCATGGTACTGGTACCAAAATAGAGATATAGACCAATGGAACAGAACAGAGGCCTCAGAGGAAATACAACATATCTACAACCATCTGCTCTTCGACAAACCTGACAAAAACAAGCAATGGGGAAAGGATTCCCTGTTTAATAAATGGTGTTGGAAAAACTGGCTAGCCATGTGCAGAAAGCAGAAGCAGGACCCCTTCCTGACACCTTACACCAAAATTAACTTCAGATGGATTAAAGACTTAAACATCAGACCTAACACCATAAAAACCCTAGAAGAAAATCTAGGCAAAACCATTCAGGACATAGGCGTAGGCAAGGACTTCATGACCAAAATGCCAAAAGCAATGGCAACAAAAGCCAAAATAGACAAATGGGACCTAATCAAACTCCACAGCTTCTGCACGGCAAAAGAAACAGTCAGTAGAGTGAATCGGCAACAAACAGAATGGGAAAAACTTTTTGCAGTCTACCCATCTGACAAGGGGCTGATATCCAGAATTTACAAAGAACTAAAACAGATCTACAAGAAAAAAACAAACAAGCCCATTCAAAAATGGGCAAAGGATATGAACAGACACTTTACAAAAGAAGACATACAGGAGGCCAACAAACATATGAAGAAATGCTCATCATCAGTGGTCATCAGAGAAATGCAAATCAAAACCACATTGAGATACCATCTCACACCAGTTAGAATGGCGATCATTAAAAAATCTGGAGACAACAGATGCTGGAGAGGATGTGGAGAAATAGGAACACTTTTACACTGTTGGTGGGAGTGTAAATTAATTCAATCATTGTGAAAGACAGTGTGGCGATTCCTCAATGACCTAAAAATAGAAATCCCATTTGACCCAGCAATCCCATTACTGTGTATATATCCAAAGGATTATAAATCATTCTACTATAAGGACACATGCACACGAATGTTCATTGCAGCACTGTTTACAATAGCAAAGACCTGGAACCAACCCAAATGCTCAACGATGATAGACTGGATAGGAAAAATGTGGTACATATACACCATGGAATATCATGCAGCTGTCAAAAACGGTGAGTTCGCATCCTTTGTAGGGACATGGATGAACCTGGAAACCATTATTCTCAGCAAACTGACACAAGAGCAGAAAAACAAACACCGCATATTCTCACTCATAGGCGGGTGTTGAACAATGAGAACACATGGACACAGGGAGGGGAGCACTAATGATATCTCTTACTGGTCTGAGGGTGAAATAGATAATTGACTGTAGACAGAATTGTTTGCAAGATGTAGAATAAAAGAGAACTAACATTTTTGAGAGCGAACCTTGACAATAGAGGCTTCTTTTGAACTGAAACAATTCATATAGATGAGTAAGATTAGTTAAAGAAAATAGTAGGCTGGCCTTGTCAGGACCCTAAGCATTGAAAGGAAATATCTGAAATGTTGATAATAGTATATGTTCATAGATTTTTCACTTCTAAGTTTCTTTCAGTTTTCTCACCCATGCATATTTTAAATATAAGCCAGAAGCTAAATATTTATATTGTGGTTTAAATATATTTGAGAATTTAAATGTATTTGAGAATAAATTTAATATTTAGCTTTGGTAAAATAAGATACATACATCTTTTTGATAAACAAAAAAGTACTTCTGTATGCACTTTTTCATAAAAATTTGCTCCCACTAATGGTAGTAACTTGTTGAGGTAGATGTGATTAAAATTAGGGTCCTGCTGCAATTACTGTGTACTGAGCTGATGAAGAAAAAATGACTATCAGAGGCTCAGGGCGAGAAAATGCTCCAAGGCTCTATGAGAACTACTGTGAATATGGGTGAGAGGAAAATGAGAATCCTGGCAGCAGTTATGGTGACAGGATTGAGAGGTACAGTGCCTGTGCTATCCAGTGGTAGCTAAGAGAACGAAAGCTGGCATTGTACTTAATTCTGAGCCTTGAGATACCTAAAATTAAGTGTTCCTTGTTCACTCATTTCTCCTTTTTTTAAATGTATTTTTTAAAACCCCGGAGATACAGGAAATATAAATACACATTTTTTTAAACAATAGCTAACCTTTGTTGAATGCCAAAGAAATCTCAGGTACAGTTTTAAGGAAACAGTATATTTCTTTCTTAATGCAACAGAATAAGACAGTTACATTCTTTATCCAGTTGTAAATATTAGGAAGTTGATTCCAGGTAAGTTGAGTGCTTGACTAATATTTCATATTGGCAAACTAGTAAAACTAGAATTTGTCAATAAGATCTGTGAGTCCAGAATGAGCTTCTTAAAAACTAAGAATGCTTCTAGCAATTTTATTTTAAATGTTCAACTGGTCATTCAACATATAACTATTTAGACATAGTTGTAAGTATGTGTACAGATCAGTGAAAAAAAATGGCATTATTCCTGCAGCTATTAGGAGGCATGTCTCAGAAAAAAAAATTAAAAAGACAGCAAACACATGAGCATCAAAAATGCAAATTAAATTTAAATTTAGATACTGCTATACACCTACCAGAATGGCAAAATTTAAAGTGAATAACAAATCCAAATGTTATTAAAAATGGATAACATTCATTATCCCGAGTGTTAACAAATGGAGCTCCTGAAATTCTCATACAGTGCTTCTAGCAGCATAACATGAACAATCACTTAAGGAAAATTGTGTTAGTCTCTTACAAAATCAAACTTATCCCTATCATATTCAACAATTCTTAGGTATTTACTAAACAAATGCAAGCATATACTATATTTATAAATAATATTCTTCTTAGGAGTTCTGATCTTTGTAACCAAAAGTCTCTTGAGTAAAATGGATGAAACATATAGTAACATAGTCATAAAATGGAATATCACTCAGTAACTGAAACAGCAAAGTACCAATACATGCAACAATACAAATGAATCTTGAAATGAATAACAAGAATCCAGACACAAAATAATAGATATATGTGGATAATTTATTTGCTCATTGGTCAATGAACATAGCTTGTTTCTATATCTTGGCTGTGATGAATAATGTAATGAACATGGGAGTACAGATATTTCTAATGAGGTGCTGATTTATTTTCTTAGACTTAAAAGGCAGGAATATTAAGATTGTTTAAATGTTTGAATGGGTCAATAAGGGACGGCTTTAAATCTTGCTAGTTCTTAAATAATTATATAATCACCATCACACTCATGGGAAGTCATATCTCTTTTCCATGAGACAATGTTAATGTGAACAATGGCATAGACTTGAAACTTTCAGTTAATCTCATTTTTAATTTGGAGGTATTCTATTTGAATAGATTGTGGGCAAATAATAGTTTTATGTTGGAGCTCTGCAAGTCCTGGCTTTTTATGCTCTTCCAAATTGTTTTTGGAAACTGGGACATTTGAGTTTTCATTCATCTCTTTTTATCAAATTTAAATGGCACTTAGCATGGTGGCACATACCTGCAGTCTCAGTTACTTCAGAGGCTGAGGAGGAAGGGTCACTTGAGACCTGGAGGATGAGGCTACAGTGAGTTGTAATCATGCCACTGCTCCAGCCCAGACAACAGAGCAAGATTCTTCCTCAAAATAAGTAAATAAATAGGCAGATAATAAAATGCCTCTTTAGTATTTCTATCACCCTTCATGAAAATCTTAGCCAGGTCATGGAGTTCATTAAGTTAAATTACTATTTTTCATGCTATTGCAGCCAATGACATTGTCAAACTCTCTACCATAGCATAAGAAGAATTCTCCATTATCCAAATTCCAATAATATTTTCTTCAGTTTCTTTAAATTTTCAACAATTGTCTTTCTACGTGCTTGAGGTTTCTGCTATCAAGTTTCTCAAGGTTTTTTCAGCTCCCATCTTCCACCAAGTCCAGATTCTACGACATGTTTTATGGTTTTGTTTGTTTTTTAAACGGAAGCATCCTACCTGTGGGTATTGAATTTTGTTCTGTTTATTATTGCTGCACAATAAAGCACCCCCAAATTAACAAATTTAAATAACTATTTTATTGTGCATACAATTTTGTGGGGTCAATAATTTGGAAATAATCAACTGAGCCGTTCTGCCTGGAGTCTGCATGTGGTTACAGGCAGGTGTTGGCAGGGGCTGCTGCCTGCTTGATGTCCAGGATGGCTCTCTCAGATGCTTAGCAGTTAATACCAGTTATCTGCTGGGAGTTAATCTGAATTATCTACCAGAACATCTACATATGACCTCTGTAAAATTGTTGTTTTGTATTTCTTTTTTTTTTTTTTTTTGAGACGGAGTTTCGCTCTTGTTGCCCAGGCTGGAGTGCAATGGCGCGATCTCAGCTCACCGCAACCTCCGCCTCCCGGGTTCAGGCAATTCTCCTTCCTCAGCCTCCTGAGTAGCTGGGATTACAGGCACGTGCCACCATGCCCAGCTAATTTTTTTGTATTTTTAGTAGAGACGGGGTTTCACCATGTTGACCAGGATGGTCTCGATCTCTCGACCTCGTGATCCACCAGCCTTGGCCTCCCAAAGTGCTGGGATTACAGACTTGAGCCACCGCGCCCGGCCTGTTTTGTATTTCTTTTCTTTTCTTTTTTTTTTTTTTTGAGACGGAGTTTCGCTCTTGTTACCCAGGCTGGAGTGCAACGGCGCGATCTCGGCTCACCGCAACCTCCGCCTCCTGGGTTCAGGCAATTCTCCTGCCTCAGCCTCCTGAGTAGCTGGGATTACAGGCACGCGCCACCATGCCCAGCTAATTTTTTGTATTTTCAGTAGAGACGGGGTTTCACCATGTTGACCAGGTTGGTCTCGATCTCTCGACCTTGTGATCCACCTGCCTCGGCCTCCCAAAGTGCTGGGATTACAAGCTTGAGCCACCGCGCCCGGCCCCCTGTTTTGTATTTCTTATGCAGTAGATCACTTCCTCTAGAAATCAGAAATCCCAAAGAACTATGGGGAAGCTACATGACCCTGTCTATCCTTGCCTAGAAGTTACAGAAATGACCTCTGCATTCTATTGGTTAAAGTTGTTTCAGATTAAAAGGAAAGAGCATAGACACCATTCCTTGATGAAAATAGTCCCAAAGAATTTGCAGTAATGTATCTTATCAATGAGCAAAGAAATTATTCACATATATCTATTCAAAACAATCATAAGATAAAAGGTTTGTGATGCAATCTGACTTTCTAAATATATTTGCTCTGATACAGTTCCACTTTTGTGCTTTTGAGATTTTTCTATACTTCTAGTATAGCAATGGTTCTGCGTAATTTCTGTATAGTTTCATTCATATATATATATATATATATATATATATATATGTACACACACACACACACACACACACACACACACATTTGTATTTATTAAATGGTAATCAGAAGTCCTCAATTCATTTTTGTCTCTTTTCACTCAAATACTGCCCCCAAAAAGCCAGAGAAGAATAGGAGGCACTTTTTAAAAAATTTATAAGAACAATTGCAATGTTTTTTAATCAACTTTTGACAGGAATTCTCCTCTTTGGCACCTTTTTATTTGTGAGTGTGAAGAAATTGTTTTTCCTAACTTCATTCTTTGGGATATATCATATAATTGTTTTTCTGTTTGGTTGTTTTATAATCTATGCATTATTCCCAGATGGGCTTATTTACAAAAATACTAGAAAGAATTGTTTCCTTTGATTATGTGTAGGTGACAGTAAGTACAATAACGGGGGATTTGAATATTTTATTTCTAGTATTAGCTATTTAACCCTTTCAAGTGTTTTATTATTTTCTTATCTTGGTTAATATATATTCAGTGTTGTTTAATATGTGAGCATGGAAACAGTTTGTAATAAGTACAGTTTAACCTTATTATTGCTATTTTCCTTGAAATTATATTTTAAATTGTTCTATTGTATTATATGATAACTTCATGTCAATCCTCTTCTCTTAAAACTCTTTCATTGAAGATGATGAAACAAAATAAAATTATTTCATTTAACTAGCTGTGGCATCAGAGTTCATGTGATCTGGGATAAATGGTTTTGGTTGAGCTTACATCAAGGTGATCTTTTAAAAAGATAAATTCAGATAACTAATCTACAATTTATTATTTCTCTCTCCATGAACTTTCCTCCCTTATATTATTAGTGCTGTCTGATATAATTTAGATAATTACCCAACCAATATTTCTTTGAACTTGCAGAGAAAAAATAAGCAGTTTTTGAAAATGTCATTAATTCTAATGGGTCACATGGGTCAAAGTCAGAAAATTACTGCTTTAGGTTGGATTAAACAGTGCGCTTGTGATCTAAAACAGTTAATGCAATTTCCTTACTTAAAATTTAATTAATGCAGGGATTTAGCACATTTGAGAATCTTTGTGGCCAATTTCTGGTTGGCAGTAAATTCTCTTGGTTTCAGTTCTGCTTAAGCAAATCATGCAAAAGCAATATATTTAAATGCTGTTCATTTTCTTTGTTTCTAACTAAGTGGGTTTGACCCTGAGACACTAGTGACAGGGTGCACATTAGAGAACAAAAATTTGGCAGAGAGAGATATAGCAATGATACAGATCAACTTCAAACCAAAAATAGGCCAAGGGCAATCTTCCCTGTGCTCACATGTCACCATATTTTTCCTGTCATACAGCCTAAAATGGTTAGCAGTCAGCATTTATTTAGAAGCAAATGTACAATACGTGAATGATTCATGTATTGTTAAAACTAAATTCTACTGTCATGTGCCACTCATAACTCTTTAGTTCTATCTCTTATGAGTATAGTAACTGTGTAACAAGTACGTCATCTTCTGTATTATTGTGAACTTGTTCTAGACCAAATAAGATACACATTTACAGCATCAGATTCTCTAAAAAATAAATAACTTTGATGTTATACTATAAGTTCACAGAAAAAGATAAGAAGTTCTTCAATTAATTTGTAAAATCAGAATTGATTATCCAGTATTGATAATGCACTACAAGAAAGAGAAGTTATAAACTTCTTAATAAATACAGATACCAAAACTCTAAATAAAATATATGTTAGCTATTACAAAACAATAATAAGTTTAAATAATTTATGACCATATTTGGTTAAATTCAGTGATAAAATATCAAATCTATCAATGTAAACAGTTACATCATAACCAGCAGAATGTAAGATATTATTAAATAATAGATACTAAAAATAAGATTCAGTAATGTTTTTTAGTCATTATGAACAAAAACTCCCAGTGAAATAGAAATAGAAGTAATTTCATATAATAAAATTTTCTTTATCAAAAATTATAAATATTAACCAATATTACCAAATATTGACATTAGAAAAAGTATTTCCATTAAAATCAAGAATTATTTTGTGGGTTGCCTAAAACTATGATTCAACGTCGACTTATAGGTGAAACTAAATAATACTCAAAGAACTCTATGAAAAGAACTTACAACATTGAATAGATGAAGATCTTTAAGGATTTTTTATGTTATGAAAATAATCTTTTCTATGTCAAAGGTATTTGGCAGCTTTATATTAACAATGTTTGAGTTTGGCACATACCTAATACTTTCCTTTTTACTAACAGCTCTGCTTAAGGAATTTGGATATAAAAAGAACATGTTGAATAAATGTAATATTATCCCTTTGTGCTATGATAGTATTTACAAAATTTTTATCACAGCATTAAGGGATAACACATTTATTAAAGAAAATTTTAAAGAATGTGGCAGAATCTAACTACTGACATTTAAAGCTCAAAATTATAAAAGTACTCGTCAAAATATTTAACATCAAAACAATCTTTGGAACAAATAAAAGAACACCACAGTGATTCTTTAGAAATAGTGTCAGAATACCTTAAAAAAAGACAACTATAGGGTACATGTTTCACTTTGTGGGCTCATTATAGATGTCCTCAGGCAGGCTGTTTTGCCGTGAAACACAAACTGTGTAGGACTGAACTGAGAAAGCAGTTATGCTTTTTAGAATAAATGAACATATGGAAAGGTCATGGAAAATCACTTGTCTCTTTTGTATTACAAGCTTAAAAAATAAACTATTTCTGATCATGGAAGTAATTCATGGTCCATGTAGATAATTTGAGAAATACTAAAATGTAAAACAATCAGATAAACAAAACATGCACAAATTCAACAGAACAATGATAAACATTAATGATAATTTGGATTTTAAATATTTTCTATAAAATATTTATATAAAATACATATATTCTGATGAAGTTTATAAATATTTTATATGTATATTGAATATACAGATATTTGTATATATTACTACAAATTGGGATTTTTAGTCTTTATGAGCCATGTATACAAAATGTATATATTCTTACACAATTACTATATATTAATATACAACTATATATTTATATGTTGTCACTTTATGTTTAACATTATTATTATACAGCTATTTCTATCTTTATAATATATATTTACTACAATTTAGGATATTCAAATACACTAAACATTTATTTAAACATCTTAATGACTATGTAAAATATCAACTTTGGGTTGATTTTCATGGGCTTATTAGGAATATTGTATTTCATGCTAATAAAAATATTTCTTCTGTTGTTGAAAAAAAAATTTTTTAAGTACAGAAGGGGTCTCAATATGTTTCCCAGGCTGGTCTCAAACTACTGGGCTCAGTTGATCTTCCCACCTGGGCCTCCCAAAGTGCTAGGATTACAGATGTAAGTCACTGCGCCTAGCTATATTTCCTCTTTTCTAACAATTAAAATTTTTAAATATTTTTTTTTCTTATTGCAATGACTAGAAACTTTTACATCACTTTACCAGGTGAAAATTAGAATCTGTTTTATATTCCTAATCATGATGGTATAGACCTGTGCTTCACTAGTAAGTTGTTGATTAGGCTTATAGTAAAATAAAGAGTTCTATATCATGTTAAGGAAGTATCCTCTTATTCCCAGTGAAATTTTACTAATAGCTAGTACTAATTTCTATCAAATGTCATTACTGTATAATTTATCATCAAATTTTAAAATAGGTCAGATGAAGTACTTATAAGTTTTAAAAATAATTTCCTAATCACCTATTGTTTTGCAATAGAGGAACAGTTCTGTTTCATTATGCTGGGATATTATTTCATTTATTTTGGATTCAACTGGATAGAATATGTAAAACGTTTACTCATATTTAGAACAGTGATGGGTTTAAATTAGCACTTTCTAAAATTATCTGACCATAACAATAAACCTGTGATTAAGGACATTTAAAAAGTCTTTGCTTTTTAATGATTTTGGAAAATTCTACATAAAATTTCACAATCGACATCAGCATATTCAAGGTTATTAAAGGTTCAGTGACATCACAAAATAAAGAAATTTATTCAATTTTATTCAGCTTAGAGCATTTCAAATTTATTTAAACATGGCATTCTTTTTCTGAACATCTACTAAGAAATTGCTTTATGCTATTCAGAACATATTTTGGAAATATTAGCTTAAATAATTGTTAGCCTTGCACTAATTTTTATAGATGATCAGTTATTTTTCTATCTTAGTATTTACTACTACATTTATGCAAAATAGGTGCTATTCCCTATTTTTTCTCATGTTGAAATTTTTCACAGAATGAGCATATTAGTTTTGGCCAATCTTACGTTTTAACCGAAATGTTCCCAGTAAAAGGATAAATCTTATTAAGAAAAATCAAACCTAACAAAATAGCAAAAGGGGAAAAGACATGGCTTACGGAAAGTGAGTCACTTTATTTTGGAAAGGATTACATGCTTTCAAAGAATGAAAGTAATGCTACTCTGAATAACTATAACAAAAATATAAATATAATTAAGCTTTAATTTACACACACATACACGATGAAGTAATGTTCACCTAGGGAGATGACTTTTCCAAAGTGAAAGTTTGTGACCACAAGAATTGAAGCCCCAGGTTTAGTCGTCTAGTCTAACTGGCCCTCACTACATAACAGGGTTTAAATCTATGTTTTTCATTCTATTACAAAAAGAAGAAAATGTGGCAGGGACAACAGATACCATGTTTTCTGCAAACCATTTCCCCCTTCTGGTCACAAAAGTTTTTTTCCAGCCCCAGTTGCAAGGAGGTTGGGGCAAAATGACTGAGTTCTGGACAATAAATATTTTCTGCAAATTGTTAAAAGTTATGTAAAACTCAGACTGGTTCTCAAAATATTCTGTACAATTATTTAACCCATTCTTTCTTATCTATCTTTACATCACAGAACCTGTATTTAAGATGTAAATGTCAGTAGATGAAACAGACCTGACTCTGACTCGGTGCTTGAAGAATGGTCCAAAGAAAATGGTCCAGCACTAATCTGATGGTTTCAGTGGAAAAAAAAAAAAAAAAAACTTTCATTATGCTAAGTCCCTAAAATATGAGAGTTGTAGAGTTGTTTGTTAGAGCAATTAGATTTAATCTTTCTGAAAAATACTAGGACCCATCTGTTCTGAATTGACTTGATTTAAACCTTGATACATTTTTTTTGCTTACCCTTCCAACTAATGCACTTTGTTATGTTGAAGATTAAATACCTAATTTAAAAGTCTTTATAGAAAGTCATTTGAGATTAATTGAGAATTAGATTAATTTCCAGCTTAACAAAAATTAACAACGAACAATTTGAATTGTTGAGTATCTTTCATAAAAAAATATAAAACAAAGATAAAAATAGAACAAATTTTAAATGTAGAATGAATTAAAAATAAATTTTAAGTGCAGAATAAATTAAAATAGAATAAATTTTGAATCAAATTTAACTGAATACAAATAAGAACAATAATTTGAACTGCTCAGATATTTAGAACTATTATCTATTTCAATGCTTTTATGGCTAAGAGCACAAAATGTCTCAAAATTTTAAAATCAAGTAGTGACAAATGAATACTAAAAAAGTAAATTCATTTTTTACATGATAATCTAGGATTCAAGAACATTTTTATATATACTTCTCAACTTTATTTTTCTTATAATTCTTATATATTAAAAATTGTCTTTATGATAAATTAGAGTGCACATACCATAACTGCAAAAATTGAGATATAATGTTAAATCTTATTAAAGGACAGTTTTTAAAAGACTGGTGGTTGGACTAAACATGGTAAAAAATTTATATAAGAAAGTTATTAAAGTTTGAGTAAAAATATGTAATTCTCTCATTTATATTAACATGGTTGTTCTCATAATAATTCATTCTAGAAAGAAGTTGCTTTTTTCTGACTTACAGTCTGTATTAGTTATTAAAATTGTTTGCTGTTAGGAAAATGGGTCTACTGATTAATCTGTAGCTCTCCACCGCAATTTCCCATTCACCCTTTTTAGCCAATTCCATGGTGAAGTAGGTTCTACAAAAAACCTACACCCAATGTTATACTTAATGGTGAAAAATTGAATATTTCTGTCTAATATCAGGAAAAACTGAACATTCTCTGTCTAAATCAGAAATTGGATGTCACCATCCAATTTTAAAATTTATTATATGGTATAGAATTCAAGACTTTGTGATACTAGCAGAGGAATACACAGACAGATCAATGGAACATAGAGAACTCAGAAATAGATCCATGCAACTATACCCACATGATTTTTTATGATGATGCAAAATTAATTCAGTGAAGGAAAGACAGACTTTTTAACATACGGTGCTGCAGCAATTGCCTTCACAGGCGATAAATAAATAAAAACCCTCAACCTAAATCTCACACATTTTGTAAAAGCTCAAAATGGATCAAGGACTTGAATGGAAAATGTAAAATTACTATACTTTTGAGAAAAGACATAAAAGAAAATATTGAATCAATGGCTTGCAAAGAACTCCTAGGCTTAGTTTCAAAAGTGTAAGCTATTAAAATTTTTTTGATATAATATACTTCATCAAAATGTAAAAGAACAAAAATATTTACTCTGTGAAAGATCCTATTAAGATTAAAAAAAGTTTGCAAACTATCTGGCAAAGGACTAACGCCTATAATATATTAAGAACTTTTAAAATTCAACAGTGAAAGCAGCAAACTGCGCACTTAGAAAATGAGCAAAAGACATGTCACCAAAGAATATATATAGATGGCATATAAGCCCATGAAAAAACTTCCAACATTATTAGACAATAGGGAAATGCAAAATGAAGCCATAATGTGATATAACTACATACCTATCAAAATGTCTAAAATAAAAAATAATGACTAAAACACTGACAAGAAGAAATAAAATGACTCATACCTTGTTGATGGAAATATAAAATGATATAGACATTATTTAAAAAGTTTGATAAATTAAATAACTAAAAATCTAACTACCATACAACTCATAAATTGCATCCTGGGGCATTTATAGTGAGAAATTAAGACTCTTCACACAAAAACCTATATATGAATGTTTATAGAAGCTCAATTTGTAGTAATTCAAAATTGCAAATGACCTAGTTGTCCTTCAAGAGCTGAATGGTTAAGGAAATTGGCGATCATTAAAAAATCTGGAGACAATAGATGCTGAGGAGAACGTGGAGAAATAGGAACATTTTTATACTGTTGGTGGGAGTGTAAATTAGTTCAACCATTGAGGAAGATAGTTTGGCAATTCCTCAAGGATCTAGAAATAGAAATACCATCTGACCCAACAATCCCATTACTGGGTATATACCCAAAGGATTATAATTGTTCTATTATAGACGCATGCACACGTATGTTCATTGCGGCACTGTTTACAATAGCAAAGACCAGGAACCAAATGCCCAAATGCCCATCAACGATATACGGGATCAAGAAAATGTGGCACATATACACCATGGAATATTATGCAGCCATAAAAAACGATGAGTTCATGTCCTTTACAGGGACATGGATGAAACTAGAAACAATCATTCTCAGTAAACTGACACAAGAACAGAAAATCAAACACTGCGTGTTCTCGCCTATAAGTGGGTGTTGAACAATGAGAACACATGGACACAGGGAGGGGAACATCACACAGTGGGGTCTGTTGAGGGTGGCAGACTAGGGGAGAGATAGCAGGGGATGGGGAGATTGGGGAGGGATAACATTAGGAGAAATACCAAGCACAGGTGGCAGGGGGATGGAGGCAGCAAACCACCATGGCATGTCTATACCTACGTAACTATCCTATAAGATCTGTATATGTACCCTAGAACTTAAAGCAAAATTAAAAAAAATTATGATGCATCCATATCATGAAATGCTACCCCAAGGTATAAATGAATAAGCTTTTGATATACATAAAAATGTGAGGAACTAGAAAGTTATGCTGAATTGTAAAGAAGCCAATCCCAAAAAGTTACCATTACATGTTGCATAATTCCTGTTATATACTTTTTTTTTTTTTTTTTTTTGAGACAGAGTTTTGCTCTGTCATCAGGCTGGAGGGCAGTGGTGTGACCTTGGCTCACTACAACCTCTGCCTCCTGGGTTCATGAGAATCTCCTGCCTCCGCCTACTGAGTAGCTGGTATTACGGGAGCATGCCACAATGCCCAGCTAATTTTTTATTTTTAGTAGAGACGGAGTTGGCCAGGATGGTATCAATCTGTTGACCTCGTGATCCGCCCACCTAGGCCTCCCAAAATGGAGTACAGGTGTGACCCATCAAGCCCCACATATAATATTCTTGAAATAGCAAAATTATAGAAATTGAGAACAGATTATGGTTGTGAAGGTTTATGGAGGAAGTGAAAGTGAGAGAGAAGTAAGTGTGGCTACAAAGAACATTATGGATGGAAATGTGATGGAAATATTCTGTATAGTGAGTGTAACAATATAAATATCCTGGTTGTCATCATTGGAGGAAACCCCGGAGATTATACCCTTCATTTCTCTGCATTATTTCTTACACCTACATGTGAATCTACAGTTATTTTAAAATAAAACATGTGATTCAAAAGGAAAAAAAACAGATAATGAGTTGAAATTGCATGCTTTGGCCAACTAACACTAAATTATATGGCCTATTTTATAAAACACAATTCCATTAACAAATAAACTACAGGCAAACTTTAGCAGACTTTTGGCAAGATGTGAAATTTGAACTTTTTACTTTTCGTTTGACTACGGAAATATTTTTAAAAAGAAGACTGCATTCATTTACTAGGGCTTCCATAACAAAATATCACAAACTGGGTGGCTTAAACAATAGAAATTAACTGTCTCATAGTTCTGCACATTAGAAGCCCAAGAACAAGATGTCAGAATGTTTGGTTTCTACAGAGGCTTCTCACCTTCATTCGCAGATGGTGTGCTCACGTGGCCCTCTCTTCATCTCTGTGTTGTCTGTCCTAATCTCTTCTTCTTATAAAAACACCAGTCAAATTAGCTTAGGGCATACCTATATGACTGAATTTTACCTTAATTACCTCTTTAACAGCCCTGTCTCCAACTATAGACATATTCTGAATTATTACAGGTTAGAGCTACAACATATGAATTTGGAGGGGGACATAATTCAGCTCCTAACAGAGACCAACATGTAGAAATTAATGAATTCCAAATAAATATTCAGGTATCTATGTTATTTTTACAGCCTGCAATTAATTCTAGGAACAATTAGTAGTACCTGAGAAATAAATTCGTGCTTCAAAAGCACACGAACACATGAACTCAAACATCTGTGAAACTCATGCTTCACACACACACACACACACACACACACACAGAGTTGTCTTCACATCTTTATTAAATGCTTGGCCTTTGCGTCATTGAGCTTGTGATGTTTCGAATAAGGAATCATACGGTTTTCTGATGGAGTAGGGAGGGGAAAGTCAAGAGAAAGACTCTGAAATGAGTTGCCTGAGAGCTTCACAATCTAACAGCCTTCTTTAACAATTTTGTGAGCAATATTCTTCAATGGTTAGAAGAGAAACTAGTTGGTTTGCATTTGCAGAGAGCAGACAATATCTCCCTCAAAGGAGTTTAAAAATATTGTATCAAAAATGAATTCAGCTGTTATTTCAATCTTTATTCTTCTTTGTTTGATCAGGAGTTGATTTGTTTTTACCAGGCTCTGTCCTTTCAATTTAGCAAGTCTACTTATGGCATATAGTGTCCTGTACTGATTTATTGAGAACATTTCCATTAATATAAATAGTCATTCTTAGTTTAAACCATTAAACTAGGTTGGCAACCATGTCATTGTAATTTGTTCATGAAAACATTTTGCTAGGTGAAGACAGCCAATTCTTTATTAGCATGAAAGCTACAAAAGAAAAAAAAAAAAGATGTGACAGATATTTCCTTAAATGCAAAACAAAAGTTCAAATTCTATGCAGTACAAAATGGAGAAGTGATATGAGACGTGAAGAAGCAAACGACACTTTTATTTTATACTGGAGCAGAAAAGGAGCTTGCTGACAAAGGCCTGGGGTTGTGTTTGCATCTCTGCAGTATAATGTTCAGTCCCTCAGATTTGCTTAGTGGAAAGTCACTAATCTGCTTATTAAAAGACAAACAATACCTGGAAAAAAATTCAGGTATGCCATTGCAATTACATAAGGCCATTTTATTTATAAAATAAAAAAATTATAAAGCAAATTGTGAATCAATAGAAAAATAAAAGTTGATATTTTGTACCATGTTTTTTCTTTCTGTTATACCAGTGGATTTTATTCTAATAAATTTATGAGGAAAACTTAAACAAAATGTGTTTTTCAAGTAGATTTATATTTGCCTTTACCAAGTGGCCTCTGTGTTTCCCAGTATAAATGTTGACTTAGCAAAATCAGTGTTCAAGACACTGATCGTCCTATATAGGGAGACAAAATGGCCAATTTAATTCACTGTGCTTTGTCTCTCTCTCTCACACAGACACACACACACACACAAACACACACACACACACACACACACACAGAGAGAGAGAGAGAGAGAGAGAGAGAAATGATAAGGTTCAGTGAAACAATCCATGTTTCCTTCAATCCTACTTTGTAATTTTATAATCTAAGTTTTTTTTTATTAAATGATCTTGTCCATATAGAGCATTGATAAAGGAAAGTCTAGGAAAAGCACAAATGCAAGTTGAACTAGAATTTTTTTTAGAGGCTTCTAGGGTAATAAACAGATGAAGTAAATCTTTTCTTGCATGTATGGCCCCCAAAAGAAATGACTTGTCACTCTAAATTATCTTTGAGACAAAACCAATTTATAAGCTAAGTTTTCAGAAAACTGAAAATTTACTTTAAAATAAAAATTTTAAGACCTTTTTCCTCCTTACTCTCGAGATATATTGGAAGTCATAAATTAAAATGCAGTGTTAGAATAGTATTTGCCTTTTTGGTAAATATAATTCATAAGCTAGTTTCAAGTGTTAAATTTTGAGTGTTTCCTTGGCTTTAGGATTAAACAATGGGTAAAGCCAATATATGAGAAAAGCATCTCCCAACGTGCAACTGCATATCTGTTACATACCTGCATACACAGAAAAGAGAAAGAGGGAGAAAGAGAATCAAATAAAACAGTAGTAGTCACATATGCCTATCTGTATATGTGACATATCTTCATATATGGTTACTACTTTTTCATTTATTTTCACTAACATACATATTTATGTACATATGTGTGTGTATATGTATCTGTCTGTGTGCATCTATATATTTGTTTTGGAAAATACCAGGTTTAATTAGTTGAGCCAGGTTTACTTTTCATAGGACAGTGCAGAGTCTTTAAAAGCCATACTGCATTGAAAATCTCCAGGAAATAATATGTGTGAAGAGCTCCAGAGGGTCATTTTTCATAGAAACTTTTTAATTTCCAATTTTTATTTTAAAAGTTCAAGGGTACATGTGCAGGATGTGCAAGTTGGTTACATAGGTAAAGGTGTGCCATGGTGGCTTATTGCATAGATCATCCTGTCACCCAGGTATTAAGCCCAGCATCCATTGGCTCCTCTTTCTGATCCTCTCCTTCCTCCCACCACCCACCCTTCAACAGGCTCCAATGTGTGTTGTACCCTCCCATGTATCCATGTGTTCTCATCATTCACCTTCCACTTATTAGTGAGAACATGCAATACTTGATTTTCTTTTCCTGCATTAGTTTGCTAAGAATAATGGTCTCTGCCTCCATCCATGTTCCTGCACACTTCTCTCTAATTCATTCTATGAGGTCAGCGGACTCCTGATACCAAAACCTGGCAGCGATGCCACAAATTAGAAAACTTAAAGCCAATGTCCTGGATGAACATAGATACAAAAATCTTCAAAACAATACTGGCAAACTGAATCCAGCAGCACATCAAAAACCTCATCCATCATGATCAACTAGGCTCCATCCCTAGAATGCAAGGCTGATTCAATACACACAAATCAACCACTGCAATTCATTACATAAACAGAACTAAAGACAAGAAACACATTATTATCTCAATAGAAAACAGCAACTTTTAAGATGTCAATCTTCCAGGGTCAGTGACTATCTCTATTACTTGGGATTTGATGTTACTTTGTTTCTGTTCTTGCTAATTTAGAAAAAAACAATTTCAAGTTCTTAATAAACACATGATGTTTTTAATAATTTTGTTTGTACTATGATGACATACATGAGATAAAAAAATAATATATTTCTAAAACCCATTAAAATGTTTTCATTTTCCAGGGTTCACTTCTCTGGAAACTTCATCCTTCAAGGCAAAATGACAACAAGAGAATATTGAATAAATGTCTCCAAATAGTGACATAAAACACTACAATCTACTTTTATAAAAAAAAAAGTAATGGTTATACTTTATTCTTAGGTGGGCCATTTAGACAAGTAAAAGTAACATCATATTATAATCTCTTAACTCACAGAAACAAAAAATTGTCAGTTTTCTGGAAATGGAGGAATAAGGGAACTGCCTCAAGAAGATAGGTCCACTGACAACATTGTGAGATGCCCTAAAGATAAAAAGAAGTAATACAAAACTGTCCAAGAAAACTTAAAAAAAATCAAAGTATATCTTGGACTAGTTAGGAAATAAGTTATCTTAAGTGTAATCAAAGAACAATAATCAATATTGTAGATATGTTTATGATTAAAACTACATTGTCAAGTAGAGGTTGAAATTCATTTAAAACACTTTGTAAACAGGGGACAAGGTGGACAAGCATGAACTTGTCTAAGGTGAATTATACTGGAAATTAGACTCTAATTCACATTAAACTCCTTCTAGATTTGACCACTGGCCACTAATGACCTCTTAAAGCACCAACCTCCTTAACTGTCAAATATCCATAATATAATATAATCAACATTATTGAGTCCTGAAGAAGATTATTCATTCCTTGGTTCCTAATGTGTGCTAATAGAAACTATTATGCCTTCTATTTCTGTTACAACTATTACCAGGGAAAAGTACATGGAAGTTTCACTAACAGATTTACAACATATTGTAAATAAGAACAAAATTTCAAAACTTCCTTTGTTTGAAAAACAACTCATTCTCTTTATACTGTGTGAGTAAAACATACCACACACACACACACACACACACACACACACACACAAACTCAAAGTTTGTTTTCTATTTTCTCACTCGACAACCAGTAACACACATAGGGGACTTTTTCTCTCACACACTAAGCAAACATTCAGTTCTGCAGTGGACAGAAGCTGAGTGTCCAGCTCAATTCTGGCACTATCTCCCAAAGGATTGCATCAGATCTCACCAGTTGAATGCTCAGTCCCCATGACCACCTTCTGCTCCCCTTCAGATATAAGTCATAAGTCTGGGCATCAAGAATATCTGACCAACCAGCTACAAGTTGGGGTTGCCACGATATCCTCTTTGGGTTTGATTATGTTGTTAAGTGACTCTCAGAACTCAGGGAAACATGTACTTAGATTTACCAGCTAATTAAAAAGGAGATTACAAAGAATACAAATGAAGAGATACAGAGTGAGGTACGAGATAAGGGGTGTGAAGCTTTCATGCTACCCTGGCCTCACAGCTCCTCAGGAATCTCCCCATGTTCAGCTATGTGAAAGCTCTCTGAACTCTGTTTTGGGGGTTTATAGGGAGGCCTCATTATGTAGGCATGATTGATTGACCTATTGGCCGTCCGTGATTAACTTAACCTTTAGCTCCTCTCCCCTCAGTCCCAATCCTTCCATTATGCCTTGGTCTTCCTCATCCTGAAGTTGCCTAGAAGCTCCCAGCCATCAGTCATCAGCCAATTATTGGCATACAAAATGACATCATCTTAGAGATTCCAAGGATTTTAGGAGTTCTATATCAGGAAACAAGGATGAAGACTAAATACATGCTTCACAACATCACACTGGGTAAACTGCTCTTATTCTTTCGGTGCAGTGTTTTTTTGTTATAAAGTTCCCTTCTGAAAAATTTTAGGCTTCCTGCCTTTAATTCAAGGAAGACAGGACTTTAAAAAAACATTATTTTCTTTTTTAACATAAGTCAACCTGGCCACCTTGTTACTCAAGATGAAACACAACAATGCTGTTGGGAGTTTATGTTGTGCCCTCCAGACTCTCCTTGGAATTGGCTCTCTTTTCCTTCTGCAGTTGGATTAAATGCAAAACCTTTTATTTTGTGATTTATAAAGACTTTGGAACACCCTTGAGCAATTACCTTTTCCTGAATTGGGATAAAAGTCATTTTCCCAAGTGTCATCTCTCTCAGAGCATTTCATTTTTTTTTTTTTTTTTTTTTTTTTTTTACTTTGTGTAACACTTCAAAAATTGATGCAATAAAAGGGACAACAGATTGCTTCAAGATTCTTCAAATCTTAAAATATTGCAGTTAGATTTTCAATCTGATAGTTATCTGGCCAAAAATAACTTTTTTTGGATTGGGTTTGACGACCTCCGTTTAACGAAATGCCAGCATAGGATGTCAATGCCTGGTTTGAAGCTATTTCCCTAAACAGATAGCATTTAGTATTTAATGTGTTAGTAAATACCAGGATGTCTGGTGTCTTAAACTAATATAATGTTAAAATTACAATGGTCTTAAACTTGTGTGATTAGATTGAATTCTTTTGGCAGATTTAAGGGTAGAACTTCTCTAATACAATGATAACTTAAGGAAACTTTTTTCTAGACCACAGTTTTGTCTTTTTAGTTTTTAAATATTTTGATGTATTGATTTGACAGAATGAAATCAATAGACTGTGGAAGAATAAAAACTACTTTAAATAACAATACTTTTTAAAATTGTAAATGACACATTTTTGGCTAGGAAAGGATAAGTTATGTCATGGAGCCTCATAAGAATTTGAATTTCTCAGTTATAGTCAAGGCAAGTGGTGGCAGAATTTGAACCTAATGTTAATAGGAATGTTGAATTCAACAGTATTTTGACAGTTATTACCTTAATAAATTATAAATAGAGATGTTATTGAAATCTTCCCTCACAGAAAATAACCTAAAATAGTTCATTAGTAGTAAATATATTTTTCTGTTACTAAAAAGTTGGGATCCCCAGATGCCTCTAAGTATAAATAAGTATCCATTTTACTTCAGAAAATGTTCTGTTCTACTTTAAGGTGATTAGTCGCAACACCAAATAGTAATAATTTTAATGAAAGTTTAATCATCTTATCCTCATTTATCCATGATCCAAAACAGTTTAACACACAGTTGGCCATTATTGTAAACAACAACAACAACAACAAAAATCTAACAACACCTTGTCTTAAACTCTAGATGTACATTTTGGTATTATGAAATATGCCTGTGTTTGAAATTCAATTTCTATTTTGAGAAAAGTATGTTTGTTACTATAAATTTTAAAAGATCAGCAGCTTGTAGAACTTTATATTATTTCAGTAAAATATATAGTAAAACATTTTTGAGACACTTTTTCTGAAAATTGAAACAGAATACTGTCTATTTTTATTAAAAAGATAGCCTTTTTCAGTTATGTTCTCTAAGGGTTAGACTTTCTCATCAAAATCTCCAAATAAATAATAAGCAGTAGTTAATGAGCTATCTCTAACCTATTTTAACCTTTCATATTTCTACCATCTGCTTTTTATTAATAATGTATAATTACATAATTATAATATATAACTTCTTTAGTCATTATAGTATTAATTTATCTGAATTTTAATGAAGAAAAATCTTCAAGGCAATTTCTTGTTTTAGACCAGAAAAACACATCTCAATGTCTCATCCTCAAAAATTTTAGATATACATGTTTGTTTGTTTGTTTTGGCAAAAAGAAAACCATAACTTTTCCCTGACATTAATATTGCTTTCACTTTACGGGAACATAAAATTTTAGTCATTAGGAAATTTAGAGATAAGTGTATTAATCTAAAAGGTAGATAAGATAATGGGAAGAGAGTCCTGTCCTCTGCCCTAATGAAGTAAATATCCAGTTAGGGTTAGTGCTGGGCATTTCAGGAGTGTGATTATCATCCCAACATGGGCAGTCTATAGTGTCTTTCTAACTTCCCATGACTCTATGGAATTAGTTGAGGCATTTGTTGTGACTGCATTGCAGCCAATTCCTCCTCCTCCCAAAGTTGCTTCTTTCCCTTTCTTTACTGTTATAAATCCTGAGAGTACTTTTGAGAGGGGAGACCCCCTTGCCTCCTTCCACTTCCCGTATACACCTCCTCTCTCCCCTCCCTTCCAGATGGGTAGGAGGGTGAAAAAATGAAATAAAATATCAAAGAACTTGAATCCCTGGTCAGGAGACTTGCTAACCCCACTGAACAGGCCATACAGAGGCCCAAGGACTGGGAAGATGACTCCCTTTTCGGTTCCCAGCGTCTCTGCTATCTGTAAGTCTTGAAAGACTTGTAAGTGAGTGTTTTGCACGACCCAGGCTCCTTCCTGGAAATACCTCTACCAACTAATAATTATTGCCTTTGTCTTGTCTCTGTAAGCCCCCTCCCCTGCCTGTTCCTGCTCACACTGCATATGAATTATCAAATCAATGAAGCCAAAAAATTGCAAGGTCAGACATCCAGCAAATGGACAATGATATAGTTTTGCCTCAGTTTCCCCTTTAGAATTGTAAGCCTATACAAGGGGAAAGAAGCTGTTTCTTGGAGAGCTCCGTGGATGAGGCTGTACCGCTCCCCCACCCCCAGCAGCGCCCAGAGAATAAAAAGCCACTTCCTTCCTCAGTTCAGTGTTAATAAGAGATTTGTTCCCTGCTGCTCCTGCTTCACTTTCTAATGACTTACCTCTATGCAGACTTCTATTTTGTTGTTGTTGTTTTTGAGATGGAGTCTTGCTCTGTCACCAAAGCCGGAGTGCCGTGGTGTGATCTCAGCTCACTGCAACCTCCGCCTTCCGGGTTCACGAGATTCTCTTGCCTCAGCCACTCAAGAAACTGAGATTACAGGCACCTGCCACCATGCCTGGCTAATTTTGGTATTTTTGGTAGATACTAGGTCTCACCATATTGACCAGGCTGGTCTCAAACTCCTGAGCATAAGTGATCCATCTGCCTCAGCCTCCCAAAGTGTTAGGATTACAGGTATGATTCACGGCGCTGGGCCCAGATTTCTTTATCTGAGTTTACTTTCTGAATAAATCAACCTCTTTGAATTTGTACCAGGAGGAGTCAATGAGAGTAGATGCTAACATGGGCTTTTGAGGTTGAGCTGGATCACCTGTTGGCTAGCTGACAATAAAGAACTTCCTGTAAGCAGTAGGTAGACTATGAATAAACTCTGTCCCAACATAACAGTATAATTTAAAAGTTCATCTGGTGTTTAACTTAGTGGTGTACCAGCAGAAAAAAAAATGCAACTAGTAGGTGAAAGGTGGCAAGCTTCTAAGAAATATAAAAACGTATTAACTATAAAGGCAATGAAATTGTCTGGCTATAGGGGCAAGCGACATTGTGGAGAAATGTAATGAAAGACTAGAGGTGATAAGTCATTAATTAAAAGCTAAATGTGAACAAATCGTGCTTCTTTACAGCAGATAAAAAGCCTCTCAACAGCAGATGGGCAAAGAAAGCTGAATATCATGTCCAGAATTTTTGTCTTAAAAGTAACAGAACTCAGGAGAAAGTTAAATTCTCAATCTAGGTAGGACTGTTATGATGACATCAGGGCCCTGTTCAGGAAAAAATGGGGCAGTTGCCTATAAGTTGGGTTGATGAACTTGAGAACCTTGAGTCCCCAAATTCACCTTACCTGAGCCTGAAAAAGTGGCTATTTTTCCTTGTTAAGGGCTAGTGCTCTTGAAGGTGATGCAGACATCTCTTGCCTTCCAGTGAGCATGAACTCCCTATAGATTTGCCCCTACCTTCCCTCCTGACCATCAGACCATATTTAAGAACTATAATTTGAAGGAGCTCTAAGAACTAGAAACATATATAATGTGAGTGGATCTTGAATATGCTGAAGCAAAGGAGGATGATATACAACACTGTTAAAGAAAGACTTTATTGAAAGGAGAGAGCTCTCTTAAAAGAAAAGACTTAATACTTTGGCAAAAACTCCAGAAGGTGATTCCCAAATGCTACTAACATAATTTCAGAAACAGGAAATGTATTGGCTCACATCAAAGAGGAAGTGCAATACCTCTCCTGGCAGTTAGTGAATACAAAATAGGGTGCGGAGATGTTCATTTTGTTCCACAAAAGGGTTCAGAAGACATGTTTATCAAAGCAATAAGAAATGCACAGCTGGGAGCTGCTTCAATATCAAGTTCAGTGATGTCCGTTTTCTTTTACGCCAGGGCTAACGGTAGTAGGTGCTGTCATGTCAATATACTAATTGAATTCAGTAATGAAAGGGAGGACCCTGGAATATAGAGGCCAGATGGTGGGGCATTATCATCAAAAATCCAGCAGGTGTAACTACTGTAATAAGAGACATGGTCACAGTGGTAGCCAGGGGAGCCTAACATATAGAGTTATGAAGCTAGCTAATAGAAGTTAACATCTTTGTTGTTAACAGCAACCAACCAACAAACCAAGGAGTCTGAGGGCAGTCCCTTACCTATTTTCCACAACCTGAGTCCACTGACTGCAGAAAGCTAGAACAGAGTAGCCTACACTGAGGCCATTCCCTTCTCAAGCAAATCCCACATCCAGTGAAACATCTAAGAAGGAGCAAAGACTTGGTTCATATACACCAGTCCAGAACACATTTGCAAAGCTATCCTACTTTCAAATCTTTTCATGTTTTTTTTTTTGTGTGTGTGTGTGCATGTATTGCTCAGTGCTCTACCTTACTCTACCTTTTTCCCATAGGTGTTGATGTTGAGAACAATTCTTAATAACCACTTGAATGTAAATCCACAAATTAGAGTTCTATTTCCAGAAATATTCTTGTATTAATATTTCAGAGAACATTTTTTCAGCTAAAAATTATAATGAGAAGCCATACATATATATGTAAAATGCTTTGTCTTTTTTTTTATAACATGCTTTCTTTTATTATACTTTAATTTCTGGGCTACATGTGCAGATCTTGCAGGATTGTCACATAGGTATACCTTGTCATGGTGGTTGGCTGCCTCCATCCCCCTGTCACCTACATTAGGTATTTCTCCTAATGTTATCCATCCCGAATCTCTCCACCCCCTGCTATCCCTCCCCAGCTCCCCCAACCCCTCAACAGACTCCACTGTGTAATGTTCGATTCCCTATGTCCATGGTTCTCATTGTTCAACACCCATCTATGAGTGAGAACATGTGGTGTTTGGTTTTCTGTTCTTGTGTCAGTTTGCTGAGAATGATAGTTTCCAGATTCCAGATTCATCCATGTTCCTGCAAAGGACATAAACTCATTCTTTTTTATGGCTGCATAGTATCCCATGGTGTATGTGTGCCAATTTTCTTTATTCAGTCTATCATTGATGGGCATTTGGGTTGGTTCCAGGCCTTTACTATTGTAAACAGTGCTGCAATGAACATACATGTGCATGTCTTTATAATAGAACAATTTATAATCCTTTGGGTATGTACCCAGTAATGGGATTGCTGGGTCAAATATTATTTCTCTTTCTAAATCTTTGAGTAATCCCCACACTGTCTTCCACAGTGGTTTAACTAATTTACACTCCCACTAACAGTGTAAAAGTATTCCTATTTATCCATATCCTCTCCAGCATCTGTTGTCTCCAGATTTTTTAATGATCACCATTCTAACTGGCATGATATGGTATCTCAATGTGGTTTTGATTTGCATTTCCCTAATGAGCAGTTATAATGAGCATTTTTTCATATGTTTGTTGGTGGCATAATTGTCTTCTTTTGAAAAGTGTCTGTTCAAAAGGACTTCCTGTTTAATAAATGGTGTTGGGAAAACTGGCTAGCCATGTGCAGAAAGCTGAAACTGAACCCCTTCCTTACACTTTATACAAAAAATTAAATCCAGATGGATTAAAGATTTAAACATAAGAACTAATACCATAAAAACCCTAGAAGAAAACCTAGGCAATATCCTTCAGAAGATAGGCATAGGCAAAGACTTCATGACTAAAACACCAAAAGCAATGACAACAAAAGACAAAATAGACAAATGGGATCTAATTAAACTTAAGAGCTCTGCAAAGCAAAAACAAAACAAAAACAAAAACAAAACAAAACAAAACAAAAAAACAAAAAACAAAAAAACAATCATTAGCGACAACCAGCAACCAACAAAATGGGAAAAAATTTTTGCAAGCTACTCATCTGACTAAGGGCTAATATCCAGAATCTACAGAGAACTAAAACAAATTTATGAGGAGTTGTCTTAGAAAAGGACAAAGCATTTGGAAGCCAAGGCAGGTGGATCGCCTGAGGTGGGGAGTTCAAGACCAGCCTGACCAACATGGTGAAACCCCATCTTTAAAAGAAAAAAAAAAAGAAAAGGACAAAGCATGCATTATTGACCTAAACTCCTCTTTGGATGATTCTTGATGGTCACCTAGGTCTTTTGCCTATGTTTATCACCAATTTGTGTTCTATGGCAACAGCTAACTTCAGACTTACTGTTGAACTAAAATTCCAGACTTCAGCAGATACTACTCTTGTTTTGTATGTTAGTGACAACTCTCGGCCCCAGCAGGAAGTAATCAAAAGGACAGGTAAACTAGTTTTTCAAATATTAGCATGAATTACAAAAAAATGTGCATTCTGTAGGGTCAGTATCAGCAGCTCCCCAGTGCTAAACTCTGATTTCATCAAGTCCAGACGCCATGTGTTGCACCGTACTGCTGTGATAGAATGGAGGGATACCTGGCAAGACCCTTACAGTCTTCTGAGCTTATTTCTTCTTCTGTGGACTAAGCAGGTCAAACATTTTTTAAATTAATTGATAGTGTATATGTAATAATGATAACTTCACTACTATAAACACATAGAGGGATATTCTCTGTCTCTGTCTCTCTCATTTTCTTTCTCCTAAACACTATACCACTTCAAAATTACATCTGCTGACAATGTCTTTGGCTTAGAATTACAACAGTCTTAATTTTTTTAAGTAGGGATTTTTTTTACATATATGGTTTCACTTTAAACTTTTCCAGTGAAAGAAAAATAAAAGAATGGATTGAATTATTTAAAATAGTATAAAAAATGGTCTCCATGTATTCAACTTTCATACTGTAAATACCAAGACTTGTTAAGAAACTGTACTATTTAGTCATAAAAGCATTAAAAATAACTAAATGGTATTAACAATTATATATATTTCCTTGGGTTCTAAACTTTACTTCCTGCAAATTGTGTTACCATTCCATTGTCTCTCATAGCATTTTCTTTTTTTTTGGCAGTTGAAGAATAATACATTTGTAGGAATTGATTATTTTTAATTAGGCCCTCTACACAAATTTCAAAATGTCTCTTGTAAAAGAACCATCAAGGGAGTATTTTGTTTTAGGTATAAACGAACTCTCTCTTTCATTTTAAGAGAAAACTATCTTTTTGATTTATTGAGTCTCCATTTTGTTCCCTGCCACATTTCCTCATAAAGTAAAACTGAAATAAAAAAGGCATATATGTTATACTCTATGAACATATTGTACAATGTCATTCTAAATCTGATGTTTGTTACAATTTCTTACTTTTCTCAACTCACTTTTACTGCTTCATATAATTTTTTTTTGTAAAATAACTAACATAATTAAACAAAAACTCTTCTCAATAGAATGAATGTGACATGTGACTTTCTATTCAGAGTATAGGATGTGGTATTTGGGACTCCAATCAGGCTCTCTCAATTCATAGTTGTGTCACTTTGTACACATCATTTAAACTCTCATCTTTAAAAACATGCATTTCATATACTTATTTGTTAATTAGAGATGTGAATATCTAAGAAAGTAACATACGAAGAATATCTAGCAAAGGGACTGGCACATGATGGAATATCACTAAATGGTATAAATGAAGTCCTCAAGTTTTACCCTGAAAGAAGACTTCTCTTTTATAGAATTGTGGAATTATAAAAGAAGGCATTTCAGAGACAAGAAGCTGCTGATGCGTTTGTGTGAAGAGGAATGTAACATTTATCATTATTTCCCTCCTTGTTATCTTTCGTGGAATTCATTTTGCACTTTAATATTGCACTGTAGGTTAATCCTTTTTAATGTTTACATACTTTCTGCTCAGTGAAATTCCACTCAGACCCTGAAACTTGACTACCCATGTTTCTATTCGATGCTCCCTTAATTCTCAGATGTGTATGATGCTAAGCAAGTTACTTAAATGCCTTGTGCTTTAGTTTCTTAATTTGAAAATCAGAAAAACATAATAAAACCCTCTCCATAGTTTGTGCAGGTTATGTAAATTTGTATGCATAAAGTACTTAGAATATTTGGTATCATTATTACTCAATATAACTTTGAAATGATACAAGGTCTAGTATGAAATGGAAATTGTACTTCATAAAGGTTTGCCCATTAGATAAATAAATAATGCAAACATTAATTCACAGGCATCTATATAAAAATATGAGTGCTATGTCCTATGCAGGATACAAATGTGAAGAAAATACATACGAGTTCAAAATTGGATAAGAGGAGAAAGAAATCTGCACATTGTTGTAATTTATGCTGCCACGTAATAGAGGCTCAAACAAATTATAATAGAAATTGGTCCATGTATCTCCCCTCATCCTGGCCACTACAATCAACATATAACTTAGCTTTTCTTAACTGTTTTTTGCTTCTCTGACAGTACTTTCAGACAGTTACTTATTTTGCAAACAACAAGGATTTTTTATGATTCTCAATTAACAATTCTGGGAGTTATCGAATTTCCTTTTATCACAATATTCTGGAATGAATGTCATTTCTTTTCTTAGTTATCAATGCAAAATGATTATTAAACACTGTATTTTTACCCTTTTAGTTTACATTAGTTATTTTTATAATTTCTTTATGTAACTGCATTTAGCCAGAGGGTGTGGGGTTATCCTTGCCTACTTATCAGTATAATAACTCTGTGACACTCTTCGTTGTGGATTGTTTCTGAAGTGATCGTTCTCTAGAAAAGCAGGATTTGTGGTACAACAATATGAAGTTTAATGCACACAACATAAAGAATGAGATAATAATGCAAAAAGAAAGTATATTAGTTGTTTACTCTCTTCATTTTCAATCTAATATGCCTTCTCCAGTAGAATGAAAGGGGCAATGTGATGGTGTCTTACTGTGATAGTCTGTGACAATTGCTGAGATTCATTTACAATGCGTAACAAAATTAAGTAATGCCTTTGTGTATGCCTTGCTCATATGACTCTAACACATCATACATGTGATAATAGAAGAGCTAAGAATAGCTTTTCTAACTGTTTCTGATTGTAATTTAAAAATTTAATTTATAATTAATTTCCAAAAGCTAATGCCTCTTAACCAAAGTTGTCTCACCAATTACTTCTGGGTGGAAAATATCAGATATATTCTGTTTATAATAATAGGTTTTGGATTCTTCAAATTCTAACTTTCTTTTTAGTAACTGTTTGTTGAGTAAAAAATTTTCTCAAAACTGAAAGCTAAAGTAAAATATAGCACAACCTGACAAAACTTTGCAAGGCCATGCTTTTTATTCTTGTTTTTTAGTTGGGCAGTTTTGAATATTAGAAATGTGGAGTAAAACAGCAAAAAAATGAAATTACCGAAAATAAAATGAGCCAAGTGTTTGAAATTTATACTGTAATCATTTTAGACTTTAACAAATCTTTCATGATTTATAACTGATCCATGGTCATTATATGGTGAACGTACTGGCTCCTTATATATAGATCTGCCATTGTGTCTGGGCAGGACTGAATGCGCCTCTACCACAAAGTTCCTCACACATTCATGAGGCAAAGTCCCTGCATTCTTTATGCTTGTCCTTTATGACAGCTTAATATACACAAAGATTCTTACTTTTATGTGCTGGTAGTACTAGGAATCCTCCTGCATTCTTCCATCTTCAATTTGCAATAATTTTCATGTACAGTTAGTGCTTCAGGTCAATAAAATGTGAGTTCTTAGATGCCACTTATGGGCCTACAAGTATATTAAGTCCCATTTTGTTTTCCCAAGATGGAGTATTGCTCTGTTGCCCAGACTGGAGTGCAGTGGAGTGATCTCAGCTCACTGCAAGCTCCACCTCCTGGGTTCAAGCAATTCTCCTGCCTCAGCCTCCTGAGTAGTGGGATTACAAGCACACAGCACCACGTCTAACTAATTTTCGTATTTTTAGTAGAGACAAGGTTTCACCATGTTGGCCAGGCTAAATATTTATGTCATCCTCAAATTCATTAGTTGAATCCCTGATTCCCAGTTAATGGTATTAGGAGGTAGGGTCATTGGGAGATAATTGGATAATGTTACAAAGGTAGAAACCCCATGATGATATTAGTGCATTTATTAAGAATAGGAAGAGACACCATAGATTTTTCTCTCTACCATGCAAGAATATAGCAAGAAAGCAATATTTGTAAGCTAGGGAGACGGCTCTCATCAATAACTGAATCTGTGGGCAACTTCATCTTGGACTTCTCTACCTCCAGAACTTGAAATAAATATCTGTTGTTTAAGCCACCCAGTCTCAAATATTTTGGTATAGAAATTCAAGGTAAGGCAGGAAGTAACATAAAATTTACTATTTTAACTAGATTTAAGTATAAGATTGAGTGAAAGTGTGCACATTGACAATGGTCTGTAGTCATCACCACTTTGTATTTCCAGATTTTTTTTTCATCATCCCAAAAAGGAACTCTACTCATTAGTACAGGCTATTCTGCCTGTACCTCAGCCTCCAGTAACTGATGTTAGGCTTTGCATCCCTATAAATATGTCGATTCTAGGTACCTCATAAATATGAAATCATACAGCATGTACATTTGTATGTCTGGCTTGGTTCACTTAGCACAATGTTTTCAAGGTTCATCCACATCCATGTTGTAGCATGTGTCAGAATTTTTTCCTTTATAAAGCTAAATAGTACTTTCCTTTATGCATATGTCATATTTTGTTTATCCTTTCTTCTATCAATAGACATTTAAATTGTTTCTACCTTTCAGTTATTATAAATAATGCTGCTGTGAATATTTGTGTACAGGTATCCGTTTGAGTCCCTGCTTTCAATTATTGTTTTTTCTTTTCTCTCTCTCTCTCTCTCTCTCTCTCTCTCTCTCTCTTTTTTTTTTTTTTTTTGAGATTGAGTCTACCTCTGTTGCCCAGGCTGGAATGCAGTGGCACCATCTCAGTATACTGCAACCTCTGCCTTCCATGTTCAAGCTACTCTCCTACCCTCAGCCCGCCTATTTGCTAGGACTACAGGCATGCCCCACCACACCTGGCAAATGTTTCTATTTTTTTTTTAGTAGAAATAGGGTTTCATCGTCTTGGCCAGGTTGGTCTCAAACTCCTGATCTCATGTAATCCACTCGCCTTGGCCTATGAAAGTGCTGGAATTATAGGCATGAGCCACCAAGCTTGGCCCAATGAAAGTGCTGGGATTACAAGCATGAGCCACCAAGCTTGGCCCCATTCCTTTGGGTATCTACACAGAAGTGGAATTATTGGATCATATGGGAAATCTGTTTACCTTTATATGGCACATACTGTTTTTATGGTGGCTGTACCACTTTATATTCCCAACCGCAATACAGCAGTGGTTTAATTTCTCCATATCCTTGCCAATATTTTTAAAAATAATAATACCTTTTAAAGAAATAATAGTCAACTTTCTGGCATAAAGTGGTATGTCACTATGATTCTGATTTGTATTTTCCTAATAACTAGTGATATTAAGCAATTTTTCATATGTTTACTGGCCATTTGTATAACTTCTTTGTCCAAATGTCTTTTCAAGTCCTTTGCGTAATTTTAAATTGGGTTCTTTGCTGTCTACTGTTGCATTTTAAGAGTTCTTTATATATTCTGAATATTAGTCCTTTGTCAGATTTTTAAATTGCAAATATTTACTCCCATTATGTTGGTTGTCATTTTACTCTGTTGTTCTTTTCATATGCAAAAATTTTTAATTTTAATGAAGTCTAATTTATCTAATTTTTCTTTTGTTTCCTGTGCTTTTGGTATAATATTTGGTCACACATTTTTATATCTGTTCATACTTTATACCCAAGCCATTCTCTGTCTTTGAAGTTACTTGAAGCAATTAAGTTCTAGAAATAAACAAAGGGACACTTGACCAACTCTGTCTTAAATTCGGTGACCTCTACACAAAACCCTTTCTCTTTATCTCAAACTCTTATAAGTAATTATTAAGCAGCTGTTAGTAAGTAGGTGAGAAATGTGATAATTTCAAGTAGAAAAGCAATTCCCTCTGAGGGACGTAAGGACGTAGCATATGAAAAGAACATCTATACTGTCCACTGGTATACCTTCATAGCCCTATGAAAAATTAAATTTCTGGATGCTATTGCAACATGGGATTCTCCTGGTGAAGATGTATGAATGAGTAATGTGTAAAGTGACCATTTTCCCAATATCACCCCCATAAAATGATATGTTAAAGTTCCTGGTTTATGACTAAAATTAATATAACTAATTAACTTTTAAATTTTCTGCTTTGCCAACAGCATCTGGGTAACAGGAAGGTACATATTGATTAAAAAGGCAATCAGAAAAAAACATACTATTTTTCTTGTCAAATAATGAGAGGAATAAATGAATAGTGTTCATTAATCTAAATTTCTTTTGTTTTATGTGCATCCTAGAATGCCAATGTATTAATTTACAATGAGAAATGTTAATTATAAAATGAAGTAGATTGTTAATCTTTCCTGGTAGAAGAGCTTCAAAGACTAATCAAATAATAACCAGATTTGGAATTTATAAAATCAGAGACAAATTAATTACTTGACCCTAAAGGTTTATCTCAACAAATCTTGGTAGTGTTTTTCATCCCTTCCACTCTATGGATATATTTGTAAGACCCAAAAGATATTTATATATAAAGAGCTGTGAAATAATTTTTATAGATATCACCATGTATTATTGAAAAGAAAAGAAAATGCTCTGTTTTAATATTCTTTACTAGTGGATGCCAGCACTAATCACTTGGCCTCTTATAGGTCTCTATCAGTTTTCACAAACCTAAAATTGGCATAAAAGTTTTATTCACAGTTTTCCTCTGTATTAGTCAGTTCTCACATTGCTGTAAAGAAATACCTGAGACTGGGTAATTTATAAAAAAACAGAATTTTAATTGGCTCGTGGTTCTGCAGGCTGTATAGAAAGTATAGCATCTTCTACTACTTCTACCTCAGGGAGCTTTAACTCATGGCAGAAGGCAAAGCAGGAATAAATGTCTTACATGGCAGAAACAGGACTGAGAGAGATGGGGGAGGGGCTACACTACACACTTTGAAATAACCATATCTCATAAAAACTGTATCATTAGAACAGCATTAGCAGAATGGCACCAAACCACTCATGAGAAACCACCTCCATGATCCAATCACCTCCTACCAGGTCCCACCTCCAACACTGGGGATTATAATTTGACACAAGATTTGGGCAGATACACATATATAAATCATGTCAACCTCTCTCAATTTACCCAAACCATCAAGCTCACATAGCATAAAGACATTTTAGAGATGTTCTCCAAAGACTTCTGCAGGAAATTGCCATAGAACATACCATCTCTAAGGATGAATCAACTGTGGCTAGTTTGGTACACATAATTCTTATTATTCTTTGTGTTCTAGAGCAGGCATCCCCAAACTTTTTACACAGGGAGCCAGTTCACTGTCCCTCAGACCGTTGGAGGGCCGCCACATACTGTGCTCCTCTCACTGACAACCAGTGAAAGGGGTGCCCCTTCCTGAAGTGCGGTGGGGGGCCGGATAAATGGCCTCAGGGGGCCGCATGCGGCCCGCGGGCCATAGTTTGGGGACACCTGTTCTAGAGAAACCTTGGTACACATTTGAAATGAAGAGAATCTTCTCAAATTCCAATAGATGCCAAGCTTATTCTTTCATTTGCCATTATATATACTATATATGTGTGTGTGTGTGTGTGTGTGTGTGTGTATGCATATGTATACATATATATACACATATGTATATATATATAGGCAAGGCTTTATATTATAGAATCCTACTGTAGGGTGCCTTATATTTTACATTAAAAGATAAAATACAATTCTAAGATATATTTTTAATGTGATAAATTAAAAATGCAAATAATAGTCTACCTTGGAAGATAAAATATGCACTTCAACAGTGGGCATTTGGGCATTATAAAAAAAAATCTAACCAACTGCTTTAAAGACCATTTTCAAATGAGCACATCTGTATTTTATAAAGTGAACTTATGTATGCTTCAAGACACATTATGAATATTTTATAGTGATAGGTAGAGTAGGATGGGATAGTGCATTAATCAAGAATATATTATCGTCTAAATGCCTCTAGGACAGGCTACATAACATAGTCCTTGCATATTATATGCTCAAAGCTGTTTGAACAGTAACAGAATACTTCTGCCAATGAATTCTTCAGTGTATAAAAAATGCTATAAAGATTACTGAGAATCAAAATTATCTGTAAGCTGTCTGACCATTCCAATTGAGTGTTTTTTAAAATTCTACTTACTTTTTTATATTTTATGAGCTGATAGCTCTACAGTCTGAGTGACTTATCACCTATTCATGTCTGACAATCTTAATATCAAAGTAATAAATGCATTCAGTATGAAAGATGATTGTGTAATAAGATTTATTCAACATTGTTTTGATAGAATATTTTATTCCCATTATGTCCAAAGTCTAATTTTTTAAAACAAGTATGTTGTAAGTCACCCCTTACATGTTTTAAAGTAACAAAATAATATTAGACAAGCTCTATGGATCTGATCTAAAAACAACATACAATATCACTTCTAGAATAAGAGTTTGGAAAGTGACCTTTTATGATAAGCATAGATCTTTTATGATAAACACAAATGACCAAAAATAAAAAGGTTCTTTAACTCTTCAGATTGTAATGTCACATATATGTCTTCGGGATTAAGGCAATCTTTATTTAAATATAAAAAACCGGCCAACCATTGGGCCGGTTGCGGTGGCTTACGCCTGTAATCCCAGCACTTTGGGAGGCCGAGGTGGGCAGATCATGAGGTCAAGAGATAGAGACCATTCTGGCCAACACGGTGAAACCTCATCTCTACTAAAAATACAAAAATTAGCTGGGCGTGGTGGCGCGTGCCTGTATCCCAGCTGCTCGGGAGACTTAGGCAGAATTGCCTGAACCCAGGAGGCAGAGGTTGCAGTGAGCCGAGATCGCGCCACTGCACTCCAGTCTGGCGCCTGGCAACGGAGCAAGACTCTGTCTACCACCCCTCCCACCAAAAAAAAAAAAAAAAGACCCATTGGTCTCAGAAGGGACATTCAAGCATAATCCCTCAGCACATTTATTCATATTATTAGAGATGTCAAAAAAGAAAATCTCCATCAAGATTGGGGTTTAGAGAAAAAAGAAATCAACTTTCTCACAACTGTGTAACTTCTTTGCTCTCTTCTCCATGGGTTATCATGGCTTTTATATAGAAACTTAAGAAGAAATTTATTCTGTTATCAGTAGTATGAAATAATAAGTGTTTAACATTATTTGGTTTGGCCCTTATATTTCAGAAAAAAAAAAATTCTAGTAACCTGAGATGACACTGTTAATGTTTCTTTTCCAAAATAACTGTGTGATCTAGGAGTTATCTTACTTTCTTTTGCCCACTATTGAATACAGATGCAACTAAAATGCAAACATTATAGGAGGACCACAAACTGAGTCTGCGAAAGGGAGCTTGGTGTTCTGGGTGAAAATATAATCTACCTGCTTATTTTTCTTTGTGCCTTTCAGGAGAATTTTAGGTTCAATGGGCCAGTATGAACTGTTGTTCTCTTAGGATAATGCAGTATTATTCTGTATAGTGTTTATCAGACAATCAGAAATAGAAAATGTTTCTGAGGTAGCTATTACAAACATAAAGGTGTTGTAGACTGGAAGAAAATCAGAAGCAAGAAAAGATATTTAAGGTTAGATTTTCAATTGAAATAGCTGTAGCTATCCATAACATGAGAATTCAAATGTCAGTATTATTTGACCTAGTGAGGTCCAGTTACCTAAATTGTTGGCTTTTAATTATGTATTTTACTAAAGTTTTCTGGTCTACATAGGCCAAGCTATTACAGTTTGGTTTTAGCCAGTGCTTTAAATTAGTAAATTTTATTTATTTGATTGATATTATATATTTACAGATGAGTATTTAAAGAATTTCAAAGATACCGAGAAGCCAGAAAGAATAATAATTTTGTGGTTATCTCGATCCCTTGGATCTGCAAAACAAGTCTGCCTCCAAAACTACTACAAATCCATTTTTGTTTTACATTTTACCTGGCTGTGTCAATGGGTAATTACAATGATTTCCAAAATTATAATTATGTTTTATAATTTGGCTTTACACCAATCCATTCTCTATCTATAGAGAATATATAGATATTCTCTATCTCTATAGAGCTGAATGATCTATTAAATATGCAACCATAATTGTGACATGCATCTGCATAAATCATGTTAATTGGATTTCAGCTACAATTTAAATATCACCTTTCTCTGACATCTTATCAAAAGTTGATTTTTAATTAATGTCTATGGTAGATTTCTACTCATTAACAGAATTTATTATAATTTATAAACATATATATGTTTATATAATATATATATAAATATAAATATACATGTATAGGTGTTTCTTTAAATATGCATTTTTTGCTACCACTAATCCAAATACATACAAAAGAGAAGGTAATTCATAAAAACCAAGTTCCTTTCTCTGATTTACCAGCACTTTGTATATATTAAGAACAAAAAAACTCATTGACAGTTGTATGCACAGTGGAACTATTTATCTATGGAATTAATAAACTTTGAGTCAAAAGAAAATTCACTGAACTGGTAAATTTAAGCTTTTGTAGTATCTTTCATTCCCAATGTAAAATATGTTCGGCAACAACATAAATAATAAACACAGAATTTTTAAAGTATTTGATGATTTTGCTTCTTGTAGTTTTGATCTTTCAAGAAAAGCAAAGACATTTTTATTTTTTAAATGGTTAGCCTTCTATATAGAAAGATAATGAATTTTGTTAAATTTAGTGACTAATGTTTCATGCTAAGACTTTACTAAGAACTATGGAGAACACTAGCTATAATCATTTTCTTCAAGATTATAGTCTAGTTAGGGTGACTGAGTATAACATTTTGTGACATGTTCAATTAATAATAGAAAAGCTTTTACAAGGCTATACTGCATATAAATAATAATAAATGTCTGGCTAAGTTGAAAAGACACACTTCAGGGAAATATTTTGCACTATTTTAGTACAAATAAGTAAGCTATTTTGGATGAGTAATTTTTCTCACTGCATTAAACAGATGTGTTTAAATCATGCATTTAATTAAAACAGAAAGGAAATGGGTAGTCATATTTTCCTAAACTACAGGCATAATTTGGTGTCAAATATTTTTCTCTTAGGTTATAAAAGCTCTTAATTAAGTACAAGTAAATTAAATGTAAAGCAGTACAGAAGAGTTTCATGCAAATTTTAGAAACATGTTGGTCATCTTTCCAAGGTCAGACTGTGTAATAGAGAAATGCTTTTTGTCTTGTATTATAGTAATATTTATTTTTAGACACTTTTTATTCCATAACCACTACATGTCTCATGGATCTTAGTTTGCTATTTTGAGTTCATTGATTTAAAATGAAAAGAAATAAACAATTTTAGAGCCAGCTGGATGATTCCATTACTGTCATTCTACTGCTATCATTTCTGTGTGCTTTTAGGAATAAAAAATTAAAACCTTTTATGTAAATTAAAACCTAAAACATAAATTTCCAATGGTTTTGATTCCACTATCTATAGAAAAGCAAAATCTTGAAAGAATGTTTTTTTTAAATCAACAAAAAATGGTAAGTTTATGTCCTTTGCAGGGACATGGATGAAGCTGGAAACCATCATTCTCAGCAAACTGACACAAGAACACAAAACCAAACACTGCATGTTCTGACTCATAAGTGGGTATTGAAAAATGAGAACACATGGACACAGGGAAGGGAACATCACTGGGGCCTGTGGGCTGTAGGGGTGCCAGGGGAAGGATATCAGGGGGTTGGGGGAATTGGGGAGGGATAACATTAGGAGAAATACCTAATGTAGGTGACAGGGGGATGGATGCAGCAAACCACCATGGCATGTGTATACCTACATAACAATCCTGCATAATCTGTACATGTACCCCAAAACTTAAAGTATAAAAAAAAATTTAAAAATACATTCGCTTTTCTCTCGTGACTTCTTTACATGTTCTTATATAGTACCTATATATTTTTTAAACTCTTAAGACTGTCATCAATATAGTTATAATTTATTAATGTGAGTAATATTTATTAGTTATTAGAATTACATTGACAGCATGGAAATCTTTATGGTTCGATAGACACAGCTTATAATTGGAGGAGGAGATTTTGAATCTTGCTTTGAGTAATAATGTCTCTACAGGTGAATTATTTAAACTTTCTGTTGCTGTTATTTTTGTCATCATCATTATCATCTCAAAAGAACATGAACAATCTTTAGATTCATATTTAGTCAGGATGAGGGGAAAAATCAAAAGTAATATGTAGAAATCAGTAAATGTCTATTCCAAACTCAGTTGGAATTTGCTATAAAGATGTTTCTACTTCATCATTTTTTCAACAAGAAACTCCGTTATTGCACAAGATGTTCAATTCAGAATCAAACAGCCAAACTTTCATTTAATTTTCTGAGATATATATAAACTGTATAGCTCTTATACTTCCTGGGTAGACAGCTCACAATACCAGAAAACGTGACAATTTTGCTAATTCCAAATTTTGTTGTTCACAAGCTAGATTTTCTTTATAAAGATGAGTTGAGAAAAATTAATTTCTATATTTTCTTTTAGCTCTAATTCTGTGAGTTTTACTTGCTACTGTAAGATGAACTTTATTTATATTATTAAATAATATACATAATATATAATTGAAATATAATTTTCTTAGTGAAATACTAGAACAAATGAATAGTAAGACATAATTTATAGGAATCAAGAAACAACGTACATGGAAATATTGAAGGATACTACTTCAGATTGCATCAAAGACAACCAGAAAAGTTTTTAGAATCAAAGAAAAGAGATTGTGTTAGTATTTCAACAGATGTTGTTTTCACATTTCAAAAATATAATTAAAAGAAAAAATATTAGTGAATAAAAATCATTGAAGAAAAAAATATTATGGGGTTAAAATTGAAAATCAGATCCATGAAAGCAAATTTCAAGAGAAAGCCTCATTGAAAATAAAACATAAAAAGTCAAGAAAAGCATTTCCTTGCTATTTAAAAATGTGACTTTTTTGCATAACCCAAAGTTCAAGTTTGTGTTTAGAAAAGCCTTCTGCAGCCCCTGACAACATCTATGTCAATGTATATAAACATATGAGAATATGAAAAGCTTCTGGAATTATTTAGGGAGAGTTCTAGAAGTAGAAAGACTCAGAGTTTATCATCAAAACAATTTGAAGAAAACCCAAATAATTCCCATGTCTACTAAAGGAGAAAAAATGAGAGGTATTTATAAATACCTACCATCTCTTTTATGTGCTACTACAAAGCCTCCTACATAGTCTTTGCCATGTGAATTTATCTTTTTTTTTATTTATTTATTGTACTTTAAGTTCTGGAGTACTTGTGCAGAACATGCAGGATTGTTGCAGAGGTACATACATGGCAAGGTGGTTTGCTGCCTCCATTCCCTCATCACCTATATCTCGCATTTCTCCCCACGTTATCTCTCCCCAACCTCCCCACCCCCTGCTGTCCCTCCTCTAAACTACCCCCAACAGACCCCAGTGTGTGATGCTCCCCTCCCTGTGCTCATGTGTTCTCATGGCTCAACACCCATCTATGAGTGAGAATATGCAGTGTTTGATTTTCTGTTCTTGTGTCACTTTGCTGAGAATGATGGTTTCTAGATTCATCCATGTTCCTATAAAGGACACAAACTCATCATTTTTTATGGCTGCATAGTATTCCATGGTGCATATGTGCCACATTTTCCTTGTGTAGTCTATCATTGATAGGCATTTGGGTTGGTTTCAGGTCTTTGCTATTGTAAACAGTGCTGTAATAAACATACATGTACATGTGTCTTTATAATAGAATGATTTATAATCCTTTGGGTATATACCCAGTAATGGGATTGCTGGGTCAAATGGAATTTCTATTTCTAGGTCCTTGAGGAATCACTGCACTGTCTTCCACAATGGTTGAACTAATTTACACTCCCACCAACAGTGTAAAAGTGTTCCTATTTCTCCACATCCTCTCCAGCACCTGTTGTCTCCAGATTTTTTTAATGATTGCCATTCTAACTGGCATGAGATGGTATCTCAATGTGGTTATAATTTGCATTTCTTTAATGACTAGTGATGATGAGCATTTTTTTATTTTTTTTTGGCCTCATATATGTCTTCTTTTGAATTACTTCACTTCTTTAAATTACCCATTAGTTTCCCCTAATGAGACAAAGGCTTCTTTTGAATTACTTCATATATGTCTTCTTTTGAATTACTTCTTTAAATTATTCATTAGTTTCCCCTAATGAGACAAAGGCCACCTTCTGTTCATGACATACAAGGCCTTGCATAATATGGCTTCTGTTTATATCTGTAAACTTACTATATCCCATTCTTTTCTTCATTCAATATATTTTAATGACATGATTCTAAAATGCACCAACCTAATCCAGTCAATATTCTTTAACACCTGCTATTCCCTCTGAGGGTGTGTTCTTTAACACCCAATATTCTTTAACACCTGCTATTCCCTCTGAGGGTGTGTTCACATGTGTTCACTCTCACTGTGAAAGATGCTCATCTTCTCTAGATCTGAGCTTAAATCCACCTTGTAAGGGATTTCTTTAAGTATCCTACTTTTAACAGGATCAGTTGGATTTACTTCATCATAGCCACCCATTCATGGTTTGAAACAATAACCATTTTGTTGCTCATTTTTCTTTGTGAAAAATTTTGTTTGTACTAACCAAAGCAACTCTCCTGATGTCTGCTGGGTCATTCATTCAGCCCCTGTCAACTGCATGTCATTGGCAGTTCACTTCTCTAGGGTAACTTCAGTTAGGAAGACCAGTCTCTGGTCCATGCAGTTTCTCAAATTCTAGAATGTTAGGCCAATTTGTTCACATAGTCAAAAGGCAATGGGGAGAGGGAGATCTTAATGCTCAGAGCAGTTACATTATCACTTCTAACACAGTTCTCGGATCAGTAAAAGTCACTACAAAACTCAGAATCAAGGGAAGAAGATATAGACTGCAGTGCTTGATGAGAAAAGCAATAGTCACATTACAAAATATTTAGAAACAGAAAGGATGGAGAATCATGGCCATTTCTTCAGTTCACTACACAGACTGTTATTGCTAAGAGAACACCCTGTTTATGTGCTTTATACCACATATCAAATGTGTTTAACCAGCCTGATGTTTCCTGGATTATTGTTTATTACTCCCTCTAGACTATAAACAGAATAGAGACTTTATTTTTTTAACATAGTGTTGCCATGGTCTGACATTATGCTTTACACATGGTAGGCACTTAATGAATTTTTGAAATAAAAATTTTAAAACACAAAATGTAGGAAATATTTTCCTTACAGTTTTACAAACATGAAGGTTCTCATTAAGGCTTATTATATATCTGCCATCTACTCACAATCCCAATAACTGGTAATAATATTAAAATGCATAACAGTAATTTATAAGTTATATCACAGAAACTGGACAGGAACCTTGCAAGAAATTCAACATTTCTGGAACTATGCTGGTGATTTTGTTCACACCATCACTTGTCTGAAAAGCTAGTAAGAGAACAGAAGAAAGGTGACCTGAGAGACAGCATGAGGTCTGTGACTTAGATATGGGTGCTTGGGTTATCTGGCAGGAATCTGTAGAAGACTAGCACATATAAGGTGAAAGGAATTACATAAGGAATTAATGCTAGTGCAGGATTGCCATAGACTTCAATAAAATATAACCATGTTATGAATATAGATATTTTTATAAGGAATTTATCTCCATATAACTCCAGAATTTCAGTCTTCTCAAATACAGAAACATTCAAACTAGAATAGTTTTCAGATTTTGATATTTAAGAATGGTGTATGCAGTTGAGATTTCATGAATTTAATTTTAAGAGGAACTAAGGTATTAGAATGTACTAAAAATGAAATACTATGATAGTTTCTCCACAGTACTTATTCCCTGAATCAGACAACAAAAATTTATTTTAATACTGGTTATGCTGACATATAGCCTGAAAATAGAACCATAGAAAATTATTTTGTTTAAACTAATGAGACTGAAGTACAATAAAGCTAAGGGAAATTAATTTTATAAAAAGTAAAATAATCACTATAATACTAATATTGTATTTGTGAAGCACTGGGTACTTGCAAAAACTTTTACACGGTTAAATCTTTTTAGCCAATGAAGTTCAGGATTAAAGAGGTTAAATACCTTACATAAATATTTCCAGTGCTAGGTAGAAATAAACACAAGACTCCTGACTTATGATCCAATGTCCCCTCCTACTTTGTGATGAAATAGCAAATATATCAATAAATTTATAAATAAATAAGAACTATAACATTGGTTGACACAATGCTTAATAAATTGCATGATCCTTCAAAGTGTATTAGATTTCTACTTAAATAGTCAATATTCAGTTAAAAATACACAAAGCAAGCCGTCTACCATTTTAAGGTTAAAATATAATTTCAGGACAAATGTGTATTTTATAATGATGCAGATATGCTCAATTTATTTGTTCCAGTTTCGTCAATTTTTCTTGTCTGCTCTAGATGTCTCTTTCTTCAGTGTTTTTAGCTCAACTCATAGTCGTACAAGAATAAAAATCAAATTTAATTTTAAAAACTAAAAATCTTTCTAAGTGAGATAAAATTATCTTTTTATGCTTCTTATAATTCTATTTTCAAAATAAACATCAAATGTATTACAATAAAAAACAATGATAATAAAAACTCAGTTTTTTAAATATTTTGGCATTGTCAAGATTTTGCCATTTACTTCCACTATAGGAAAGAAGTTAAGCCTGCCTCCTCTCTGCTGTATCCTGGCCAACCTGGTCTACTGTTATCGACTGAATTGTGTTTCCCCAAAATACATACCTCTCTTTGTGATGTACTAACATCAAGTACCTCACAAAGTGACTGTATTTAGAGATAGATAGTTAGAAGAGAGGCTTTAAAGTGCTCATATGAGTGGGCCTTAATCAATTCTGACTAGTGCCCTTGTAACTCAAGAGCGATACCAGGGATGTGTACACAGAATGACAAAGCTACGTGAAGACACAGCAAGAAGGCTACCTGAAAGCCAAGGATAGAAGCCTCAGGAGAAACCAAACCTGCTAACACCTTGATCGTGAACTTCGGTCTTCAGAATTATGAGAAAATCAATTTTTGTTAAGTCACCCAGTCTGTGGTACATAGACCTAGCAAACTAATGTATCTGCCTAAAACAGAAATACCTCTCAGACTAGGCAGAAGGAAAGTGGACTCCATTATAGAAACAGCAATCATCATTGGCTATGTGTCTTAGGGCTGACAGAGTGTGTAAAGTGACCAGCCTCTCCAGAATTTACTTCTCCATGGTACTTCTCTGCAATAACCAATAAAAGACTCTTCTATGCTGCTTTTACTCAGAATATCCTGTCTATAGCATAACGGGTCATCAAAAAAGCAAAGCCCGAATCTGAATAGAGCCTCCTGTGTTACAGTGCATGTACTGCTCCCTATTTGTGTGTGTGTTCCTTGCCTTCTGCCCAGACTCACTCTACCAAGCAGATTTCCCATTTCTTGTTCTCTCTGGCATGCTTTATTTGGCAGTTGTCCAAAACCTTGGTTGTACTCATTAAATTTGATCACTGGCATATCAAAGGGACCATTAAAGGTGTAAGAGAATATGCAGAAACTTATGAGTTTTTCAATATACAATTCTATTATTGGGGACTGGCAGATATCCATGTTAAAGTTGATATTTTTGCCTACATATAATATGCAGAGAAAGGCTAGAGTTTCTCATTGACACAGCATATGCTCCTGGGGAATTTCAGAGGCCAAAAGTGAAAAATCAAGTCGGAGGTATAGCTTGGATATCAGGATAAATAAGGAATCGTTAAGCCATTCATGTTGTTCTTAGATCTAAATAACTCTAGGCCAAAGAAATGGAGAGAACAACCAACAGATATTTTCTTCTTTTATTCTGAAATGGGTCTCTTTTATCCTAGAGGAGGCAGAGAGGTGGCAACATTGAGGAAATGTTTTATTCTTTGATTCATATCTTGAGAGACTCCTTGGTATTTCAAGAGATATGTAGTACACTTATTGTTGTCAAGACACATACTTCCCATTATATACCCCAGGAAAAGAAAAATTAAGTTCAACTGGCAATTTGAAAGACACATTTTGAGTCTATTTCACAAACACTGCAATACATTTGAGTTCCTGATGTGCAGACAATTTTTATAAAATGCTACCTTTGTGAGTAAAAGAACATTTTTTTCCCCTGCAACTGTGGTAAGATTTCTGATCTGTATATAAAGCAAGAGAACAATTAAAGGGGCCTGGGCTCTCCCTAATGATCATGGAACCAAAACAAGACTATTTTTGCTTTTACAGAATGCATTTCTTTATAGTTTTGGCAAATGACCTTAAACAAGCTAATTTACTTATGCCTTTCCTTTGAGCAAAATATTCAAATTCTCCAGTGGCCTGAGTTCTGAGTACTCCATGGGAATGTTAGTTGCAGTGTGCCTGAACTGAATTCCTCCTGTTGCCGTTTCTCTAAACGTGCTTCTCTGCTTACATTGTCTCTCAGAGGATTCTGCTCAGTTATCAAAGCTGGCAGTTGTGAAGCCATCCTACCAGTATCCTTCTCCTTCTCCATGTCACTCACCATATTAAGTGGTGGATTCTTTTGCCACCTCATTATAAATTTGGATACTTCTGTCCTAAGTGAGCATCATCAGCATAATTGATCTCCACAGTTATGAAGTCCTTCTTGCTACTTTTGCTCTATTGTTCCCCACATGCTCTTCATTATTGTCTTGTGTTAGAGGCATTTATCTCCTCTTCAGATCTCTTCATATTAGTATTCCCTGAAAAAATATTTTATACCTCCCTTTTGCCTATATGTAAAATCTTTAATCTGTGCAATCCTAATCTGTTCTAAACTATTTTCCTGATTATCACTCAAGTAAAGATACTGGACCTTCCAACAGTTGATAGTACAGAGAGAAATTACCTTCACTAGTTCCTCATTTGTGTTTCAAAAACCCTCAAATTTTTCTGATGTCAACAAATGAGTGAAATTTATTGGTTCAGAAAGAGATGGGATAATATAAGCTTTTCGATCAATTTAGCAATTTTAGAACAAATTTTAGCAACATTTCCCCTATGGTTAGTTTCTTGCATGGTCTCATTAATTCCAATGCAGGACCTGAGTTACTACCCTTCAACATTTGTTAATTTCTGTAACTTATAACTGTTGGAATCAGGTTGACTTGTCCATTTTAATAGGATATTGAGAATATGTGTTACATCTGCCACACCTGCCTATAAGGATCTAAAAGTGCCAGAAATCCTGTTTCACGGTCCTAAACCCATTCATTCCATGTCTTGTGATATGTACATATAGATTAAATAATAAAATCTTTCTCACTACTCAAAGGCTGTGGGCATACACTGGAAAAACATCTGGATGGATCATAAAGCATTACATGCCCTCAGAATCTGGATAATTTAGTCATAATCTCTTAATACTTTGCTTAATGGATATTTTCTTGCATTTCTTTCAGGTGATAATCCATGGGTTTTATTTAGATACACCTATTAAGAATACTTCATATTAAGCAATCAAGAGGAAAGCTGATTTACCTAAATGTGATATTCTTAAGCTCAAACTATATTTTGGCATTATTATTTTAAAATATAGTAAAAATATTCTAATTATTTACCCCTTAAATACACACACACAAATGCACAGAGAGAGATAGAGAGAGAAAGAGAGAGAGAGAGAGAGAGAAAGAGAAACATATACATCACCAGTAAATACATTATGCTCTTAATAATTAATTTCTGTGGTAACAGAATGTGAAAAGTGGTATGGGAGAATCTAAGAAGAATCGTGAACACCCTAAAAATAAGAAAATAAGACAAATAACTACTGATATAAGACTGTAAATAAAAGGAGTCTCTGAAGAATCATAGAAGTTTGAGCAAAGAAAAGTTTTATAAAATGAAAATTATTAAAATGTTAATGCTTGTGGATATTATTTAACTCTTGTATTCTAAGGATAATTATGGCATTGACTATATGTTTTCTCCTTTTGTGTCAATCATGCAGTTTTCTTCAATTCCATCATGCTTGGGCTTGAGGGAAACACAGGAGGAGATTTAGGGGAAATGAGAACCAAGATTCATGGTTGACTTGGTTGGCTAAGGCTTATTGAAGACAGGCTTTCCAATAGTCTGGAGGAAAAGGGTCTGGTAGGCAACTGAACAGAGTTTTATGTAACTGTATATTAAATAACTCAATGACTTGAAGTTTGATTAATCAGGGTAAACTTTGTTTTTTCTATAAGTGTTTTTAGACTTTTATTTTTCTGTCATTCTTTCACTGCATCTCTCTGCCTTTCATTTCTTTGCCTCCTTCTCCTCTCTTCCATGCCTCCTCTACCATCCCCCTGCTTTTTTCCTTCTCTGTCTTCATCTCTTTCTCCTCTTTTTCCTCCTCCTCTTTTTTCCTTTTGTTCTTACTGTTGTTCATGTTCTTCTTGTTCTTATTGTTTCAGTCTCATTCTCCTTCTCTTCCTAACCTGCTCCCGGTTCTTTCTCCTCCTCTTCCTCCTCCTCCTCTCTTCTTTCTTCCTCTTCCTTCCTCTTCCTCCTCCTCCTTCCTCTCTCTCTCTCTCTCTCTCTCTCTCTCTCTCCTTATCTTTCTTTGTTCCATTTCCACCTGTTGTATATTTCACAGGAAAATTAGACTAATAATTATACTCCACTTATTTGGGTGAGAGTTTATTTAATCTCCTGGATTAACTCTCAGAAAACACGAAACTGCATTTAACCATATAAGCTGTTTACTTCAAAGAATACTTTTCCTGTAGCCAGGTATAGTAGTCTGTAATTTTTTAAAAAAGCATGGTACCAGTACCAAAACAGAGATAGAGACCAATGGAACAGAACAGAGGCCTTAGACATAACGCCACACATCTACAACCATCTGCGCATTGACAAACCTGACAAAAACAAGCAATGAGGAAATAATTCCCTATTTAATAAATGGTGTTGGGAAAACTGGCCAGCCATATGCAGAAAGCTGAAACTGGATCCCTTCTTTACATCTTATACAAAAATTAACTCAAGATGGATTAAAGATTTAAATGTAGGACCTAACACCATAAAAACCCTAAGAAAACCTAGACAATACCATTCAGGACATAGGCAAGGGCAAGGACTTCATGACTAAAACACCAAAGCAATGGCAACAAAAGCAAAAATTGACAAATGAGATCTAATTAAACTACAGAGCTTCTGCACAGCAAAATAAACTATCATTACAGTGAACCAGCAACCAACAGAATCAGAAAACTTTTTGCAATCTACCCATCTGACACAGGGCTAATATCCAGAATCTACAAAGAATTTAAACAAATTTATAAGAAAAAAACAAAAAATCCAATCAAAAAGTGGTTGAAGGACATGGACAGACAGACACTTTTCAAAAGAAGACATAATATGATGCCAATGAACACATGAAAAACTGCTCATCATCACTGGTCATTAGAGAAATGCAAATCAAAACCACATTGAGATACCATCTCATGCCAGTTAGAATGGCGATCATTAAAAAATCTGGTGACAACAGATGCTGGAGAGTATGTGAAGAAATAGGAACACTTTTACATGTTGGAGGGAGTGTAAATTACTCTAACCATTGTGCATGGCAGTGTGGCGATTCCTTAAGGATCTAGAAATAGAAATATCATTTGACCCAGCAATCCCATTACTAGGTGTACACCCAAAGGATTATAAATCATTCGAGTACAGGTATTGATCGACTTACGACCTATGCAACTTACGATAATTCGACTTTATGACCACAATCGCTAGCCATGACTGCTCCACATCTGGCAGCGCAAATGTTGCCCAGCTGGGTGTCCACTCCAGCAGCACTACCATCTCCACATGCACCATTTCAACTGTTATCCCAGACTCGGTACAGCAATTTGTGTTTTGTGTAAAAATAAGAAACAAAATGGTGTAGAGATGATACAAATGACATAAAATGAACAAAGAAAATTATGATATATAACAATAATGAAAGAAAATTATGATAAAATATGACTTAAAGATTTTTATAATATCATTTCACAGCACTGTACATATAGCCTACTCAACTTATGACCAATTCATGTTACGATCAGTCTGTCAGAACCAATCATGGTCGTAAGTCGAGCACTAGTTGTATAAGGAAATGTGCACACGTATGTTTATTACAGCACTGTTTACAATAGCAAAGAGCTGGAACTGACCCAAATGTCCAGCTACAATAGACTGGATAAAGAAAATGTGGCATACATACCCCATGAAATATGATGCAGCCATAAAAAAGGATGAGTTCATGTCCTGTGCAGGGACATGGACGAAGCTGGAAATCATCATTCTCACTAAACTGATAGAAGAACAGAAAACCAAACACCACATGTCCTCACTCATAAGTGGATGTTGAACAATGAGAACACATGGACAAAGGGAGGGGAACATCACATACCGGGGCCTGTTGGGGGTTGGGAGGCTAGGAGAGGGAGAGTATTAGGAGAAATACCTAATGTAGATGATGAGGTGATGGATGCAGCAAACCACCATGGCATGTGTATATTTATGTAACAATCCTGCAAGATCTGCAGATGTACTCCCAAACTTAAGGCATCTGAACAAAAGTCAATGATAAATGTTGCTACTTCCTTCCAAGGCCCCCATGCAATATAAGACAGCAAAATTTGGAGATTTTTATAGAACAAAATCTACTCAGTTATACTGAAAATACTGTCTATGTATTATTTAGCAAAACTTATGTTGTAAATCACTATATATGTGTTATTGTCAATATATAGTTAATTATAACACACAGTATCAGAATAAAACATCTTGAAACTTTGAAAAAGATTGCCTAAGACAGAAAAAGAAAATTTTATCCTTGAGTTTGTATCTAATTTTACAATCATCATAATTTGATGTTCAAACTAACATTAGAATAATTACTAATAAAACACAGAAATCAAGAAGAACTAACTGTACCAGGGTCTCAAGATAAGTTAGCTTTCATGTTTAGTCTCTAAAAAAAAGTCTGGAAACAAAAGTTTTTTACATTCTCATTCTCTTGACTATGGTTCTCTTTATGTTAAAAATGGATATTTAGGGTTAGACTAGCTTTTCACTTGCATGTAAACAAAAGTGGTACTTTTATAGAAATAACTTAAATATGGAATTGGTCTGGAATGTTTCAAAGTCTCAAAAACCATAGCTGATTGAATGACTAAAGCTTTATTTTAAATGGAAGAGGGAGAAATAAATGAATGTTTTTTATTTTCTGAACTTAAAGAGAAGATTTGCCCCAGTACACCATTCTTTCTTTTTAAAATGAGAAACTGCTTTAATAGAGTCTGTGTTCTGAGGCTGGAACAACTCTAAGATTTGACATTTTTATTATGATAAACACCTTAGAGTGCTGACCATTTTGGAAAATCCAAAACAGTGATTAACTGTGAAGAAAGTAATCACGGATAAATAATTTAAGTGATCTCATGTTAGTTTGAGTTTAATGATGTTCAAGACTTCAAATTGCTTATGGAGTTCAAGTTGCCTTTTACTTTTTTCCTCTTTCCTATAATTGTTGGAAATTAAGTATATGTATAAATATTTCATAGTCCATTCTCTCTTTTTAATAGGTATCTAAAAATTATTTTGAATATGACATATATCTAATCAGAACACTTTTAATTAATTTTAAATTAATTGACCCTTAAAAATGCAGGAGTTATAAGTGCCAACTCCCATGCAATTAAAAATTCATGTATAACTTCTGACTCCATAAAACATAACTACTCATAGCCTACCGTTGACCAGAAGCCTTACTGATAACACAGTTAGTTAACATATACTTGGTATGTTATGTGTATAACATAGTGTATTCTTATGGTAAAGTAAACTAGAGAAAAGAAAATCATAAGGCAGAGAAAATATGTTTACTAATCATTAAGTAGAAATGAATCACAATAAATGTCTTCATCCTTACTGTCTTCAGGATAACAGCTTGATGAAGAGAAGAATACAAGGGTTGTTCTTGCTGTCTCAGGATTGCAGAGGCAGAAGAATATTCATGTATAAATGGACCTACACACTTTAAATCCATCTTGTTCAAGGGATAACTGTACTTCTAGTGGCACAATTAAATATAGTTGTGTTTATAATTTCTAGAATTGCTATTTTTCGATCAACTTAGGATTCTTCTTTCATGCCTATGGGAAAAGACCTCTATGGAGAAAACAGAAAAAGACACTTAAGGGTATGATAAAGGTATGGCAGCTGTACATACCAAAGTCAGCAGAAACAGAGTAATAAATCAATTTTAGGAGTGTAGACAAGTAGGGTTTTGTTTAAAAAAAAAAAAGATATTGTTTTTAATCATTTTATACCTGAGAAGCAGATTTCAGCACGTTTGGTTATCTATTGCTATATAACAAATTATTTCAAACTTTAGTGTTTTAACATATCATTTTATGCTATTCATGATTTTGTTAACCAAAGGTTTGGGAAGGGCTTGACTGGGACATCTGTCTCTCACTCACATGCTGTGAACTGAAGCAACTGAGGATGTAGAAGTTAGTTGCAAAATGGCTTCATTATGTATACATCTGGCACCCTGGTGGGGACAACTAGAACACTAGATTCTGAAGAGTTCCTTTGGTTCTTCATGTAGCTTCAGGGTGTGTCTCCATGGTCTTTCAAGTATAGTAGTTTGACTTTTCAAATGGTAAATCAGAGCTCCAGCAGCTATCATCAGTGATAGAAAGCAGAAAATGCCCTTCTTTTTAAAGATTAGAGCTGGAATTGACATGGAATTACTTACGCCATATTCTGGTCATGCATTAGGGTAAATAAATATCATCTCTCTAGGGAAAGTCGTAAACATATTTGTGTCATCTTTACTCTCTTTCCTCCATCCAACCTCATAAATCTCACATTTATCCAATTTCATAAGATATACTTAACAATGAATGTTTTCTATATCCATCAATAAGTGTACCATCTTCTTTAAATGCATCAGTCAATTACACTATAATCAGCATATTAACATTAGAGGATAAAATGGGTATAACTACTCTCTGAATATCTATTTTATATTTTTACTAGGAGGTACTGAAATGGATTTTTTTCTCAGTATTTCTGTAGTGTCTTAGATAAGGGAAAATAACAAATATCCATTAAGAACACTCTAAATCCCCTAAAAACTTCTGAATTATTGTGGTACTATATGGAGCTTATTTGTTCTTTCCCACATCTCTGCTGTCTCCAAAAAAATATTTTACAACTTGCAATATGTCATCCATATACTTTATACCCATGTATAGGAAGGACATAATGTCCCATAATCTGATGATTCAGAAAAGTCCTCATGAATATTCTTGGGAAGTAAAATAAAAGATGCTAATATTTATTAGGCCATCTTACTTAATAGCTACTTGATATATGATCACTCATCATATTCTCTCAGATGAATATCTATAATTTGGATATTTATTATTCCTTAATTGAAGACAAACTGACACTGAGAATAAATATTTCCAAGGTAACACATTTATCATGTATCTGAGACAAAACCTGAATTTAGTTCTGACTAATTCTAAAACCTTCTGCAATAATCAGAGTAGGTTAAATTATGCTACAATAATAAGCAAAACCATTTTCCCCCAAAATCAAGCAAACAGAAATATGAAATTCTTGTGGCTTATAACTAGTAAGGTTATATCTTAATTGCATTAGGGATATCTTTCATAAGTTGGTTCAGCTCTGTTCAACATTATTTAAATTTTGGGACCCAGAATAATTGAGCAATTTCTTTCTAGAACATAATTATTCCTATAAAGAAGGAAAAGAGATACACCAAACTACCAGCAAACTGACTCTTAAAGTTTCTGCTTGAAAGTGATACCACACACATCTGTTATTTCATTGACACAACTCATATGTCCCAAGTGTGATGAAAATGCAATAGGGGAGTATAATCCTCCATCCATGTAGAACAATGAGTACTTGTGAGCCATAATGCAACCCACCACATTCATTTCCCATTTGCACATTATTTGTTCTTTAAATTCTCTTCTTAAACCTTTCCATTTGCCATAGTTTGTTCTGCACATTCCATACGCATTGAGTGTATCACAGAAATACTAACTTCCAAGAGAAAAAGCATTGGTGCATCTAAGGCATGTGGTTTCTAGTGCTAGTAGTAGTTATTTGAGGCAGATAACACATGATATGATCCACTATGATATGAGCAGAACTTCTCAATATTCTTGGATGGAAATCATGGAAAGAAGTGGAAATGCTGAGATCCTATGAGGAGTGATATTAGGGTAATTCCTATATATGTGACAATTTATTTTATCCCACAATTTGGTAAGGCCCAAGAATCTCTGGTTTGTTAGTACTAAGAGACTTTAAAGAATTAATATTGTTAACACAGTCATGTAAAGACAGCTCTTCACTCTATAAACGCTTAGAATTTTATTCTATTCAAACTGATAATCTATGAGAGAATATCTGAAGCTATGAATATCAACCTACGTTTCTATGATTGTCAAGAAATGAAATAAGAAGAATAAATCAAATTTTTGAATTCCTGATGCCTATACTCTAAAATCATCTTATTTAAAGACCAGGGTGTCCAGGCATGGAAGGACAAATTACTGCAGGCTTCCTTCAGAGCTCCATTTATTTAAGACTCTTTCTCTGAATTAACCATATGACCATTAGCTTTGGCTTCTTCACAGCCTATCGGCAGATGAAAAAGAGCTGAGTGTGATCAGAAACAGGTTTGAATGATGGAATATATGTAACAAAAATGGCATTTTACTATACATATAGTTTATAGACTGCTTTTTAGTTAACATTCCTGCTGGTCTCTTTCAGTGTCAAAACTAGGTAATATATACACACGGTATTTCATACAAAATTATTTAACCACACTTCTTGTTTTAGACATCTAATTGGTTTCCAGTATTGTTTACAACATTTAATATGCTACAAAAAACCTGCTTGAATAGAAGTCATTTTCTTTTTTTAGAAAAAAATGTTCTTAAAAAAGATTTTGAGTACTGTGATTTTGGATTTCAAAATATACATATTTTGACTTTGTTTGTTTCTTTTTTTTTGCTTGGTATCCTTCCTGGACAACACATTTTCACTTTTTCCATACATAATTGTCTACATAAAACAATAGAATTATTTGAAATAACTGACAACCTAATGAAAATAAGTACATCAGTATTTTAACATGTAGTTTTTATTGATTAGTAATTTCCAACATTTTTAACATATTCCTGTCTTTTGGACATCTGGGTTTATTATCTTGTAAATTACCATGCCTTTTTCATTTTCTCTTGGAATATTCTTATCTTTTTTATAAATGCATAAGACCTATTTATATAGATGATGCTAACCCTTTGCTATCATATATATTAAATTATTTTATCCATTCTTTGGTTTAATTTTTCCAATTGTTTTAGAAATAAAATCTGTCAATATTTTACTCTGCAGTTTCTGCCTTGATGTCTATGTACAGTCAAGACTGTAGACACACTAGACTCTGGTGTGGACTGAAGGATGCATAAAGTAGATGGGTGATCACAAGCAATATGCTAGTGAATAAGAAACACTGCTTGAGGCCGGGCACAGTGGCTCACGCCTGTAAGTCCAGCACTTTGGGAGGCTGGGGTGGGTGGATTACCTGCGGTCAGGAGTTCAAGACCAGCCTGACTAACATGGTGAAACCCTGTCTCTACTAAAAAAAACAAAAACAAAAATTAGAGCGGCCTGGTGGCATGCCCCTGTAATATCAGCTACCCTAGAGGCTGAGGCAGGAGAATCTCTTGAACTTGGGAGGCAGAAGTTATAGTGAGCCAAGATTGTACCATTGCATTCCAGCCTGGGCAACAAGAATAAATCTCTGTCTCAAACAAATAGACAAACAAACAAAAAAACATGGCTTGAGAAGGGAGCTATGGAATTATGAGCAGGGATAATAACTTGTTCCGTTTCACTCGAAAATTGAATGGCAGAAAATCAATTACTAACTTTGCCTGCTCTCTGAGTTTTCCTTTGTTTTTGTTGTAAACCACCAATGCTCCCTTTAAAATGCTTGTGTGTGTGTGTGTGTGTGTATGTGTGTGTGTGTGGTGTTAATATTTTTCAATCCATTGACTCGTGATTCTAAAAATAACATTTTTGCAGACAATATCATTAATTCCATTTGACAAATAAAAGGAAAAATAAAAGCATAAATATTTTTCCTTGCATCACAACCAGGACATGGCCATAACCTGATTCAAATCTCCACTTCCCACCAGAATCTCTTTTGTATAATAACATGTGGTTTCGCCTGTTACTCTTTGCTGAATAAGTTGGCTGATATAAGAACCATCAGTTAAGTTATCTTTAATGAAATTAAGTTTACTATAAAATAAAATCCATATTAGTTTTAATACTTCGTTATTTCCTCATAATGTACACATAGTTTATAATCTGTACATTATGAGAAAATAACACAATATATTTATTACCAATTTTACTATTATAAAAGCAATTTCAGAGAACTAATAGTTTATAACATTAGTCAGAATTATTGTTTGATTTTGAGGGGTCTTCGTTATACCCTTGATATTTCCACTGGAAAAAAGAATTGAGTTAGGCCACAATTAAAGGAACACATGTATCTGGTTCTAACTCTATATTTACTTATTAAAATAGTATCTGAAAATGTTGCCTCATATCATTTGAGCATTTTACATATGTCCAACCATTTTTATAAACTTCGTGGAATAAGATGTATACATTATAGAATGATATCATTTGGATCTGTGTCCTCACCAAAATCTCATGTCAAGTTGTAATCCTCAGTGTTGGAGGTGGGATGCCTGATGGGAGGTGGTTGGATCATGGGAACAGTGTTCTCATGAATGGTTTTGCACCATTCCCTATGTGTTGTTCTCATGATAGAAAGTGAGTTATCATGAGATCTGGTTGTTTCAAAAGTGTGTAACACCTTGTCCCTCTTTATTTTGCTCCTGTTTTGGCCATGTAAGATGTGCCTGCCTTCCTCCATGCCTAGAAGTTTCCTAAGGCTTCCTCAAAAGCAGAAGCTTCTATGCTTCCGGTATAGAATTTAGAACAGTGAGCCAATTAATCCTATTTTTAAAATAAATTATAGAGTTTCATGTATTTCTTTATAGCAATGTGAGAACAGACTAAAATGTAGACCTATAAAATATGGAAAGTGGGTAGCATGTGATAAAAATGTTCAATTTATGTGAATTCCTTAAAATCAAACTTAGCTACATGTTTGTAGGATTCATTTAATTCATTCATTACATATTTATTGAGATCACTGTATGTGTCAAGCACTATTCTCACCACAGAGGGCATAACTGTGGAAAAAAACTAATGAAAGTTACTTTGTGGGTGGTAAGTCTACTGTTAGTGTGTGGAGGAGGAGAGCAGTAAATATGTGTAAAAATATGTTTGCATAAATGTTTTGCATATATCAGTACATATAAAATATATATGATCTTATAGTATTTTAGAAAGTAGCAAGTACTAGAACAAGCTAAGGGAAATTAGGTGTGCAGGTAAGCTGCAAGTTCATAAAGAGTGGTCAGAAAAACCATCAGAGAAATTCTAGAATGTGAGCAAAGATTTGAGGATGAGATGGAGTGGTGTATAGGTATCTGAAGACATCTTGAGAAAGAGCAAACAACTGAACAGTCCATGTATTGACCCTTAGGCTAGAGTGTGATGGTTTTTCAAGGAACACTAAAAAGTAAGCATGGACGGGGTGTGGTGGCTCACACCTGTAATCCCAGCACTTTCAGAGGCTGAGTTGGGCAGATCAAGAGGTCAAGAGATTGAGATCATCCTGGCCAACATGGTTAAACCCCGTTCTACTAAAAACACGAAAACTAGCTTGGCGTGGTGGCATGCGCCTGTAATCCCAGCTACTTGGGAAGTTGAGACAGGAGAATCGCCTGAACCAGGGAGACAGAGGTTGCAGTGAGTCGAGATCTCCTTGCACCACTGCATTCCAGCCTGGGTGACAGAGCGAGACTTCATCTCACAAAAAAAGTAAGCATGGAAAGAAAAAAGCACATTAGAAGACAATCATAGAAATGAAGGACAGTATGTTAATTGTAGCCAAGTTATGAAGGGCTCCATAGAATTTTAAAATTAGTTTTATATATTTAATATAAAGAAACACACACAATTTGAAATAGATTTTGGGCTCATGGAACTTGGATATATCATGCTCAGCTGGACACAGGGGCTCAAATTATGTCAGCAATTTTTTTTTCCTGCTTTCTTCACTGTGATGACACTATTCTCTGCTTGTGTTATTTGAATTGCTCCATAAATCTTTAAGATGGCTACTTGCAGCCTTTGCTACCAGTTTAACAACCCCAGTTAAAAATATTTACCCCCAGTGATATGCCAATACAATTAAAGAAACTCAACCAGCTTTGTTTCATCATTTGACCTGTATTAGTTCTGAATACAATGATAAACAATTTCAGCGAACAACTCAGGAAAATATAATAGGTCATACCAAGATTCATTCAAATTCACACTAGACTCTGGGATTTCTTAATGGAATCTTGAGTCTTTATTGATTTCAAAAAGATCCAGAAACATAATGACTGTGTTTTGTTTTGTTTTGTTTTCTGTGTGCTAAATTACTTTAGGTAATTAAGACTGCAGAGTAAAATACTTTGAACCATCACTCTTCTAGTTGCCAGAGAGACATTCATTAGTTTGCATTAAATTCAATTGTATTTGGAAACGCATCAGTAGTAAAATACCTCCCTTTGTGCAACAAATACTGAATAACTTCTTGCTCTAAAACAGGGTTTCTCAAGCTTGGCACTATTGCTATTTGGGGCTGGATAATTATTATATGGGTTGTACTGTGCATTGTACTTTATTTAGCAGATTCCCCAAATTCAAGCCACTATATGTTAATGTAACACTCTTCCCCCACCACACACACACACACACACACACACACACACACACACACACACGAGTTATGACAACAAAATTTCTCCACATACTAAATATTCTCTGAGAAAAAATCACCCAGGGTGAGAACCATGACTCTACAAAAATGGCAACTATCAGAAACAAAAGGGGCAGTCAAAAATTTTTATAGAGAAATGTAAAGTTAAATGTTATGTAGTCAAATAACCCTTCCAATTACAGATTACTAATTTAAATAAGAGAAAAGCTTATGGAATTGATACGGTCACATAGAGCCAGGATTTAACTCAGCTATCTCAAGTCTCTATCAAATGCCTTATAGTTAATCACTATAGAGAAAATAAAATGGTATAGAACATATAAAGCCAATTATATTTCTTATTTGTTGAAATACTTTTAAAAATTATATTTTATGAAAATTGACATATATTTTAGCAGTTACCTATTTATGTAAAGGCTTTTATATTTTCATAAATGTAACTTTTCCTTGTAAAAATAAAATATTCAAATAAGTTGCTAGCTTTGATTAAAACACAAACATCAGCCGGGCGCGGTGGCTCAAGCCTGTAATCCCAGCACTTTGGGAGGCCGAGGCGGGTGGATCACAAGGCCAAGAGATCGAGACCATCCTGGTCAACATGGTGAAACCCCGTCTCTACTAAAAATACAAAAAATTAGCTGGGCATCGTGGCGCATGCCTGTAATCCCAGCTACTCAGGAGGCTGAGGCAGGAGAATTGCCTGAACCCAGGAGGCAGAGGTTGCAGTGAGCCGAGATCGTGCCATTGCACTCCAGCCTGGGTAACAAGAGCAAAACTCCGTCTCAAAAAAAAAAAAAAAGAAAAGAAAAGAAAAAAATACTTATTTTTATTAGAGCTTGAGATGTTAGTGACTCAATCATATACATTATAGAATTTTGATTAGAAATATTCCACACATTGAAATAGTACATGAAAATAAATCATTTTTATAATATTAAGAAAAATAAAAAATATATTTTTATCATTGTCCCTAGTGTTTTGTCTGAAGATTGCTAGTGTGTGTGTGTGTGTGTGTGTGTGTGTGTGTGTGTGGTGGATAATCAGAATTGAAATATAATTTTCTTCCTGAATCAAATTTTCTAAATGTGTTATCTTTACAATAAAAATAATTTCTTAATAACTCTGGTATTATTTTCCCCCTCAGGAGATACAACCTTAACTGCTGTTGGAGGTGTTGAATGATAATTCTTTCTTGCTAATTTCTGCTAAAAAGGCGTATCATGTGTGTGGGACAGCAGTTGGGGCTCCCCCCTGAGCTTGGTCTAAGAGTTCTCAGAAGAATGGCATGTCCATGTGTGACTCTGTCTGCAGCACCATTTGATTGCTTCTAGGCAAAAAGAGATAAATTTTTACAAGAAGGTTTACAAGATCGAGTTTGAATGTGAGTATTAAGATTACCATTGTTAGTGGGGGTACTGTAAACCTAAACTATGACAGTAGAGTTTGATAGCCATTAGTTACACCAATGGTTTGGAATACCGGTTTGCCTCCACTAGATGTCACAGTACACTACAAGAAATGTTAATACAAAAGTAACATTTTCCTTGAGAAAAACATATATTTCCCCCTTGACTTGCCATTAAAGGATAATTTTAGGCTTAAGCCATTCTTATAACATGTGATATGGTTAGGAGAAATACATTATTAGGTGGCTAAAATAACTTTAGTGTTAATATTGGCAATTGTTTTTATTTAATTATTAAATTCTTAAATGACTTTCACAGACCCTCTTACAACATATTCAAACTTGCTGACTCATCCTAAACATTCTTCCTTAAAACAACAAGTCATTTCTTTTTAGGACAAGAATTTACCATACAACATCCTTTCTTATATAAGATCTCTTTTCTATAACCTTCCTTCCATAGCTTAGAGGGCACCATATTACCAATCTTCAATAAAAAGTCCTGTCAAACTTAATGATAGTAAAACTTTTCTGCTTATGTCTTTACTGTTACTATTACTCCTGCTATAAGCAAAACAAATTTGACTAAGTCCTTCCTGCCATTATTAATCCTGCTATAAATATGATAATTAGGCAAAATATTATAGCCATTATAATTTAAAGACTAAAATTCCATATTGTGGGTGCCACAGTGTATAGCTTTACTGCAATAATAGTGTGAATATAACAATTCCCACAAAAGTGGCTTGGTAAATTATTTTTGTTTAAAACTTCACTTGCTGAGATATAATATTCCCCTTTAGGAATTTATAAAGTTACAAATGCAATTACATGTATAATTAAACTCTCCCTGCAAATATGCATTAAAAAGAAGTTCTAATTTTGGCAGTGAATTCTGAGAGAAAAGGTGGAAATAATAAAATGTATTTGTTGAGGTAAAGGAGTGAGACTGAGTAAGATGATTGTCCCTCACTCAGTTACTTCTATGATTTTCAGCTTAAGATCTCTATTTCTCCACATTGATTTTGAAGATATTAATCTGGGATGTTACAGGTTGCTCCCTCAGCTCTTCAGGAACTGACTTGAGTGTGATGTATTCAGAAGGTGATACCCCTGTGACTTTTACTGCTGAGGAGGATGAAAGAAGAACTGTGTAGGGCCCTTCCCAGCTTTGCTTAAAGAAGGAGAGGGAGAGATGAGTTTTCACTAATACCAAATTTCCTAGATTAAGTAAAGATGGTCCGATTTCTTGGGGTTGGGCTTTTGCTAGCTGTGTCAATTCCTAATGAAAGTGAGATAGAGAGATTACATGCTTAACCAACTTAGAGGCTTTCTGACTGAAAACAATCTCTGAGCACAGTGAGAAGTTTTATTCTTTCCTAGGTGAAATGTTGGTGAAGGATTTTAAGGACTTTCCATTGGCCAGAGGCAGGCAAACGGAGTTTGCCATCCTTTGACTGTAGCTGTCCTGAGGGATGAGAAGTATACCCTTGAGAAAAATATTGGATTAGAGTTTGTCCTGAGACATTCCTTATAGTCACGCTATGGGAAGAGGGGAGGCCTAAATTAGAGAGGATAAAAGAGAGAGAGACGTTTAAGTGTTCAGAAGGAGGTCTGCTTTCCTTCCTTCAATTTTCAGAATTACCCAGGGCTCCTGTGCTGTAATGGCAGTTTGAGCCACTGGAGCCGGGGTTTGAGCCCCAGGATACATCAGTCCTGCTGACCATCGGTGAGACTGGTTCTGAACCCAGTGACCTCTGTCTGTGGGGCAGTTTGATCTCCAGTAGTCTCCACCACAAGTCAGACTGGGTCAAGGTGGCTTCTTCTTGCTGTTTGGGCACTCCTTCTTAAAATGCCCTGGCTTGCCATACCAATTGCAACTAGCAGATGCACGTTGGGGGTCCTGGACTTTGCAAACTTGCAAAGCGGCTATTAGCCTTTGCCATTCTCCTGAGCTTCCTCTCTATTTTTTGGGCCTCCTTCTGGTTCCTATTATAAAAGACCAGAGAGGCCACCTTCAGGAGATTTTTCCAAATGCTATCTGGTCCTGTAGCTTACTTCTGTAGTTTCTAATATCAAGAGTTGCCTGTGTAATAAGCTTATGTTTTAGAATGAGCTGTCCTTCAACTGAATCAGGGGATAAGGAGGTATACTCTTTTAGTGCCCGTCTCAACCTTTCAACAAAAGTTGCAGGATTCTCATCTGGCTTTAGTTTATCATGGACAGTTTAGAGTAATTAATAGATTTGGCCCTAGTTCTTCATAGACCCTTTAAATATATATTAAAAAGTGTTTTCTTTTCCAATCATCTGCTGAGCTATTGGGGTTCCAATCAAAGTATTCAAGAGAAACTGCTTCCCTTCCTATTAGGAATGGTGTTTCTGCTATTTTTCCCTTTCCCTATATATTTTCTTTCCTTTTGGTTTACTATAGGAGATACATTGCTCATCTCTGAAATTATCTGCTGCCTGCAGAGCTTCCTCCTGTAGTTAGGGTTAGGAGTAGCATAACATCCTTTCATGTGAGGTGAAACAACTGAGTTAAATTCTAGAAAGCTTTTATATACATAACGGGGTTGTCAGAAAATTGATCTAGGTCTTTCTTTATTTGCCTAAGGTCCTGTATTGAGAAGAAAACCTAAGGTGGCCCCAAATAAGGGGAATTCTCAAATGGTTCCCCCGGAAACTGCCTTTCTTATTCTGGGGGATTATTTTCTATAGGACTATCTGACATGCCTGATAAAAAAGTGAGGTTGATCTTACAACACTTGCCAAGGTTAGTAAAAATGCCATGCCCTTGTGCAAAAGAAAATGAGTTGCTTTTCTCTATAAAGTCCTGAGGTTAAACACTCCAGAGGGGTACAAGCTGAAGATGGTCTATTACCCATCTAGAAAAAGAACTGACAATAAAAGCATCCTTTTAGTCCTCCCTTCTTCCAGTGTGATTCAGGATGGTGGTGGAGGGGAAGACAGTGGGAGCATCCCGCCCCCAACTTTTTTCTCTCTTCAGTTCCTAAGTCCCAGAACTGTGTTAAATATGCCACCCATGGTTGCAGGTGTGGCCCTCCAAGCCATGGAACTGGATGAACTAAATGGGATTAACCATGCTTTACCCACACAACTTTAGTTTATCTGCCTGTGTGATCCCCTTTGACCTCCTAAACTTGTGTGATGTGCCTGCTCCCTGAAAAATGGATCTCTGGAGAGACAATGTCGTCTTTGGTCAGCCTCCTTTGATGGAGGGAATGTGCGATATTGCCTACTATTACGGCCCATGCTAAAACATTTACCCTTAGCAAAAGTGTTCTACTAACACTGAACTTAAAAGCTCTTGCTAATTAAGTACTTTTCCAATTGGAGACAGAAATGAATGTAGGGACCTAATGATGATCTTCCTGCTGATGGGACAGTATCAGAAGTAAAATTTGGCGATGGAGGACATTTTACTTCTAATTTTTTATGGCAGAACTTTCCTGTTTACAGAAGGAGCTTTTCTAGTAGTGCAAAAAGAGAGGATTGGAAAACTGCAGTGTTACCAGACTGACAATGTGCCTTGCGAAGAGACTTCCTATTTTCACTAGGTGGTGAAGTTGGCTTAGAAATACCATGTCCTCACCAAGGGCAAGGATAGAGAGATGTTTATTGGGTTACTGCCTTTGGCCATTGCCAATCTTTCCTAAAAGAACTGTTTCCCTGAAATGTAAAAACTTCCACACATTGCACACACAGAGAGAATAGGAGACAGGTGATCACAGAGATAAAAGGAAGGAAAATTTTGTGACAGGAGAGCTGGAGATGAATTACCAACATCCCAGATGGGCTGCCAGAGGCTGGCTTCAGTCCAGAAGCCTTTGAATAACACCAGGGTGTACCCTGGCCAAAAATTCTCATTTGCCTGAAGACTTCTTGTAGCCTCAAAAAAGGGTTAGGAATTCCATAAAAGGAAACTGGTTGAAGAGAGGCTTGAGATTAAAGGACAGATTTAAGGTTCACTCCATAATCACCAATCCAATGTTTCTATCTTCCATTCTGATTCCAATCCTGGATGAGCTGCTAAAATAAAATGGCTCTGTTGTCTGGGGTATATATCCTGGTCCTTGGTCATGGTCAAGAAATAATTCAGGATATATGTTTTTCAAACTCAACTAATAACATGTTTAAAATATGATCATTTTATTGTAAGCTATAATTCAATAAATTTGCTTAAGAATATCCAGCTTTAGGTATTTTGCTATGTTTGCAATTTATAAATATCAAAATTTTTTTCAAAGTTTCAGTTGAGATCTGTTAGAAATATAAAAATAATGTCCTAAAAGCTTAATCAATCTTCACTACTTACTGTGAAACTTTCACAATTAGCCAAAATTACATATTGTTTAATTTAAAAATTACTGTTATGTAACATTGTTTTCAATCCTAAAAATTTATTTTTATATGATTTAAATATTTAAGTAGTTCTGCTTTGTATTTGTATTTTTTTTTAACTTAAGTTCATGGGCAGGTCTGTTAAATAGATAGGTAAATTTGTGTCATGTGGTTCATTGCACAGATTATTTTGCTACTCAGGTATTAAGTTTATAACCCATTTGTTATTTTTCCTGATCCTCTTCCTCATTTTACCCGATCCTCTTCCTCATTTTACCCTCGATCCTGCAATAGGCCCTAATGTGTTGTGTTTCTCTGTATGTGTCCATGTGTTCTCATCATTTCGCTCCTAGTTATATGTGAGGACATGCTATATTTGATTTTCTGGGTTGCTCTTGTGTTTGGTGCATATATATTTAGTATAGCTACATCTTCTTGTTGAATTGAACCATTTACGTGTATATAATACTCTTTTTTGGTCTTTTAAAAAATATTTGTGGTTTAAAGTCTGTGTTGTCTGAACTTAGGACTGCAACCAGTGCTTTTTTTTCTGTTTCACATTTACTTGGTAGATTATCTCCATCCCATTGTTTTGAGCCTGTGTGTGTTATTGCATGTGAGATGAGTCTCTTGAAGATGACATACCATTGGGTTTTGATTTTTTATCCAGCTTACCACTCTGTGCCTTTTTATTAGGGCATTTATCCCATTTACATTTAAAGTTAGTATATATATATGTGTGGATGTGATTCTGTTATATGACGTTTTGCAGACTTGCTTATGTGGTTGTTTTATAGTTTCCTTGTTCTGTGTACATAAGTGTTTTTGTAGTGGCTGGTAATGTTTTTTGCTTTCCATATTTAGGGCTTCCTTCAGGAGCTCTTGCGAGGCAGGCCTGGTCGTAACAAATTCCCTCAGCATTCACTTGTCTATAAAGGATCTTATTTATCCTTTGCTTATAAAGCTTTGTCTGGCTGGATATGAAATTATGAGTTGAAAATTATTTTCTTTGAGAATGTTGAATATTGTCCCCAAATCTCTTCTACTCTGTAGGGTTTCTGTTGAGAAATCTGCTATTAGTCTAATTGGTTTCCCTTTGGAGGTAATCTGACCTCTCTCTCTAGATGCCTTTAACATTTTTTGTTTCATTTCGACCTTGGAGAATCTAATTATTGTGTCTTGGGATGATATTCTCACAGAGTATCTTACTGGGGTTCTTTTCATTCCCTGAATTTGAATATTGGCTCCTCTACTAGGTTGGGGAAGTTCTCATGGATGATATCTTGGAATATGGTTTCCATATTAGTTCCATTCTCCCCTCTCTTTCAGGGACATAAATGAGTCAGATTTGGCCTCTTTGCATACTTCCATATTTCTTGGAGGTTTGGTTCATTCCTTTGCATTCTTTTATGAGACTACTTTATTTCAGAAAGCTGGTCTTCAAGCTCTAGATTCCTTTCTCCATTTGGTCTATTCTGCTATTAATACCTATGATTGCATTACGAAAACCTGTAGTGCATTTTTCTGTCAAGTCAGTCACATTCTTTTCTATAGTGGCTATTTTGTGTGTCAGTTCCTGCATTTGTTTTATCATGATTTTTAGCCTTCTTGGATGTTTCAACATCCTTCTGTGGCTCAATTATCTTCACTCCTATCCATATCCTGAACTATTTCTGTTATTTCAGTTACCTCATCCTTTTCAGGACACTTGCTGGAGAGGTGATGCGGTCATTTGGAGAAAAGGTGGCACTCTGGCTTTTTGAGTTTTCGGGGTCCTTGTGCTGATTCGATCTCACCTTTGCGGGATTATCTAACTTTAAGATTTGAGGTTTCCAACATTAGGATGGTTTTGATTCCCATTTTAACTTATTAACTTTGAGAGTTTGATCATGGTGTAGGGTGCATTCAGCCATCTGGCTTTATTTCTGGAAGATTTCAGGGGGTCAATCCTGGATTGCATGCTCTAACTCTTGGATACTTGGATTGGGAACCACTTTTGTTCTCTGTCTCCTCAAGTTTAAAAATCGACTGCACTGGAGGGGCTGACGTGCATCCACCACAGCAGAGTGCTAGCAGAGCCTGGGTGCCTGCCTCCCTTCAGGCATTCACCACAGTGGTGAAGACAATGTAGCCTGGGAGGGTGGCCTGCTGGCGACTGTGCATGCGATCACACTGGAGGCGGTACTGGTTCTGTAGCAAAGTGCCGGCAGGTGCAGGTCTGGGCGCCTTCTCTTTGCTCTGCAAGCAGGAGTGGTCACTCAGAGTAGGGTAGGATCTGCTGTTCTCTGCACGAGGGCACGGTGCCAGCTGGGGAAAAGGTTGACTGGTTCTGTGGCTGCCAAGGCACTACCTGCAATGTTGGTTGGTGGGGGGAGAGAGAACAGGACTGTACTTCTGCATGCTGGTGAGGAAATCCAATCCTACCCTTGCAGACAGGTGCCATCAAAGTGATGTGAGGAGTTGCTGAGGGCCTGGAATAAGCAGCAGCATGGGGAAAAAGTAGCTAGGCTGGTACACAGCCAAAGGGGCCAGCTCTCTGGAACTCTGTGCTGGACAGGCACGGTCTGCAAGCCTGAAGCTATGGTGTGGGCCCTCAGGGCACTCAGCACTGCCCTGCAAGCAAGCATGGCCAGGCTGGGGCCCTTAGGGAGACCAGTAGACCAAGGGATACTCAGATCAAACTAGCCCCACCTGATGGGTGAAACTGCCTTGCAGAGATCAGGTCCAACAGTTCCCTTGGGCTAAAGTCTCCTGTGGGAGCAAGTTGAGTCAAAGGATATGTGTGATCATGGCCATGCTCCACTACAGATGTTCCTTCACCAAACCCTCTTGTCTCTACATGAGCTGGCTTGTTGCCCTTACCACTTCTCCAAGAAGCTCTCCCTGCCAACTCAAGTATCCATGGTGATTGAGAGGTCTCCTCCTGCTGGTGTTTCAGAGGCCCAAGGAAAAAGCAGGTTGCCCTTTCTCAATTCAACTCACTCATTCCTCCAGAGCTGTGACGGACCTGGAGCAGGTCCCCATGTGCAGTAGCCCTGTGCAGTGTTCCCAGCTTCCTCCCCCTTCAGCCCAGCCTCTGTGTCATCTCTCCATCCACTTTTAGTGTCTTCCCTCTGAAGATCTGTCAGCAGTATGTCAATTGTCTCAGTCCCTCATTGGGAGCTGTTTCACCTGGCTGCATCTAGTCAACCATCCTGCCCCCACCTTGACTTCTGTTTTTTATTTTTAAACCATCTATAAAAATATAAAGATTAAAGTAGATAAAGAGTGAATTTCAACAATTTTTACTTGTCTGGAGAAAAAAACAGTTTTATAAATCTCACCAGAAATCATTAGAATAAGATTTATAGTGCACATTTTCTTACTCTGGACCCAAGACATATAAAAAGTTTTAAATTGGGTTCACATATCAGTGGTTTATAACAATGGAGTCATTTTTCCTTTGTCTATGCTTACCATTTGCTTTTCTATGAAAGTTTTTTTTTTTTCAATGAGAAGTTACTGGGAAAGATGGGGACAATAAACCCATCACTTAAACTTTTAAAGGCATTATGTCACAACGGGAATTCTATTCAACAACAGCAGCTCATAGTACTGAAGAGAAGTAGTGTCTTGACTCATATTTAAAAATATAGACTTATTAATCACTTAAATAACAAAAAAAGTTCAATTCAAATTATTGAATATCTCTATAAAGCCTTTTGGGCACATACAGATGATTCCTAAGACTTATAATATTTTATTTACATGTATATAAAATATATTGCCATTTAAATGATGCACATTTTAGAAATGTAGTGGATCACTGTGGTTCTTAAGTCCTTCCTGATATACATCTCAAGACTAAATATGTCTGTAATAGATTGTTTCTGCCTTGTGTCTTGAATGTTTCTTTTATTTATTTTGCTTTTAAAGTAATATAATCATAAAACTTAGAGAGTAGTCACACCTGAAGCCACATTAGTTAAAACTTATGGGACAGTAGTTGCTCTTTTGAGAAAAGAAATCTTAAATATACCCAGGTTATGGGATTCTGGAACCTGGAGAAAACCCTTGTAAAGAGTCTATAACATGAGAATCCAAGCAGGTTGAATTCAGGCCAGCCCTGGGAAGACTATTTGATACATCACTGAGAGTATTTTAAGAATGAGTTATACCTTTTTTTTGCTAGGATAAAATTTATGATTTGTAAATTATTTACTAAAGTACTGGGAAAAGGTCAGTTCATTTGAGCAGTATTCCAACCATATTCAGCCTACATCTGAAGCATTAAGAACACAAAGATAGTCATTATGACTATACCAGGCTTACATACTTCCCTTTCAATACTCCATTGATTAAACAAATATTTACTGATTATTTATATTTGTGAAATAATTCTTCATCAGTCTTTACCATTTCTATACCTCCTGAGAGCAGAGCCAGGAACTAGCCTTTTCTTACAGAAACTATTTTCAAGGATGTTTATATATATAACATAACACAGAGATGGCCAGTGCTTCATCCAAATAAGGCTCTCCTTGTCTCCTTGTACCAATACTTAGCTTTCATTGTCTTGGGGTTTCTTTTGTAATTTATTTTATTTTTCCTTTCAATGTTTTTATTTGTATATTATAATTTAACAAGGCACGTGTTAGCTTAACAAAAGTGACTCTATTCTCATAACACTTTCTCTATAAAATGTGAAAGTTTTGCAAAGAGAGGTTCAGTTATTTCCATTAAGGAGAGAAATTATTAAGATTTTAACCTCTTTTTATTTAGGTTAAATGTTGTTTGTCCCTTTTTGATCATTGAGATGGTATCTGCTGAAATTTGCAGGCTAGTGTGTACCTATGCTTTCTCTTGCATGGGGGTGGGGGACACCTCATAAATAAGATGGGCAGCTAGCCAAGTCATCTAATGCAGTGATGTCTAATCTGAACGTCACAAGCTCGATCTTGCCCGCAAACGTGTTTCAGTTGACCTGCCTATATTAAAAAAAAAAAATCAGGAGCTTTCACATACAGCCTGTGTTCATATTTCTAACAGTTCTTAAAATATTTGAAGATGGGGCCACCCTGCCATAGTCCCCCATGATAGCTATGGCTGTAACTGAATAGTACTAAATCCTCTCAGATGAAACATGTGTTTTCCAGTTTTCTGGCCTATCTGCTTCATTTGTCTTGTTGGACTCCTATATTACTAACTTGCTAATGAACCATGCTTTGATTTCTTGTCTCCTGTGCACAAAACAGCACGAGTGGGATTTCATAAATGTCAATCACATCATGTGATTTCCTGAATTGACCCTTCCCATGGCTTTCTCTCCCACCTAGAAAATGATCTAAATGTTTTATTGTACTCTAGAAAGCCCCGTATGATCTTAGCCCACTTCACAGACCTGATTTCTTATCATACCTCCTCTACTCACCCCATTCTCTCTATTTATATGGAATTGCTTTCTTCCTGCCTCCTGAACGTGGTAAGGTCATTCCTTAGGATTTTGTGCACTTGCTGTATTTTATGTTAGGAGCACACATAGCATGTTATCTCTCTTCCAGTGGCTTCTTTTCAAAAAGTCTTTACAATATCCTCCTTCAGTCATCTCTATACACTGTTGTAAAAATACTCTTTAACACACAATCTATCTTGTCATTAATCTGATTTAAATACATCAAGAATTTTCCACTAACCACAGTGTAGCAGTCAAACTAATTGGCATGATAAACAAGGCCTACCAAATCCAAATTGAATATACATTCACATCTTATACTCTCACTCTTCCTTTATGAAACGTACACTATACAAGACTCTCTACCACTTTCCAATTGGGTGAGCATTTCCACAGCTTTGTTTTTATTAGGCTGGTAAAAAAGTAATTACAGTTTTGCCAGGAAAACTGCAATTACTTTTGCACCAACCCAATATGTTTGTGGTTATTCTCTTGGCCTGATTGACTTTTCTCTTAACAAAATTTAACTCAAACTGTCATTCCCATCAACAATATGCATAATTCATTATGCATATTTTTTTATCTTCTGTGATATTATAGCATTATCTTAGAGTTGTAAAATTATAAAATAAAATAAAACCAGTGTCTTGAATGTTGTTTAGGGAACTCCTAAAGATACTCTGAGTTCACTGAAAATAATGATTGGGTTTATACTCCAATATACATCATATTCTCAATAAATTTATTAAATTCAAGTGAAACCTCGCTAAATTAACGTCTGACCTGCAGTTTAGTACTATGAGAAGACCACCAAAATCAATACTTACAAGTCCTTGGCTCAGTTCTGTCACCCTTAGGTGACTCAGGAAAAAAAAATCAATGTGCAAAGGAAATTGGGTTTACACTTTGATTTTGACTATGCAAGATATACTATAGCCTAGGAAACTTGTCCAACCCACCTTAATTTGCTGTTGTTATTTTGTTTTGTTTTAGGTTTTTAAGCATACTGAAGCCATGTTTTTTTCTGTCTCTAGTGATAAGTGGGAAAGAGGATGAGGAAAGGGACTTACTGATCCAACCAACCAGAAACAGACACGAAGAACCCATGACATTTTTCATTCACTTGGACACTCCTGGAAAGTTATTTTTTGTCATATAACTTGATTCACTCAGATAGATGTAATAATAGATAAAAAGAAAACTAAAGTCCTGTTGTAGCAGGGCATTGTCCATATAGGTCATAGCTTAATAGCCAAACTTGGTTTCTTCTGAGAATAGAAAAGTCTTAACTTTATGGAATAAAATAAAATTCTCATAGTTCACAGCCAACACTTCTGCTTGCTTCAGTAAAGACAAAGCAAGAACAACCAACCTTCATGTTTAGGTCAGTTTCCTTTGTCTTCTAAGTTTCAAGAAGATGACATGATAAGTTTCAGGTGGATGCTGCACAACCAACAGGTTTGTAGCATACTTCAGGAACTCAGAGTTTAGAGAATCCAAATATTACATAATTGCCTACAAGTAAACTTGGATAAGCTTTGCTCCAGATAGAAACACTATCCATATTATACTGGACAGTAAGCAAACCTTCTCTGGAGGGAAGCATTCTCTTTCAGTGCCTTGTCAAATCATGTCATGCAAATGTGAGCATTCACAGAATCAAAATCAAAAACATTCTGAAAAGTAGAATGAAAGCTGAGTATAGGTGTGAGTGCCTTATTTGGTTAACGAACTGGCTATGTATGTAGAAATAGAAGGGATATATATATGAAAAGTTAGCACTGTTTGCCAGTGAGATGATTTGTGTCCCTAGAACATTTGATAACATATTTGCATTGTGCCACTCATTTTCTGGAGAAAATCTCTCATGGTAGGAAATTCAAGGTGACAGTAAGCCAACAGAGAAGATATTACTGAGAAGGGAGACAAATTTAGTTCTACAGATTAAGCTAATCATAGCCTCTTCTTTCTGGCAGAAGCTAGTTCCTCCTACTCATAATTAAACAACAAGCCTTCCAAAAGATTTAGGCTCTCAGTTTAGGCATAACCTAAAAGTCAAAACTGAACTTCTGACTTTCTGTAAATATTTTTATTTCTGAATTTATAGACAGCTACATTTTATTCCTTTATCTTCCTTCTTATCTTGAAAATATTAAGCATTTGCTTCAATAAAGCCACAGAAGACATATTTCTATTTATGTAACACTATGAAAACAACTAATGGGAAAACTTCCAAGGCAATTCCGAACTATGAGGAATCAGTTGTACAGATTGATTGTTGCCTTTCAGTCTATCACAAGGGTTGGAAGAGAGTTGGTTTGAGGAAAAGAGGCAATAGATTGCTGCTGATCCTGAAATTATATTTCTGGGTTTCTCTTCTATTTCATGCATTTTCTTCTTTCAGTTTGATTTGGACTTGCCACTAGCATTTGAGATTATACAGTGCTCGCCTCTTACAAGGGGAAGTTTGTAACTAGTTTACATTTTAAAGCTTCTAGAGAATAAGAAATTTCTGATAACCATCCCATCCAAACCAAGTTATTAGAGAAAAATTGCTTACTTTGGTACTTTATCAGAATTCAGGGATATTTCACACATTCAAAATAAAGCATTCTTTATAAATATTATGCCATTTTCAGATATTTACTTTTCTTGAACCTCCTTAAAAATCATTGCAAAAGCAAAGTGTTTTGGGAATAAGTACACTTAATTTCTAACTAGGAGTCTCATAGACCATCAGTGGACGTTTTTAAAGACACAGAAAATTTCAAGGCAACAACATTTAAAATTCGCTTTTTTTCCTCACTAGGAGGATATATTTGATTATACAATTTAGATGATTTAACATAATTTTTATGTGGCATATAGAGTCTTTCCTATGACTTCCAGATCTTTTAATATAAAAACAATATTGAAATTAGTCAATTGCATTTGCCTTCATACTTAGATTATAGTAAAACTGATTCACTTTACTAGATGAACTACAGAGTAACGATTAATGGTACAGATCTTGGAGCCAGAATGCCGAGATTTGAATCATAGCTCTGCTATTTAATAGCTGTGCTATCTCGAAATATCAGGCAAGTTATTAGTATCTCTGCACTTCAGTTTTGTCATGTTTAAAATAGGGATGATAATGAAGCTTTTTAAGGTTGTTGTCAGGATTAAATGAGTCAATATAGGTAAACTTTGAATATTATCTAGAATTTGGTAAGTGATGGCAGGGAGGGGGTCAACGATCCTTATTAAGATTAATGACCCAAGTAGGCTCTACATAGTGTTAGGCATCCTATTTACTAACAATGGTCCAATTAGGACATAACATTCAGCAGTACTATATGAATATTCTATCAGAACCTGCTTTCCTGTGGATTCCTCAATTGGAAAATAAAGCAAGGGAGGATTGTATCACCAAAACATGAACATAAAGGAAAAACCCTTCATACTTGACATGGTTTGGCTGTGTCCCCATCCAAATATAATCTCAAATTGTAATCCCCATAATCCCCATGTGTCAAGGACAGGACCTGGTGGGAAGTGATTAGATCATGGGGGCAGTTTTCCTCATGCTGTTCTCTGATAGTGAGTGAGTTCTCACAAGATATGATGGTTTTATAAGTGTTTGACATTTCCTCCAACACACATTTATGCTCTCTCTCCTGCTGTTACACAAGATGTGCCTGCTTCCCCTTCTGCCATGATTGTAAGTTTCCTGAGGCCTCCCCAGCCATGTAGAACTGTGAGTCAATTAAACCTCTTTCTTTTATAAATTATCCAGTCTCAGGTATTGCTTTATAGCAGTGTGAAAATGAACCAATAAAATACCTAATAATATTAATTTTGTTTCAATAGCAAGAGTAATCATTAATTATAAAGATGACTCAGAAATATATTTATAATGTCTAGGGCACAACATCTGGCACTTGCAGTTGTTTAGTTTCAGAAATCAACTCCTAATTTTCAGGTACCAACTTATAATTTTCAGATAACAACTCATAATTTTTAGATATTTAACAAAAAAATGCCCTGCATTCTGAAAGAGTAATATAGCTTTTTTTTGGTTATTGATTTTATGCTTTGCTTATGAGGAACCATGACAATTTTAAATTTTTGTGGCACAAAAATGAACTATATATATCTATTAATTTTTACCATATTAAATATGAGACCTATTTTCCTCAGTAACAGATCATATGATTGGCAGTCTAGGAGTTCTTCTAACCTAGTCATGCCCTACAAGGTTGGCCACCAGAAATGTTAAAACAGGCACTTACAAAGGACATGAATATAAAAACAAGAGAATGCCCTGAGGAGGAAGTACCAGACTCCGGCCAAGCATTGAGGTTTCTCTGGCCTAGGAAAATCACTGATCCTGCTTCAAGTTTTGCCTTCTCTGCCATCATTATTCATATGATTTTGGAGACTGGCAGATAATTTAACATTGTGGCACCAACTCTAATTGTCTATGTGTTCATAAGCTGTTATTAATTTTATTAGTAATAACATGCCAATGATACTATTATTATTCCTATTATTATTATAACTATTTTCAAATAGCAATTGGTCTGTTTAGAACAGATTCCTGTTAATCTCTCATAAATTGATCCCTGAATTCACTGTTTGATTTCATAGACCAAATCTATGTTTGTTGCTTCAGATGTAAACATTCTAATGTCTGCCCATTTTGTAATAGTCTTCTTATTCTTAAAAAGAAATAGAATAGAAAAAAGAATCAAAATATATTTTCACAGTTTACATTTTATCTTTATTATTTATTGACTAATTATCACACATTGAGAAGTTCTTTTATTTGGTGGATGCATTTAAGAGTCTAGCTTGTACCCAAGGAAGAGCATAGCCTTCTCTGTGTTAGCATCACTGGCACTAATTTTACAATTATGTACCTCTCTATACTTAATCTAAGTTGCATGTATCTCATTCTGCATTTTGTACATATTCGAATTGATCTCTTAGTTCATTAAAGAGCTCGCTGCATAACCATGTTGCTTTGAGAAATGTGGCCTAGTCATTTCTCAAGGACAACTGGAAAAAATTAAAATTGTTTATGAATATTGTAAAAAAACTGTAATCTTTTCCCAGATAGTATTTCTTTAAAACAACAATATAAATTCATTTTTCACCAATATTGTTTCTAGGGCAACACAACACTATTTATCAATTCTTCATCCCACTTTCTAGAATAAGACAGACATTCAAATTAATTTGCCCTTTCAGTGTTGATGGCTTGTGAAATTAGACTCAGGTTGATAGCCTGGAAAAGTGTAGCCTCTCTCTCTCACTCAGACTTTCTGAATGAATAGATAATATTTCCTCCATTTAAAAGATGCTTATATTTCATTTCATAAGCATCAAATGTCTCCATAAAGAGAGAAAAATGGGAGTCAAGAGGATTGGTATTTTTCAAGTGGGAAGAACTCAGACTACAGTCTATGATTAAATGTAAAAACAGTCCTCCAAAAAACTAATTTATGAAAGCCTTTAAGTTAGTGTAACACTTCATTTTGAAAAATAACTACAACAAAATCTAGCATTTGGTTTATGTATTTATTTTTAGTTGTTTCTTTTCCTTATGGAAAAAAGAACTTTTATATAGCTTTTAATTTATTCATTAATATCAATATGAGTTGAGAAGAGACATGTTAAAATTCAGGAAAAAGTTATATACAAAAAATGAAATCAAGAGAGAAAATAGCTCATGATAGTTGGACCCCTTGCTGTCATATTGCAAAAATATAGATTTATATTTCTTTTATAACCTGCATATCTTCATGCAAAAATAAAAGCAAATATGCAGAAATAGAGGGTTTGAGATTTACTGATTTTCATACACATAACTGAAAATTTGAAAAGCTGATATGTTATCTTACCAAAATGAATATTTTACAGAAATACCATTTGACCCAGCAATCCCATTACTAGGTATATATCGAAAGGATTATACATCATTTTACTATAAGCACACATGTACACAAATGTTCATAGCAGCACTGTTTACAATAGCAAAGACCTGGAACCAACCCAAATGCCCATCGATGATAGACTGGACATGGAAAATGTGGTACATATACACCATGGAATACTACGCAGCCATCAAAAACGATGAGTTCGTGTCCTTTGTAGGGACATGAATGAACCTGGAAATCATCATTCTCAGCAAACTGACACAAGGGCAGAAAATCAAACACCACATGTTCTCACTCATAGGTGGTTGTTGAACAATGAGAACACATGGACACAGGGAGGGGAGCATCACACACTGGGGTCTGTCAGGGGGAAATAGGGGAGGGACAGCGGGGGTGGGGAGTTGGAGAGAGACAGCATGGGGAGAAATGCCAGATATAGGTGATGGAGAGGAAGGCAGCAAATCACACTGCCATGTGTGTACATATGCAACAATCCTGCATATTCTTCACATGTACCCCAAAACCTAAAATGCAATAAAAAAGTATCTTTAAAGAAAAAGAAATACCAAAATGCCCTGAATAAAGTATATCACAAGGTACCATAAAGAACTGTCATAAATGGACAGTATTCTCAAGCCTATAATTTGCCCTAGTTCTAAACAATCCAGCTAAATAATTCTGTTCTTAAAACTGTAAACAATCAACCACAACCAGGTCTTTTCAGAAAAGCTTTTACACAATGTGTCCAAGTGAAAGGAGTGAAGCCAACAGTCAGCGCTAATTGCTTAGCAGGAATATTCTAACAAATTCAATCAGATGAAATAATGAAAAATAAAATGATTGTTTATTAACTTCATTGCTTTGTGTTCTTTCTAGCCCTGGAGATATTTTAGAAAGAGAAAAAAAATAAATAAATAGTAATTTTAACAGAAGGAAATGAAACTAATGGCAAGTAAAATATCACTCTATGGGATCAACAGATTTGTCTGCCGCCTCCTTAGTTCAGTCTAGCCTGCATACTCAACAGAACATATAAGATCATTGCTGAAACCTCATCACAGGCTCTCCGATATTCTCAGAGCTCAACAGTGGCAAATCCATTGCTGTTGTTGGTCATGAACTGAACTACTAGAATGACATTGTCAACAACACTGTCTGAAATCTGCAAACACTTATGTATTAGTAATCTCCAAAATAAATACCCAAAATAAAGGAGAATCAAACATTGCATGGCAATAATCTAGAGGATCTAAGCACCTTATTATCAGTTCCTTTGTCTGTTTTGGATTATTCAAATCTTAGTAAAATGATTCAAATTCTCTTTGGCCATCTATAAATATAAACAATATTGATAAGGTTGGGTTCTGGGTGCCTAGCGACTGTAAAAGATACTTAAAACGTTTAAGTAGTTTAGTAATATATTTCAGTTAAAGACATGACTTCAGATTACAGGATTTAAAAAAGTTTATAAGACTTTTTCTCAGGCTTTGTATCCTCCTGGGTAGATAAGTACTGCACACACAGGTATGTGTGCTCACATACATACACACACACACACACACACACAAGCACACACCCCTTTACATTGCAATTCTTTATTTAACAAATATCTACTGAGTATCTTTAATATGCCAGGCACAATCCTCAGTTCTATGATGGAAAACAATTGAATAAGGAAAAGTCATTGCCACAAAGATTATAGTTGAGTTTCTACTTTATTCCATAAGTTAACTGAAAAAATCAGGATTCAACTTTGTATTAAATTTGATTTTTCTAATCCAATTAAACATTTCATTATGGAGCATATTTACTAATAATTTGAGTATGTTGATATTATCTTTTAATAATAACACTAAAAAAGCTGATGCTGTACCCTAATAGTGATGATTAACTCCAACTTTCATATTCAAATGACTAATAGGAGTTTCTCTATAACGCTACCTCCTTTACATTTTTTAACTCACTGTGAAATAATAAAATACAAAGAAACAACAACTCCCAGAAAACTCTACTAAGAATACTCTCTCTCTCTTTCTATTTCATAGAAATTTAGTTATTGAAGCAAAAACCCACAAAAATAAAAATTTTACTACAGATCCCAGCTTCTTGTGACCTATTGCTTGCTGTAAGGTATACATTTCTTTTGCTGCCTATTTTTTCTTTAAAATAATTTCAAATTTACAGAAAAGTTATAAGAACAGAATATTATTTTTCCTGAACCATTTCTGGAATATCGAAGATGTGTTAGGCTTTTATTCCTGAACAATCAATTTGTTATTTTCTACAACATGGATATTATCTTCTATAAGGCCAATACAAGCATAAAAAATTAGAACGTTATTAATGATATGTTATAATCATCTAAAGCACAGATTCTCCAAGAAGTTTCTAAAAATATTTGTATAAGAACTAACCAGCTTAAAAGTACACGAATTATAAAAGGAATTCTTGGCATTTAATGATGAAGCACAAATGCAATAGTAAATTGAAGAGTTGGAGGACAAATGTGAGCTACTCACCCAAAATATAAAACCAAAGGGACATGCAAAACAGGAAAGCAAAGATTAAAAATTCAGAGTCAACTCAGGATATACAACATTCAAAAAATCTTGATGAAGGAGGCTTTCAGGGACAGAGATGAAATCTTTCCAGTGAGAGATTAAGAGACATGGTCCTACTTAAAGCTTCATCCACTATCTGGAAAAGAATTAATCCCCCTAAGTAAATGTTAAAATGACCTTCGGAAATGAAACTCAGGTGTGCTTATACAACACAGTCTTACATGGTGAGTGACTTCAATTTTCCCCGTATACAGTAGAAATACAGATACAAAGAACGGGAGTGGGGCAAATGACTCAATCAAGCCTTCTTCTGAATATCTAAGATTCAAATTGTCCTGAGGGAATGAACCTTTTACCTGTGGATTGTGAGAACAGAGCTGCCACTTGTAACACAGACTTAGAAGTAAGCAAGGGATAGGTGGATTATTATCTCTCAGACCTGCTACTTATACTTCAGATCTGCTACTTTAAAATCATCATACAAAATTAAAATAAAGCTAACAAACACCCTCCCCTAATATCTATCATACCGTGTTACACAAGCCATAATATTTGGGATTACAAAAGACCCTTGGAGAAATACTTGAAGATTGCTTCTTCTTGCATGACCCACATTTGGCCAACATGTGACTTGCATTCCTCACCCTGCCATTGCAGGGTGGACACGTAATACCCCAGCAGTCCTCCTGAAGAGGCTGTTTTTGCTTTCTCAACTGTAAGAAACTAGTCCACAGACGCTCTTTACTGCCAGGAGCACATAACAAGCAAGCTTTTGAAAGTTCCTATTGGATATATCCTTCACCCACTTTTTGATGGGGTTGTTTGTTTTCTTCTTGTCAATTTGTTTCAGTTCTTTGTGCATTCTGGATTTTAGCCCTTTGTCAGATGGGTAGATTGCAAAATTTTTTCTCCCATTCTGTTGGTTGCTGGTTCACTCTAATGATAGTTTCTTTTGCTGTGCAGAAGCTCTTTACTTTAATTAGATTCCATTTGTCTATTTTGGCTTTTGTTGCCATTGCTTTTGGTGTTTTAGTCATGAAGTCCTTGCCTATGCCTATGTCCTGAATGGTATTGCCTAGACACTTCTCAAAAGAACACATTCATACAGCCAACAAACATAAGAAAAAAAGCTCATCATCACTGGTCATTAGAGAAATGCAAATCAAAACCACATGGAGATACCATCTCATGCCAGTTAGAATGGCAATCATTAAAAAATCAGGAGACAACAGATGCTGGAGAGGATGTGGAGAAATAGAAACACTTTTACAATGTTGGTGGGAGTGTAAATTAGTTCAACCATTGTGGAATATACAGTGTGGTGATTCCTCTGGGATCTAGAACTGGATATACCATTGGACACAGCAGTCCCATTACTGGGTATATACTCAAAGTATTATAAACTATTATGTTATAAAGACACATGCACACGTATGTTTATTGCAGCACTGTTCACAATAGCAAAGACTTGGAATCAACCCACATGCCCATCAGTGATATACTGGGCAAAGAAAATGTGGTACACATACACCATGTAATGCTATGTAGCCATGACAAAGGATGAGTTCATGTCCTTTGCAGGGACATGGATAAAGCTGGAAACCATTGTTCTCAGCAAACTCACACAAGAACAGAAAACCAAACACCGCATGTTCTCACTCATAAGGGTGTTGAACAATGAGAACACTTGGACATAGGGAGAGGAACATCATACCCCCAGGCCTGTCAGAGGGTCGGGGGCTAGGGGAGGGATAGCAAGGTGTGGGTGTTACAGAAAGGATAATGTTAGGAGAAATACCTAATGTAGATGACAGGGTGATGGACGCTGCAAACCACCATGGCACATGTGTACCTATGTAACAAACCTACATATTCTGTACATGTACCCCAGAACTTAAAGTATAATAAAATAAATAAAAAATTAAAAATAAAACATTCTCATTGGAGAACACTCCAATAATACTGGAGTTATAATATAGCTCCCTCAGTTCTTTCAATTGGTGGGATTTTATCAGAGAGCTCTGAGAGAGATTTCTTGAAAACAATAAAATTAATGAATTATATAATATTCTTTTTTTAAATTATTTTTTATTTTTTTATTGCATTTTAGGTTTTGGGGTACATGTGATGAACATGCAAGATTGTTGCATAGGTACACACATAGCAGTGTGGTTTGCTGCCTTCCGTCCCCTCACCTGTATCTGTCATTTCTCCCCATGCTATCTCTTCCCACCTCCCCACCCCCCTCTTAAACTATTAAGAGACGTGTGCAACTAGGAGGCACTGAATTAGATACAGATTAAAAAAACACCTAAGCAAGTGATAATATGTCTTTATTAATGTTAGAGGTTAATATTGGAAAGAAATACAAAGCAATCCTGGTAGAGTACATTACTGAGCTCTGAATGCTGTTATTTAGCCATAATATAATAAACATGAATATTCATTTGATCAAAATTATGATATTCTCTTTCAAGATGATGAGAGCATAAAAGTGGGGATATGTGTGATAAGGGCTGGAAAACGAAAGCTAAATTCTGGTCTTCCATAGTGGGAAGCCAATAAATAAAGCCTATTAATAAAACACCAAGACATAGAAGTGTAACTATGTTATTCAGAGATATAGCGAGTTCTTAAAAGAGTCAGGAAATACATTTGAAAGTGGTTACATCTGTGCAACAGGAAATGAGCTGGGAAAAGAACACAAGAAATTGCTGCTTTTGCAGCAAACCTAATAGAACCATTTGACACTTTAAAGTACATACATATATAAGTTTTATTAAAATAAAAAGTAAATTGAAAAATACTATACCACATATATTGAAATCTAAATGGCTCTACAAATTTCAATTTTTAAATGTACATTTTACATTTATTTGAGACTAAGTTTGCTTCTCTGAGATATGTAAGCTTTACAGAAGTCTAGTTAGAAATTTAAGAACACAAAACTGAAAATATTTACTTTCCTGCAAATGGGAAAAAAATTAAGCTACTGACATAACAGTAAAGTAGAATGTTTACTCACAGATTACTTTACTTGCTGATTACAGAAACTGTAATCACATTGAATGGTAGTAATTTTAGCCAAAAGGACAGAAATCTTATGTGAATAACTCAGAATTATGTATATAACAAGCCGTTTACAAAATACTGAAAAAATATGCCCGTAGGAAAATATTATGGAAAGTTTACTGTCCCCATTTTACAGTTAGCAGGAGTCTGAATAACCCTGAGAGATGCCGCACATCACAGCTGTGCCTTGCAATGTTTCTTTCAAAATATTGACATTTATAGCCAAACTAAGAGTTATAAGATCATTCATTGTCAGTGACATTTAACAAATTTGTCTGCGATGATTAGAAAATTTTTGATTTGACTTCTTCATGGAAACTACATTTGGATATTTTAAGTCAAATTACAAAATGTATTAATGGCTCAGAAATATAATATGTTGATAAGCTCAAGTGAGACTATTATTATACCATTTTATCACATATTTATTAATGGTGACTGATTTACCTGTGAAAGAAATTGTAGGTCTTGACCCAAATGAGTACCAATTAACATTTGTATTATAGCTGAAAAAGGGAACTGACAGATTCTTGAATGCCAGCAGTCTCAATCTGTCTAGGCTAGATATAGTCCTAATAGACAGAAAAGACATAAGATAAATGATGTTCCTTGATTATTTTAACCTAAACTTTTATTCTGCTTTTAGATTTTACCAACTAGATGGAAAAGTAAGGCGAAACTAGAAAAATATGAATTCATTCTGAGACTGGAATGTGTCAAAATCAGTACTCTTGGCACTGAAGATTAGGTATCACATACTCCAACTTCTTTCACAAAGGACCAGTGAACACAGAGGTCATATGGAGTTAGAAGAACCATCATTTTCCTGCAGGAAAAATGTCACTCAATGGTCATAATAATGCTAATTAAGGAATATAATTAATTTGGCTGGAGATTTGAGACAAGCCTGACCAAGATGGTGAAACTCCGTCTCTACTAAAAATAAAATAAAATTTTAAAAAAATTAGCCAGTCATGGTGGTGGGGACTTGTAATGTCAGCCACTTGGGAGGCTGAGGCAAAGAACTGCTTGAACCTGGGGGCAGAGGTTGCAGTGAGCCAAGATCTTGCCACTGCACTCCAGCCTAGGCAACAGAGAAGACTCTGTCTCAATAAATAAATAAATAAATAAATAAATAAATAAATAAAAGAAATAGAGTTTATAGTTTTTATCTTTTAATTAAAATTTTCCATATACTTCTTGAAGTCTTCTCATATGTGTGTATATACATATATCCTCTATAAATGAAGAGAATAACACCACAATGTCTTCATATACAAATAATATTTGTACCTAAATTTTTTTATTACGAAAAAGAAAAAAAAAGAAAAAAAAAAACACTTGAGGTTAAATTCATTTTTAATGCCTACTGTTTAAAATCCTATTTTCTATATAGGACTATGAATGCAAAAATTTCACTTTGTCCTCTGCTTACTAAGATTATTTATTAGGCTATGATGGATGCTGACATACTCATAAAGTGTTCATATAAAACACACAGCACAAGAAAACAGCTAAATAAAATGGTTCATAAAAACTGTTTCCATACAGACAACTAAGAAAACAGATGTGCTGCTTGTAAAATTTTCTGAAAGTCTAAGCATAGAAAAGGGTCCAGATGGTAAAATGTATGGCCAAAGTGGTAACACCTAGTTATAAAGGAATAAAAATAAAAGGCCTCCAATAATCAGATGTGAGGCAGACTAGAGTATACACTATGAGTAGAAGGGTTAAACTGAAGTGTTGTAGATCTAGATCCCAAGTAAGCAAAGCCAGACAGCAGGTATGGCACAACTAAAATTACCTTCACTGCTAATACAGTGGATATACCACTCCAGCCAATTCCCTGTATTATCTCAATCTTAGTCTCTTCACCTGTACAATGAAAACATCACCCTTTATCCTTTTGGTGTTATAGCTCTTCTGGAGAAGTAGAAAACAATCTACATAGTCACATAGATATATTTTATATAAAATCTGTAGTACTACAGACCCTCAGAGCTGAGGATTTCTGAATTAAATGGTCTTTGGTCTTTCCCAGATCACCCACACTTTCACCTTTCTCTTTCTAATACAAAAGAAGATGTTAAGCTTTGACCTATTTTAATGACTATTTTCAGAATCAGACATTATAACTAGATAATTCAATAACAAAACTGATACTTTGGCACCATATATGTATTTGTGTGTTTATGCATGTGATTTCAATGACTATCTTTTGCAACTGAAAGCCAAGTTATCTTGGGTTTTACTTTACATATCTCACTAACAATAACCCTCTAATAATCAGTGACTTTTTTTTTCTTTCAGATTTCAGAGTTGCTAAATCTCTGACTACAAACATGCTTTATGCTTTCTGAACAATTCATGGGCAACTTACAGCATTTCTTGATGAAAATGATAGCAGCAAGGGCAGCCAACATTGATCCTCTGCCAGTGCTAGGAAAAGCTGTCTCTGGATTCTCTGCTGCTGGAACGCTAGTTTATATCACGCCTTTCTAGCTGTCTTAGTCTGTTTTCCATTGTTATGACTGAAAACCACAGATAGAGAATTTTTTAAAAATCAAGGTTTGTATAGCTAATGGTTTTGGAAGGTGGGACATCTGACAGCATTGTGCCAGCATCTGGTGGGGCTTTCCTGCTGCATCATGACATGGTGGGAGGCATCGCATGATGAGATAGAACAAGTATGTTAGCTCAGGTCTCTCTTCTTCTCCTTATAAAGCCACTAATCCAGTCATGGGGGCCCAACCCTGGTATCCTTATCTAATCCTAATTGCCTCCCAAAGGCTCATCTCCAATCATCATATTGACTTAGGGATTAAATTTCCAACACATGAAATTTGAAAGACACTTAAACCATAGTGCTGGCCTCTGTGAGCACAGATTTTGGAACACAAACACACGTACACACACACACATAAAAAGAGGAGAAGAGAAAAGATTATCCCTTAACACCCAATTCAAAGACTAAGTTACCCTCATTTAGTATTCTCAGGAGTAAAGTTGTCTAGTTCTCCCTCTATTACTTTCCACACTTCCTGTATAGTACATACTCTATGTAACAAGTTCTTTTAACACAACTCATTTGCAAATCAAGTTTACTTTTCAAATTACGTTTTGTGGCATGAGTTTTTAAAGCCTCATTCAGAAGTAAAGACTAGACATAAATGAGGAACTAAGTGGTCCTTTTTATAACATCAGTCTTCTGGAAAACTAAAACATAGTTTTTCAGACTGAGAACATGTTGGTAACATTACTAGGAAAAGATAGGAATATTAAAAAATTAAGTCAGTTGTCATTTTTTGTTATCTATCTTCCTCACCACACCAAAAACAAAACCCACATAAATATTATATGGCAGACAATCAAATAAATGGTTTGCAATAAGAGATGTGCTCACAAAAATTTGCTATGAATTGTAACACAACATACGTTATTTCACTATATAGGGGAAATGCACTTTAAGGAAAATAGCTCTGAAGTTTTGAAAAAGTTTTTTTAAATAATCATGATGACATTATTGACAAAATGACCATGACTTATTTTTAGAATGCCAATGGCAAAGGAAGAAGGTCAAAGGTATAGTCATATCTTCTAAAATTAAAAATTAATTTTAAAAAATAATTTTGAGTTATAATAGCACAATGCTCTTTTGCTGATTTTAAAGAGTCTGTGAATACTGTGACAAACTTCCCCAATGGAAATAAGGAGAGAAAATATCTGCAATCGCAAAGGGGTTGCACTTGGAGTGTTTAAATAAATGTAGATTGGGGGAATAACCTTGGCAAAGCACAAAATTTGAAAGGAGACCACACTTCTAAGATCCAACACAAAAGGGAGGTGCAGACAAAAGAGATTCAAGCAAGCTAAGGTCTATAGTGGCCTAAGCAATGCTAACACATATAATGGTAAAGGAGAACTTGAGAGTTGATTTAAATATGATCATAAAAGAAGAAATAGTCTCTATCCATGTTATTAGAGAGGAAGAAATGGGACCAAGGGGTACAGTCTTCAGAAAAGAAAATCTGGGCTTAATGAAAGACTAGCGTTTTTTCTCTCTGCTGAGATAGCAAGTCAACTAGGGGGTTTTGAACATCAATGTCTAGATGATCACTTAACAAGATTATTGCATGAGTGGCTTTCCATTGGTGGGGAGTTAAATGACACAACATTCACAGGCCATTTTCAACTAAAATGACCGTGCAGCTAACGTTCATTTATTGATATATTTGAAATCACACACACACACACACACACACGAGGAAATTTTAATGGCATTCAAAGCTACATTTTCTCACTGTTATATATCACAGATAAGGTCTTATATCAGTTATCTATTCTGACAATAATGCTTTGCAACAGAAAAAAAAAATCTTTAAAAATCCAGTGGGCTACAACAACAAATAGTGAATTAGTTCATGTATTTGTGAAATTCATCTGACCTGGGCTGGATTCAAACAGTCTTAGTGGGATTTACTCATATATCTGGCAATCACCTGACTGACAACTAACTTAGGATGCCCTCAGTTGGGTGGTTAGAATAGCTTGGCTCTGCTTCACTAGAGCAGGGTCTCACAGATCCTGGAAGGGAACCCAGGCCTGTTTTTTTAAGACTCTAGAAGGCTTTCCCAGACATGTGCTTATGGCCATGACAGAGAACCAGGAGCACAGGTTGAAATTTGCAAGTAATTACTTGCAACAAAAATTACAGTTGCAAGTAATTTTGTACAGTGTTTCCTGTCTCATACATTAGAACATCTCAGTATCAAAATCAAGGCATGAGGCTAGCATAAATTTCACAGTGGGAAGCCACAAGAATCTTACTCACAATGGATGTGGATAAAAGGAAGCTGAAGAACTGGGATATTAGATGTAATCTATCTATCACACACCTAAAATTTCCAAAGAATGACAAATAAATACCACGAAGCATGTTAACAAAATGTGTTCCTACTTTTTCTGATACATTTAGTTTGTTTTTCTAAAGAAAATGAATTTTAAATATGAGACATATTGTTTAAAAAGCCATATGGAATTAATAATAATTTCTATGTTATTAACTAAATTGTTGTACAAATATTCATATTCAAACAAGGATAGGTACATGCATAAGTACATATAGGAAATAACTCCTAAATACCTATTAGAATAGCCAAAAGAAAAAAGAAAAAACAATACCAAGTGCTAATGGAGCTGGAATTTACGTAGAAAACCCATCCAACAAGGAGATGGCACTTAACTCTCCACCTCTTGAAGGTAGATTATGATTGGTAAAGAATAGAGTATAGAAAGAATGATTGTCATATACAGAAGAATGAAACTGGAATTCTATCTCTCACCATATACAAAAACCAACTCAAGATTTATGAAAGACTTAAATGTAAGATCTAAAACTATAAAAATACTGGAAGGAAACCTAGGGGAAACTCTTCTGGACATTGATTTAAGCAGAGAATTTATGGCTAAGTCCCCAAAAGCACAAGCACAAAAACAAAGATAGACAAGTGAGATTTAATTAAACTAAAAACCTTCTGTACAGCAAAAGAAATGACCAACAGAGTGAACAGATAACCTTCAGTATAGGAAGAAATATTTGCAAGCTATGCATCCAAAAGGGTACTGATACCAGAATTTGCAAGCAACTCAAACAACTCAACAACAAAACAACCCCATTAGAAAGTAGGCAAAGGACATGAATAAACATATTTCCAAAGATGTCATACAAATGGCCAACAAGAATATGAAAAAAATGTTCAACATCACTAATTATCAGAGAAATGCAAATTGAATTCATAAGGAAATATCATCTTATACTAGTCAGAATGACTGTTATTAAAAAGTCAAGTAACAGCAAAAGCTGGAAAGAATGTAGAGAAAGGGTAATGTTTATACCTTCTTGGTGGGGATAAAAGTTAGTGTAGCCTTTATGGAAAACAGTATGGAGATTTCTCAAAGAACTAAAACTAGAACTATCATTTGACCCAGCAACCCTGCTACTGAGTACCCTAAGGAAAAGAAATAATTATATATACAAGATACCTGCCCTAATATGTTTATAGAAACAGTATTCATAACAACAAAGAAATAAAATTAACCTGTTCATTAACAGATAATTGGATAAAGAAAATGTGATACACACACACACACACACACACACACACACACACACACACACACACAGAGGAATACTCTCAGCATAAAGAAGAATGAATTTATGTCTTTGTGGCAACATGACATATATTATAAGTGGAAGCTAAATAATAGGCATATATGAATATCTAGTGTGTGATATTAGACATTGGAGACTGAGAAGGGTGGGAGGAAAGTGAGGAATAAAAAATTAATTAATTATTCAGATGATGCATTACACTAAAAGCCCAGACTTCACCACTATGTAATATATTCATGTAACAGAAATGTACTTGGACCCCTTAAATTTATAAAAGAACAAAAGGGATTTAAAAAAATCAAACAAATCTTATAGTGAACAACCACTACCATAGCCCAGTAATCATGGCTAACATCACCAGTGATAAGTCATGTTGGTAGCATGTATCTGTGATGTGATGTGATGTGATGTGATGACACTTCACTGCTGTGGTCTTCCTCCCCCAAATCTATGTTTCCTGTCTTATGATTAAAAAACAAAGTTTGATAGATTTAAATTAAATAACATTCTAAGAATTATGTACCAGCAATCTTTAAAACTGTCAAATTCAACAACAAAAACAAAAAAATTGAGACACTGTCACAGTCAAGAGGAGCCTAAGGAGACAAAACTAAATATACTGTGATATCCTAGATAGGATTCTGGAAGAGAAAAAAAAGTCATTATGAAATAAAATAAAATCTAAATGAAGCAACAGAGTTTGGTTAATGGTAATACACCATTTATAAACTGGATATGATCTAAATGGCATGTATGAATCAGTGTTATGAAGAGAATGAAAGAGAATGATAGCATCTATTTCCTCCTTAACTGATATTAATTTATATGTATTTTCATAAGCATGAGTCCAGTACTAAGGTGGGTAGGTAAAAAATGAAATGACAAAAAACCCTTGAAGCCACCTGCAATTATTCACTGTAATCATGTTTGGGAGGCAGGTTTTTGGCAGAAAACTGACATATTGAGTGTGGAACACATGATTTTTAAATGAGACTTTGAATATGTTGTGCAAATAAAAAGTATGGACTTGTTAGTATTCTTTTAAATGATTCTGGCCCAAATTGAAATAGTATGACTAAAGTATAAAGAAAATGTGATACATACACATACACACACACACACACACACACAGGAATACTCTCAGAATAAAGAAGAATGAATTTATGTCTTTGTGGCAACATGACATATATTATAAGTGGAAGCTAAATAATAGGCATATATGAACATCCAGTGTGTGATATTAGACATTGGAGGCTGAGAAGGATGGGAGGTATGAAATAGCATGACTCCAATGTCATATGCGTTACATTAATTTTTTTACTGATATTTATCTTTTCAACACATCAGTGTTGTTTCTTCTTCAAAACCAAATAAGAACTGTCTTAAAGTTAGCTGGCAATATATCCGATTTTTTAATCTTAATTGCTTTCAGCACCTTGTATTTCTATGTTAAATTTGTTTACAGGCATCATTATTGTCATTATGCTTTGAAATTCTAAAATTCAGTAAAAGTTGTACATTGTTTGAAAATATCTAAGTTATTTTTCTAGGCTATCTTGAACTTGTCAACAAATTGACTTGTCATTTTTCTTTTCTGAGAGGCTTTAAGTTTAAAAATATTTTGCAAGAAAAGCAAAATTTTAACTTTTTCCATAGTATTATTAGAAATAATGCACTTGTAAATGGCTTTAGCATCTGCTCATTAATTTCGCTCCTGTATCTAAGTATCATGTTGACATAATGTCTTTTTTAAAGATTAGTCACTTTTATCTAAACCTTTAAATACAAACAGCAAGCAGAAACTTTTTTCACATTTAAATAAAAACATGTTGCGTTTGCTATTTTTATTTTTATTATTTACATCAACACAAAGTCAAGCTGTACACCATTAGTTTTAACAAAGCATCCTCAAATTCTCTCAGATCAGAAAAAAAATATTTATTCAAAAGTAAAACTGATAAATTCTTTTAAATACAACTCAAATCAAACTTTTCATGTGCAAGCATGCTGCTCTACATTTTATGCTGTTCATAGGGTAATGATAACAAGGTTATAGAAACTGTTTAACAAGGTTATTTTTAAATGATACCTGAATAGTTTCAGTAAAATTAAATCATTACAAAGGAATCCTTTGTCATAGGGCAGAATGCTATATTCAGATTCAGAAGCTTACATGAAACTTTAATTCATAAGTTTCATGGTAATATAATATGTTTATACTATAAAAGGTGATTATTTACCTTTTATACCTATTTTTACCTATGGTTTAGCCAAAGTTGTCTTAGGAGCAAAAAATAAATTATTTTCCGGGGAATTACTTTTCATATGAATTATGAAAGAGAAATCAAATATTAAAAATCCATTATGATCTGATAGAGTACAAAAACTCTGAAGACCTTGTATTTCTATAATGGTTTCCTTTTTTTGTTTGTTTGTTTTTTGTACAATCAGGTTAGATGGACTATACCGGATAAATCATATTCCAGATCTTGCTACAAAAGCTGCCCACTTAGGAGAAAGCTATAGCCATAAAAATTGAATAATGTATGGAATATATTTCCAAAGTTTGGATTGGGGTGCTAAATTTTCTAGTAAAGCCTGAATTTATTATTGCTTATGAGGGAACTTGGATGCCATCAAATAAAAGAGCTCACAAGGACAAAACAGGACAATTTAAAACAAAAAGTTTAAGTTACACAGAAAGCTCTATCTTTCCGTTAATAAAACTTTTTTTTTTTCTTTTGAGACAGAGTTTCGCTCTTGTTACCCAGGCTGGAGTGCAATGGCGCAATCTCAGCTCACTGCAACCTCCGCCTCCTGGGTTCAGGCAATTCTCCTGCCTCAGCCTCCTGAGTAGCTGGGATTACAGGCACGAGCCACCATGCCCAGCTGATTTTTTTGTATTTTTAGAGAGACAGGGTTTCACCATGTTGACCAGGATGGTCTCGATCTCTCGACCTTGTGATCCACCCGCCTTGGCCTCCCAAAGTGCTGGGATTACAGGCTTGAGCCACCGCGCCCGGCTTCGTTAATAAAACTTTTACTTCACCTCACCCACCTTACTCCCTGCTGACATTGACTAGCACCGTCAGTAGACTATTGACTATAACTGGTGACTGAGGACTTTGAAGGATGTTGTAATTGTATTACTTATAAAATTTAGTAAAATCATTTATAATACATGTATTAGTTCATTCTCACATTGCCATGAAGGACTAGGTGAGACTGGGTAATCTGTGAATAAAAGAGGTTTAATTGACTCACAGTTCCACAGGTGGTAGAGGAAGCATGGCTAGAAGGCCTCAGGAAACTTACAATCATGGCAGAAGGTAAAGGGGAAGAAAGCATGTCTTACCATGGTAAAGCAGGAGAGAGAGAGAGAGCAAGTGAAGGGGGAAGTGCCACACACTTTCAAACCATCAGATCTCATGAGAATTCACTGATTATCACGAGAACAGCAAGGGAGAAACCAACCCCATTATCCAATCACGTCCCACAGGCTTCCTCCTCTGACATTGGGAATTACAATGCAACATAAGATTTGGGTGGGAACACAGAGCCAAACCATACCAATACAGTTACCTTTGGTCCATGTTGTTTGACTTCCATGAAAGGAAGAACCCAATGAGGGCAGTGAAATACCCTGAAATTTACTGTACAAGCATTCTATCTTACTATCAGCATAACATGGTTTCCTGGACCAGGGTCAATTCCTACAGATGGCCGGTCACAGTGGCTCATGCCTATAATCCCAGCAGAGGCGGGTAGATTACGAGGTCAAGATATCAAGACCATCCTGGCCAATATGGTGAAACCCCATCTCTACACACACACACACACACACACACACACACACACACACATTATCTGATTATCTGGGTGTGTTGGCAGGTGCTTGTAGTCCCAGCTACTTTGGAGGCTGAGGCAGGAGAATTGCTTGAACCCAGGAGGCAGAAGTTTCAGTGAGCCAAGGTTGTATCACTACACTCCAGCCTGACAACAGAGTAAGACTCCAAAAAAAAAAAAAAAAAAAAAGAAAAAAAAAAGAAAGAAAAAAGAAAAAGAAAAAGAGAAAGAAATAAGACCAGGCTGACTCATGTTAAATTTTAAAAAAATAAAAAAGAAAAAAAAAGAATACACCTTAAAAGGCCACTAGCTCTTCTGTCAATTTATACAAATGAGAACCTTTCCATGAACCTTTTATGTGATACACAAACTTAAGATAGGCATGACTCTAAGTATAAAGATAATAAATAAAAATAAGTAAACAATTGGAATTGAGTGTTACCACAGTCTGTCTTTTCCCAAATAACATCCAACTATATCATGATGAATGTTTGCCTTTAGCTTGACATCTGATAAATCAAATGCAAAATAATTTTGAGACATATTTTTTCTTTGTGTCATCTCCCTCACACCCCATCTCTACCAAATATATGCCACCCTGTGTATTAGTTTTCTATTGTTGCAGTAATACATACCCACAAACTAGTGGTTTAAGAAACAACACAAATTTACATTTAATAATTCTGTAAGTCAGAAATCCACCAAGCTAAGATCAAGGTGTCAACAGATTATATTCCTCTCTGGAGACTCCATAGGACTATTTCTTGCTTATTCAGTTCACTGGCAGAATTCAGACCCTTGTGATTGTAGGGACAAGATCCCTGTTTTTTGGTTAGTCATAAATTGAGATCCATTTCTAGCTTCTACAGGCCATTACATTTCTTGGCTCATGGGCCCTTTCATCCACCTTTGAAAGAAACAATGGAGAATCAAGTCTTTCTCATGTTCCATCTCTCTGACAAGCCCTTCTGCCTACACTTTCCACTGTTAAAAACTAGTGATTATATTGGGAGGACATGGATAATCCAAGATAATCACCCCATTTAAGGTCCATGTCTTAATTTTAATTTCCAACTCTAAAATTCATTTTGCCACATAACATAATATAGGCACAAGCTCTCAAGATTAGAAAGAAGTGCTATTTCTTGAATTTTCAGGGTTGTCACCTTCAACTGTAGATCTGATTTTCAACACTGTGGTTTGTGAAGATTTCTCACTTGTGTTTATCTTGTCTATGTTTCTCTACACTCTAAGTAAGTCTCTTTTTCTGCACAGTGAATAATTATTAAGCCAATGGGTGGGAATTCATAGTCCCTCCTCTAGTAAACACATTAACTGTCTAACAAAAGGAAATGAATGTATCAGTCCCAAGTTATAACTTAAAATGTATGCATTGTTCAAACCTTGGTAAAATCATGCAACCAAGATTGCAAGCAACAGGGTCCTTGAGTAGTCATTAATTCATACAACATACTCAGCTGCCTGTGAATACAGTACTAATCAAGCTCCTTAGTATTCCTGGGACAATTTCTAAGACAAGATTTTTTGTACTTTATTGTGAGAATAAAAGTATATACTGGGATTTTATTACCTTGGAGCGGAGACATGTTTTTCGTTCTCCCAGTGAAGGGAAATTTGATCCCATGATACTATATGCTCCTTTCTTTTATTTTTTTTGTTCTTTGTTTATTTTTTAGAGAAGGTTTGCTTTTAGGTTTCTTTTTCTTGTTGTTATTAAACTTGCATACAATAATATTAGAACTTAAACATTAGGTTAAAACAAAGTTCTCAATTTTTTTTGGAAAGCAGGAATAGTATATATACTCTCTTCAGTAAAAGGACAAAGGAAAAAGCTAAGAAAAATTAGTTTTGTCTGATTTACTTATAAAGTATAGAGACTTAATAACTGCATTTTACAACACTACTTATCTAAAACATCTACAAACACTCCCCATGCTTCAGAAATGCAAAAAAAAAAAGAAATACTTTGAATTGTTATTTTCTACTTTCTTTTCCACTCTCTCTTAAATTTCATTCCTCTGAAATAAACTGATATTTGGATATTTTCTATTTTGAAATAGTAATGCATTTTTGAAAATAAAATAATAATAATAAAACCCCCACTAGCATTGCTAGTCAACCTGGGAACTCAAAATTAAATGAAATTCTTCTGCACATTGCCACTATAAAATTTACCATCAGGACTTTAGAAATGTGCTGATGATGCACAAAAGAAAGATTAAATCTATTTTGGAGGGGGAAATAAATGAGCTCTCTGCAACGGGCAGACTCAGTCCCCAAGCAATAGCCTTGAGTCTATAAAGGATGGAATGTTTGGAATCAGGACATGTATAATATCAAGAGGAAGGGCCACATTCTCAGTATAAATTTTGCCAACTCCAGCATAGTTGATACTCTTTTGTTAATCTCACATTAATTAGTCTATTGACAATTTTTATTCAAGAACAAATAAATAAAAGTATATATTTTTTGGATTACCAGCACGATGTAGGCTTAGACGTGTTCTACAGAGGATAAGTCAATTATTAATATTTCACTTCTTTGTTTTTCACACTGATTTCAAGCAAGGATACAATATATTATACATCTTAATTCAATAATCACCTTTGAAAATAAACATATCAAATGAAATCCAACCTATAAATATTTAGGAATAAGAAATATTTGTGATATTCAATTTTCCATGTTGCTTTTGGATAAGAAAGTAAAATATACTAGAAATTGTTGGAAAAGTGTACATAAGGGAAAAATAAAAGTATACTGAAGAGAAATAAAACAGGGAACTAGAAATAAAATCAATCTTTATACTATATTTTGAATGTTTAGAATCTCCTTGTAATCGTCAATGGTCATGATTAAAGGCCAATGATTATTTGTGAGAGGTATTTGCAAATATTTTGTGCCAGGAATGAGTCTTTAAAATACTTGCATAGTATTTTAAAGAGAGACCAAAAGAAAAAAATAAAAAACATGATTTTCCATTATTCATTCGTTCATTCATCCATGTGTCTGTGTGTCTATCCATCTATTACTTTCTAAACTTCCATTAGAATGTTTTCAGAGAGTGGATAAATGACTACCTTGCTTATTTTTTACAAGGCCTGTGTGCTTCTTTAAATTTGTTTTCTCTGCCATTTGGTACACTTTGATAAATAACAGTTACCGTGCTTAGAGGACAAGCGAGGCATAAAGCCAGGTCTGTAAGACTCTAAATCCCAAGCTCAAAATCATTATGTTTCCTTGAAAAAAGATAATCTGTGACTTTCAGCATGTTACTTAATCTATGGCTCAGTTTCCTTTATTTTTATTTTTGTAAAGCAGAGTTAGTTGTAGTCTCTGCCTCATAGGGTTCTTGTGAAGGTTAAATGGTATTATAACAATAAAGACCCTAGATCAGGGTTTGCCCTGTATCAGGTGTTCAATAATTGTTAATGTTTATTTTTATTACCTTAATTCGTATTCATAGCTGAGTCAGTCATAGTCACTCCTCATAGTCACAGTCATAGTGGCCTCAATGAATGAAAACTCAAGTTCTCTCAGATATGTAAACTGTTACCATGTTATTAGAACTCTCAGAGAAACAGAACCTGTAGAATAGATGAGAGGATATTTATTATAGGAATTGGCTCACACAATAGTGGAGGCTCAGAAGCCCAAGGATATGGCCACCTATAAGCTGGACAACCAGCAGGCTGGTGGTGTAACTCCCTGATCCAGGCTGAAGGCCTGAAAATTCTAGTACCACACTTCCCACCCCCAACAGCTGATGTAAGTCCCAGAGTCTGATGGTCTGAGAACCATGAGCTCTGATGTTGGAGAGCAGAAGACGGATGTCCCACCTCAAAAGAGATAGAATGCACCCCTCCTCTGCCTTTGTTTTATCTGGGCCCTCACTAGGTTGGATGATACTGACCCACATTGATGAAGGTAGATTTTCTGTACTCATTTTACTGATTCAAATGCTAATCTCTTCTGGAAACAGCTTCACAGACACACATAGAAATAAGGTTTTACCAACTATCTAAGTATCCTTTAGCCTAGGCAAGTTGATACATAACCAAGTTAAGGATTCTGTTGCATTGAAGATCTTGCCAAATTCTGTTGGTACCTCTACTGATTAACTCCCACTGAATAAAGACCATCAGGGTTATATTGGCAGCAAAGTTAGTTTTACTGACTTGCAAGATAGAAAGCAGCCTGGAAGAATTACGAGCATCTCAAAAAGAAAGTGTTAAAAAATAAACTTAGAGGATTTGGGGGTTACAGTTAGTGCCACAGTTTTGTTGGGCTTTATTCATCATTTGTAAGCTAAGTGATTTACTGGAATAGTAAATATCTTTCAAACACATGAAATCATGCCAAATTACTGTTACATTGGTTTGTCCGATGTCTTGTCATTCATGTATGAGAATTTTTTAAAGTTTTTGTTTAGTGTGCCTTGCATGTTTGGGTTTGATAGTTTCTCTATTCTGTGACTCACAGTAATGTTTTAAAGTTGTGATTTATATTCCATTAGAAGTTCTTCTATCACAGCCTATTTGCCAGTGGGGCCATTATTCACATCATCAGCAAGTAGTTTGGAAACTTACAGTAGTTCTGGTGAGAAATAATTGTGGCTTGCTGAAAGGTATTATAAGTGAAATCAAAATAAATTGCTAAACATGAGGAGTTTTTATGAGGCAGAACCATCATTTTTTGGTGACTGATGAAAAGCCAGGGACTAAGGGAAAAAGACGTATCAAGGATGCCTGCTGGATGTCTCAATCTACAAAACTTTTTGGCAAATCTGCACCTACACATATAGAGGAGCAAGATACACATCCACCGTAACTGGTACAATGCTATATCACATTCAATTAAAATATTAATATTATGTGGAATAGAAAATCAGGTGAAATTGTAAAATATTACATAACCTATTAAGCCCCTTTAATATAATTAAGATTACTACAATGTTAAGCATGAACATCACTGAAAGAAAACAATAATAATGAGTAGTTTTTATCCATATTGTTGAAAAATTGCATTTATTTTACTAGAATCTTAGATTTTCAGAGTGACATATTTTGCCTTTGATGAAATAATCTGAGCTCAAATATTTAACATTTAACAATTCCATTGAATTTGATCATTTTAGTGGGAGATATTTTAAGAATTCACTGAATTTTATTCATGTAAAAATTATTCCTCTTCATTGAGTAGCTGCTCTTTCATTCTTAATGCTTTGCATTCACACACAAGAGAACAATTTTAAATAATGCTTAGCATATGGTGTGTGTTTTATAATCATGTATGTACAAGGAAGTGGAAAATCAAAAGTTTCTTATAAGCTCTAATAAAAATGAATAAAATGCAGCTTAAAATTAAAATTCTATTAAAAGGTCCAGAAAATTAAAAGGTCCATTCTAAAAAGAAAATAATTATGCTATATCATTGGTGTGTAAGCTAATTGGAGACCCATGCTGGTTTCCAGCATGTGTGAAGTCTGCTCCTAAAGGACAGATTTGATCATCATTGTGTCTTCCTTATCTGATCAAGTAATTAAAGAAACCTGATGTAGAGTTTTATAATGCAAGCTGGAAAAGCACAACAATGGCAGACTCTTCCCTAATATGCTTTAAAGAAATAAAAGCATCTATCATGGGCTACTGATCAGCTATCCAACATTATCCAGTTAGAATGTTGTTTTCTAGGCCAGGTACAGTGGCCCTTGCCTGTAATATCACCACTTTGGGAAGCTGAGGCAGGAGGATGGCTTGAACCCACGAGTTCTAGACTAGCTTGGCAACGTAGTGAGACCGCCTGTCATGAGCAATCACCCTCTTTCCTTTAGGATGTCACTTTCTGCTCTTCATGGTAGGGTTAAAGACTTCGTAGGTGCTTTCAGGACACCAGGTTAGAGGAATTCCCTCTGTTTTTCCCTTAAATATATTTAGGGTAATACAATTTGTCACTTGATGTTACCCTAAATATATCCTAAGACATCTGAAAATAAATGAGAATTTAACAATATATATTATTTGAAAAATTATTTTGATTCCTTGAGGCAAAAAAAAAAAAATGAGTACCAACAAACACTCTAAAAAGACTTCTCAAACGTCAGCAAAAGGTTTGGTATTTTATGAAAGTATACACATAAAAAATTGGAGTTTATAGATCATAGCTGCTGGCAGACACAAGTTCATGTAATACAAGCTCACAGATTCTGGCCCAACAACTAGAGAAATAAATGAGTAAGAATAAGGCTATACTAAAAATGTAACACAAAATGAAATTATGCATCATTATGATGTGCTCTTAAATTATAGCAGGTAAAACTTTTCACAGGTGGAGACAATAGTACTATTTGCTTGTCTTCTGAACTAACATAGAAACATACTGCCAACATATTGTCAGTTTAACATTACATTCCCAGTTTTTCTCCACAAAAACTACACTCTAGTTTTGTGTGGTGCTGTCTTTTGTAGAGTTGGGATTACGGTTTCTAGAGATAAGTGTATTTACTACAGTAATATCCTGCCTGGAGTCTCATCAGCAAAAATGAATCAACCTTCAGCAAATTTTATAAATAATAGATATGTCATTTTCTGTCTTGATAGATTGTTTTCTAAAATTGTAGATATTTTTCAAGAGATTGGAACACCAATGTTCTATACTTATTTAACTTCCATATAGTAGGAGAATTAAAAAAAAAAAGATGGCTCTGTAAGTACAGAAGACATTGTACATCATCATTACTGCTGGTTTTTATTCATCCACGCAAATATCATATGCCAAATAAAATGAAGAGATTTCCTAGTTATGGATCATTACAAGAGTTATTTTGCTGGTAAAAGCAGTTGATGGCCAAAACAAATGTTTTATTGCATACTGAAGATTAAATATATGAAAATACATTTATCACAATGAGATTCTCTCTTTGGAATGACATGATTAAGGTAAATTATGGATAGAGGTAATTAAATAAATCTACTTTCATGTATCAAATTGAAACTAAAACAAGAATCAGGCATTTCAAGTGTCTTTATTTTTCTCTATAACAAATTAGACTTTACCAGATACAATATATGTTTTTTCAAAATGAATTTATCCTGTAATAACTTTGCTGGTTAATTTCTTTACCCAGTGACACAGACTCAGTTTCCTTATAAAATAAAATTGTCAAAAACTTAACTGGAAATACCAAATCTATACTGAAAATATCAGTCAGAATTAATATGATAATTTCTGTTAATATTTTGGAGATATACATACATATACAGTATGTATAAGTACATAATACTTCAGCCTATGTATTTCTTCATATTATTATCATCCAATCTACTAATTTAGCTTGGATCATTCCCATTCTAGAATTTTTTCTGTTGTAGTTGATTTTTAAAAATTATTTTATATTTTGAGAGTTTCCAATAATTTAGGTTTCTGTATCCTTCTGTTTTTATTTTGTTGTGTTATTTTTTATTTTGCAATTTCTTGTTTCTACACATAAATGTTCCCCATGTTTTTGAGGACCTAAGTGTATTTATTTTTAAATTATTCAAAATTTTTATTATTTTTTTATTTTGAAAAGTGAATTAATTTACAGAACGTTATTATATAGATTATTTTCCTGTGTTTACCTATGTATTTAGAATTTTAGTTCCTAGGCTCTATTGATCTTGATTGTTAGCCTTCTCTTTTTATAGTCCTTTTTCAGTTTTCTCCCCAATCCCTACAGAAGCTCACATCTAAACCAGGTCTTATGCAGATGGCTCCAAAATCCTACCCTAATCCAATAGTGGCTGGGCTAAATTCTTGGGCAAGCAACATGAAATGCTGCACTGGATTGCTTATTTAGAAGAGCCCTTTCCTTGGTTTAATGCTCTTCTATCTTAGTCTTGGTATTCTTAATAATTTTAGCTTTGAACTTGTGTTTGTCAGTGAAATCTGAAGAGACAGTGAAGCACATATATTAGCAGACCCTTGTACAATATGCATGTCTCTGTCGCTTGATGCCCATGCACATATAACCTTCCTGGTGCCCCCTAAGCACAGAGTTCCTGTGTGCTCCAAGCAAGGGGTAGTTCCAAAAAATTCTGCAAAAGTACAGGATAAATGTGTTCTGTTTAAGCAGAGCTGTTAATAGCACTGAGAGGCCATAATTTCTGTTTCAATCAAAATTCACTGCCAACACAAAAAGAAGGCAACTGATTTCCTTTTTTGTTTGTTTGTTTGTTTGTTTGTTTGTTTTGAGATGGAGTTTCGCTTCTGTTGCCCATGCTGGAGTGCAATGGTGCAATGTCAGCTCACTGCAACCTCCACCTCCCAGGTTCAAGCGACTCTCCTGTCTCAGCCTCCCGAGTAGCTGGGATTACAGGAACATGCCACCACACCCTAAATTTTTGTATTTTTAGTAAAGATGGGGTTTCACCATATTGGTCAGGCTGGTCTCGAACTCCTAACCTCAGGCAATCTGCCTGCCTCAACCTCCCAAAGTGCTGAGATTACAGGAATGAGTCATCACTCCTGGCCTGAAGGCCACAGATTTCTAAGAAACATTAACAAGCAAGAAGTCATATTATATCCTTTCTTAATCAGAAGTTTCTTTCCTATGTTAGCCAACCACTTATGCTAAAAATGAAGGCATAGAAGGGAAACATAAGACAACTCATAGTCTCTCCTCCTTTTGATCCTTATATACCCATTTGCAAGCATTAGGTAGAAGGTATTGGTAGAATGTATGAATATTGATATGTTAAATAGAAAAGTTGAGTTAGTTTTGTGCAGTGTTTCTACTGTTGGTAGTAACAAAATATACATACTATGAAATATTATATAATTTTGATATGTAATACTATGAAGTATGTAATTTTGGTGATTCTATGTACAAGCTAAGTGCTTTTATATTTGCATTTTAAACTGATATTGCAAAACACAAAAATGAATGTGAAAGTTATTGCAGTAATTTAAATTTTTAATTTTTTTGATCAAAAGGCGTTGAATAGCAAAACAAAAACAAAACAAGGAAACTGAAAAACATAACAAGTTGAAAAATAGATCACAGGTAAAGGAAACATTTTATACTTTGATATACGTAATAGAATCTTTTTCTTATATTTTGAAGTAGAACTCCACACTTTCATTTTGTATTAGGCCTTGCAAATTATATAACCAACCCTGGATGCTGAATTAAGAAAGAGCCAATATATGCAACAATGGGCACCATAGACCAAGCTATTGCTTTGAAGCTACATTAATTCCTGTTTCCAATTGTAGGTCTAAACTCCATTTTAGGAAGTAAGACTGGCCAGGGATTCTGTACAGAGTTTGGGATTTTTATTCTGTAGGACCCTGTAAGAGCCTCCAGGAATTGTTAATAGATGCCTCAAAAATATCAGAGATTTCTGCTTGTATTTTTATGATGCCCCATACTGGAGAAGACAGCCTCTCTCTATTATGGAATAAAGACACAATTATGGCTTCAGCATTTTCTAACTTCAAATTCCTGGTCCGTGGAGATAGTTATCTTATTTTGTTTATATCTACCTTTTAAATTTTATTTATTCATATTCTGCCTACACTCTGTATTTCTAGCAGAGTTGTGGGCAGATGTCTTCAAAAGAACACTCATTAGCAATAGTAAGAAGCATGGTTTAAAATAAACAAATTCAATGAAACATAAACAGTAAATGTTATGAAGTTAATATTTCTAACAGAAATACAATAAAAGAGAAAGAAAGAAAGAAAAAGAAAGAAAGAAAGAAAACAGAAGGAGGGAAGGAAGGGAGGGAAGGAAGGAGGGAAGAAAGGAGGGGAGGAAGGAGGAAAGGAAGGAAGGAAGGAAGGAACAAATGGCATATTTTCTGAAACGTCTACATCAAAATGATGCACCCTTGCTGTCTTCTCTAGTAATCGCAGAAAACCTCACTACTGTAATCAGCATTCACATGAACACAACTCCAAATGTCTGATGTTTACTAATATGAAAGGGCTGTTTCCCTTCTTTGCCTGATCTTTTTAATTTGAATTTATGTTGTGATCAGTGATTATTAGACTTGCCCAAATAATTCTTTTATCTCTAATTACATTTCATGTCATAAAGAAGTTAATATTGCAAAAGCAAACAAACAAAAAGTATTTTCTTGGCAGCCTCAACAACTGGAAACAAAGCAAGCAAAATGGATGCAAGCCATCTAGAAAACTTCATCAAAGATTATTTTACTTATTCCAAGCTAAACCATTATTACTATTGACTCTCAGCTAGGGAACTTAAAAAGACAATCTTATTCTGAAACTTTAATGTTCCGTAATTATTGTTTATCTGTGAACCTGGAGCAGAGCCATGCACAAAGGAAATTATTCTCTTGTCTGAAACGTCTGCCTTTTGCAGTGTGGGGGATGGAGATTTGGGGTATGGAGCATAGTGAACATGTTTCTTCAGTTCCAGGTAATTACCAATTCAGTACCTTCAACCTTAAATTTTGTAACCTAAGTCCATGTTTGGAAAGGTTATTTCTTCTGTTGTAACATAATTTGCATTTCTTGTTCAACATCACTTGCCTAGTCTCCAGGTAAACAGTTCTGAAGTGATAGAGTCCGATCATTTTCTAGCTTAAAAGTGCAATTGTCACTTGGCATTCTATCCAATTAGGGCAAGGAAGTACCCACTGTCACCAACACTGCTTCATCAGCCAGTTTTATTCTAGCAGCTGCATAAAGCAACTGGTTCTGAGACTAATTACATGTCTTTCCAAAACATTGTTTGTCTTTCCTCTCTCCCTGAGTAGTTTTAAGGAAGGTAGAAGTAGATGGATAGCTTTGTTCTATGTTGATTTATATGCATTGAAGTATCAACTTCTGACCTGCCTGTATGAGAAATGTGTGCTTTCATCAGATGATGAATATCTTGTCAGTTGGACCTTTTTAAGAATCTCATCTCTGATAAATAATATCTGATTGAAGACTTAACTTGAAACTGATTAGGTCAACAAAAAGATTAGTAATAATATATACTCTGAAGTGACACATAAACAGAAAATATGAAAAAAGATAAAATTAACTTTTTAAAGTCATGATTTTATGTCTCTATTAAAATAAGTATGTATCTTTGCAATTTATCATTTGTAGCATAAGTATCATATAATACACTGAGCATCCACTATGCCACAGTATTCCTGATATTTTGAGACAGCAGTCCTGTGTTCTAATATTGCACTGGTTCTCACTAAAGAAATGGCATTAAAGTAATTATATTACCACTCACAACCTTGAACTTCTCATCTAGAAAATGGAAATAACAGCTTATTTACACAGTAATTTAAAGGATTTATAAAAGATATGCCAGTCATTTGTTATCTGTAGTGTTCATAAGAATCACGAGGCAAGCAGGTTTACATATAGATTACAGCTGCTACAGATTCTACATGGATTACAGCTACTACAGATTCTAATTCAGAATATTTTAACAGTGTGCAAGAATATTCCTTTTAAGCATAACCCACAGTGATTTTTATTTAAGTAGTCAGTGAATAGTTAATAATCATCATCTATATATATAAATCAACTAGCACAATGTCATAGGATAGGGGTTTTGCAGGTGATAAGAATTCGATAACATGGAGTTAGAATTGCAATGAGATACTGATGTTACCTCAAATTTCTCACTCTCCAGGGTTCTGTTCAGCCCTTAACTACAGGCAAGTCAAGTAGGGACCCCTGTCTGAGACAAGTCCAGATCAACTTATCATTATCCTTGGGCCAAATGCCTGACCATGTTCTCAGGTTATGAATCTTATATTGAGTCAGTCTAACTGGAATGAGTATAGATATATTAAGTGCTGAGATCTCAATCTCTCCACTAGCAATTGCTCACACTTCTGTTTACTCCTCTGGTGTTCATAAAGTCATGCCGTAAAGGATGTCACACAATCTGAGAAATGCACTGTAGGCAATTTCATCATTGTGAAAACATCATTGTAAGTACATAGAGTGTACTTACATAACCTCGATGGTCTAGATCACTATGCATCTAGGATATGTGGTATAGCTTATTGCTCCTAGGCTACAGGTCTGTGTAGCATGTGACTATACTGTATACTGTAGACAACTGTAACACAATGGTAAGTATTTGTGTATCTAAACAAATCAAAACATAGAAAAGGTACAATAAAAATATAGTATAAAAGGTATTTTAAAACGTGGCACTTATCATGAATGGAGCTTGCAAGACTGGAAGTTGCTTTGAGTGACTTGGTGAGTGAGTGCTAAGTGACTGTGAAGGCCTACGACGTTACACTACTGTGAACTTTATGAACACTGTCCACTTAAGCTATATTAAATTTATTTTTAAAATATATTTCTTCAATAATAAATTAACCTTAGCTTACTGTCACTTTTTTGCTTTATAAAAGTTGATTTTTTAAAACTTTTGGACTATTTTGTAGTAACACTTCACCTAAAATAGAAAAACATTGTGCTACTGTGCAAAGGAATTTTCTTTATATCCTTATTCTACAAAACTTCTTATTTTTAAAACTTTTTAACTTTACTTATACTTTTAAACTTTTTTCATTAAAATATAAGACACAGACACACACACTAGTCTAGGCCTGTACAGGGTCAGTATAATCAATATCATTGCCTTTCTCTTCTGCATCTGTACCCATTGGAAGGGCTTCAAAGACAATAACACACTTGGAGCTGTCATCACCTATGATAACAATGCCTTCTTTTGTAATACCTTTTTAAGGATTCACCTGAAGCTGTTTTACAGTTAATTTTTATTTTTCTTATAACTAGAGGGATTATACTCTAAAATAACAAAACATGTATATTATAATAAATATATAAGCCAGCAACATATTTATTTTTCTTATCAAGTATTATATACTGTACATAATTGTATGTGCTACACTTTTATACAGCTGGCAGCACAGTAGATACATGTACACCAGAATTCCTGCAAACAAGTAAGTAATGCATTGGACTACAATGTCAAGGCAACCACGTCACTGGGAGACAGAAATTTTTCAGCTCCATTATAATTTTGTGGAGCTTGACTGAAATTCCTATCTGTTGACTGAAACATTGTTATGCAGCATGTGACTGTATTCCTAAAAGCTCTGCACAAGTCTAAGTGTGGGACTTGTGCAAAAGAAGGCATGTCAGTGCCATCTCCTGAGCCGTTTTCCTATACATTTCTTAGAAGACCTGAGAATTGCACTTATCCTTGGCCTCCTTTCTCATTCAGATGTTCTTTCAGCAACATTCTTATGGGAAAGAAAGGTCCTTTCTGGAGATGAAGGTAAACAAATCTGGAACCCTCAGAGAGTCTATGCAAATGACCAACAGGTTTAGACCAATGTGTTTAGAAAATGATCAGAAAGTAAAATTTTTAATAAACATATAAATAAACTGATTTCTGGGCTGATTAGTAGTTTATATCTTTCTTTTCCTCCCTGAGAAGTGGAAGAATAGTTAGGAGAATCTTGGAAATTGTTTGGATTTCTAACAGCCCCCTTAAGGGGACAGACAGTAATATAATGTAAATAAAATGGGATAATAGTAAAATTGTGTGATTTGTGATGAATCACTTGCAGATTTTTCTTTTCCATGGTAATAAAACTTCAATGAACACAGACTAATTTGTTTGATCAAGAATTTTAACTTAAGGAATCCCTTCATTAAAACACAAATACGTTATATAATTATTGCATAACTAAATGCTCGTTTGGGAAACTCGCTTTCACAAATTGATGTTGCAAGCTAAACTTTTAAGACACAGAAAAAGAATATAGAAAGAGATGTTTCCTAGACATTATCAGAATGCCTCAGGATGATAGAGGTACAGCTGTCAAATGGGAAGACATACCTGGGAGGAAAGGCTCGTGCACCAAAAGTGGGGAGATGAGAATAGAAAGGAACAGTGGACTTAAAATTCAGTTACTTTACAATTCTTCTCAGGCTTTCCCTGTCCCTAAATCATCTTGAGAGGCAGATTTGATTTTGTGCTACACTCCAGGGCATGGAAGAGGAATGAGTGCTATTCTGTATGCTCACCTTTGGGTACAGGTGTGAGAACGATATTCTCTGACTGACTCAAATCCTAAGCAGTATGAGGAATTTAAATTATTTCATCATGATTGTTAAATTTCAAAATTTACATGATTTTAAAAAACAATTTTAAGTATCATATATAACAATAATAATTTGTAATAGGAATAAGCTGATTTGCTGATTAAAATATCTTAAAATTTGGGGTTTTTAAGTATATCGTCTCAGCTTTAATTTGCCTAATACCAGTGAAATCAACTTTCCATTGATTACTGAACTGTTTAAATCATGTGTACACAAACTGTAACCTGGTAAATCTTGCCCACCACCTGTTTTTATAAATAAAATTTTATGGAAACACAGCCTATTTGCTGGCTACTTTCCAGCTACAACAGTAGATTTCAGCAGTTATAACAGAGACCCATAACCTGCAAAGCCTAAAATATTTGCTGTCTGGCCTTTTACAGAAAAAAGTTTGCTGACTCCTGGTTTAAATTTAATGGTTTTAAAAATTCTTAAAGCCTAGGTAACTTTTAAACAAAATAAATCTTTAGTAATTGAACAAAGCCATCTTGGCTGATGCATGAATCATAGGAATATTCAAAAATAGCATCATAGTTTAAAATGTTAATTCAAAATTAGCCTGAAAACTCAATTGTCTCTTCTTGGATATAATTTCTATATGATGATTTGCTAAAACACTGTATTATAAGATTAACAAATGATCTTTAAAAATTCTCAAGTATATTTAAAATATGATTGTATATACTTCTTTTTAGGAACAGAATACTGCCTACATATAATTAAAATTCATTACATAGAGAAGTGATATACTTTACAATTAAATATTTAAAATGCATGTTGATATTGATATAAGCCATTGACTTGACTGTAAGATATTAGGTCAAAATATTAGTTGGAATAATCTACGACTAGAAATCAGGGATAAAGGATCTAATTGGACAATGATTCTGTTACCCAAGAAAACTGATTTGTATTTAAAAACACCACAGTAATAGGATATATTCATATGCAATTTGAGTAGATGCCATTATCAAAATGGTAGCACGTGGGAGCTAGGTATTCCACTCTAGATCAATATGTGTAATCATGGAGGCAAGCCAGGACAAACGAAGGGAGAACCTGGCAGAGTTAGTTATTCTCATGTCTGAAAACTAGACTTAAATCTTACCCCAGTTACTTCTTATGTGATGTTAACATGTCTTTTTCCAGAACCTCTCTGAACTTTGATTTCCCCCTAGGAAATCCAAAATGAGAATATGTATCTCAAAAGACAGCATATGGGAGTCATATGAGAATAGCCTGTGAAATAGCTTCATCTATAGAAGAGCCACTTTAAAATTTGTGAATTAGGTTTTATTTTATACATACTGGTATTGTGACAGTAAATAATTCCCCCCCTCCTCCAAAACAAGCTACAATATTATCTGTGCATGGTAGGAGACACTTGTAATCCCAGCATTTTGGGAGGCCAAGGGAATGATAACTTAGGCCAGGAGTTTGAGACCATCCTGGGCAACATAACAAGATATTGCTCCAGACAAATATTAAATAAAATAAAGTATCTATGAGTGGTGGTATGGGCCTGTGGACTTAGCTACTTGGAAGGCTGAGGCAGAAGAAATGCTTGAGTAAGAAGTTTGAGGTTGCAGTGAGCCATGATTGTGCCACTGCATTCCAGCCTGACTGACAGATCAAGAATCTGTCTCTAAGAAACACACACACACACATACACACACACACACACACTGTTAACATAGATCTCTAATTTTTATATTTTTTAATTTAACTTTGTTTTTACTTATTTACTTTTATTATACTTTAAGTTCTGGGGTACATATGCAGCATCTACATTAGGTATTTCTCTTAATATTATCACTCCCCAATCTCCCCACCCCTTGCTATCCCTCCCTTAACCCCTCCACCTGCCAACAGGCACTGGTGTGTAATGCTCCCCTCTCTGTGTCTATGTGTTATTATTACTCAACAACTGCCTATGAGTGAGAACATGCAGTGTTTGGTTTTCTGATTTTGTGTCAGTTTGCTGAGAATGATGGTTTCCAGCTTCATCCATGTCCCTGCAAAGGACATGAACTCATCCTTTTTTATGACTGCATAGTATGCCATGGTGTATATGTGCCACATTTTCTTTATTCAGCCTATCATTGATGGGCATATGGGTTGGTTCCAAGTCTTTGTTATTGTAAACAGTGCCATAACAAACATGCGTGTGCATGTATCTTTATAATAGAATGATTTATAATCCTTTGAGAATATACCTAGTAATGACATTGCTGGGTCAAATGGTATTTCTGTTACTAAATCCTTGAGGAATCGCCACACTGTCTTCCACAATGGTTGAACTAATTTACACTCCCACCAACAGTGTAAAAGCGTTCCTATCTCCACATCCTCTCCAGCATCTGTTGTCTTCTGACATTTTACTGATTGCCATTCTAACTGGAGTGAGATGGTATCTCAATGTGGTTTTGATTTGTATTTCTCTAATGATTAGTGATGATTAGCTTTTTGCATATGTTTGCTGGCTGCATAAATGTCTTCTTTTGAAAAGTGTCTGTTCATATCCTTCACCCACTTTTTGATGGAGTTGTTTTTTTCTCGTACATTTCTTTAAGTCCTTTGTAGAGTCTGGATATTAGCCCTTTGTCAGAGAGGTAGATTGCAAAAATTTTTTCCCATTCTGTTGGTTACCAGTTCACTCTAATGATAGTTTCCTTTGCTGTACAAAAGCTCTTAAGTTTAATTAGATCTCATCCATCTATTTTGGCTTTTTGTTACCACTGCTTTTGGTGTTCTAGTCCTGAAGTCCTTGCCTATGCCTATGTCATGAATGGTATTGCCTAGGATTTTAAACATATATTTTCTATAGAAATGTGTATTTCCTTTATAACATTGGAAGGGGAAGAAGGGAGGATTTAATGAGTGGCACACAGGTCTAATAGGAGAGCTTGTCTCTTCCACACTTTTTGTAGTGTCCATAGTCCACCACAGGGCTACACATGCCTGTTTATGTTTATGGCTGCCTTCATCTGCTGCCATAATCACCTTGAACATTTGCTTAAAGGAGGAGTTTCTTAGGAATAATTAAGTCTTAACAATGCCATACCATAGAGGAAAGAAAACATCTAAATCAGAAATGTCACAAACTTGTTTATCAAGCTAAGATGCTAAACTGAAACAGGGCCAGAGGAAGAAAGTGGTTTGAGGGAGATGGGGTGGAAAATAGGAAACCCTTACAAGAGACTAGGGAAAGTAGAAAGCAAGGAAGGCAAGCAGTTTTGAAGATATTTCAATCAGTACTGACTTTCCCCCAGGATGTTTCTTCTAAATAGAGGCAACTTCACCTGGATCAGATGGAAGTGAACTCTTAAAATGTTGAAGAGCACCAGAAAAACAGTACCTCAGAGATTTGCTTAGCAGGCCAAATAGACCTCTCTGACCACCTTGGCCCAGAGGACTATTCATAGACAAAGCTGCCTGCATCACCTGTTAAAGCTCAGGCTTCTTGCCAGCCAGTGGAGAAGTAAATTTACTTTCACTTGATTTCACAGCACAGGAGCACATTTGGAAGAGCTCTGCTTTCTCATAATCCTCTATATGAGGATTTCTGATAATTAAAATTTGAAAAACAAGTGATACCTTTTGGGTGAAAACCTGAATTTATGAGCTATACATGGTGGCCAAATTAAGTATTATATTTAATTATTTACTTATAGCCATACTTCTATTTGTAGCCATTATTTATAGCTATTCTATTTCACCAAAATCTGAAAATCATTCCTTCTAGTGCAAAAACAGGTATGGTGAAATACATATATTTTTGATATGTTAAATATAATATTTGTTATATAAAATATAAAATACATATTACACATATAAATCTTGCTTTTCTTTAGAGACCAAATTCTTACTAGAGCAATGCCTGAAAGCTTATAAACCACAATGATGAGCTTGATATTTAGGATTATAATAATAATCCCTACTATTTATATCCATATGTGACCAGCATGTTAAAAACATTATCTAAATCAATCCAAAACTCTAGGAAGTATGTGACAATATTTGTAGCTAACAAAGAAAACATCAGGTAAGTTTAGTTTCCTACAAAAGCTAATATTTTATTCTATTTTTTTAAACATAGGGTCTCCCTGTGTTGCCTAGGCTAAATTCCAACCCCTGGGCTCAAACGATTCTCCATCCTCAGCCTCCTAAGCAGTTGCAACTACAGGCATATGCCACTGCACTAAGCTCAGAAGCTTATATTTTGAATCACACTATCTAATATCTATAATCACAATTAATAGAATTAAATTAATCAAATGCAAGCACATATAACCATATTAAAATACCTAAAGTTAGTGTAACTTAAGGGCTCTATCAAACTGCTAATAAGCAACACGGTATCTTATTAGCAGCATCATGAGTCTATCCAGAGCTAACAGTTTTAAATCCAGTGATTTTTCCTTGAAATTCAACTGTCCACAAGAGTCAACAGCCAGAAAAACAAACAGGTTCATTCCTCTCCAAAAGTAAAAATATCTTCCCTCATGATATAGCTACAGAAAGAAAAGCCTAATTGTGATCTAATTATGATAAATTCATTTTATTTATCCTCTGGAAGTTATTATTTGCTCAAATTTTGAGGCAGTTTCTATATTTGCCTTTATAAATGAGTCTGGTATTTCAAACACTTCAATTTTAGTGAAAATGAACCTGGAAACCATCATTCTCAGCAAACTGACACAAGAACAGAAAATCAAACACCGCATGTTCTCACTCACAGGCGGGTGTTGAACAATGAGAACACATGGACACAGGGAGGGGAGCATCACACACTGGGGTCCGTTAGGGGGAAATGGGAGAGGGACGGGAGGGTGGGGAGGTGGAAAGAGATAGCAAGGGGAGAAATGACAGATACAGGCGAGGGGACAGAAGGCAGAAAACCACACTGCCGTGTGTGTACCTATGCAACAATCTTGCATGTTCTTCACATGTACCCCAAAACCTAAAATGCAATTAAAAAAAAAAAAAGAAAATGTAGCTACACATTTTTAGTAACACTGTAAAGAATCAGACATTTCCAAATCCAAACCATATATTTTTGATTTTGTATTTTCAAGGTGGTAAATATAAAATTACCTTAGGACATCATATGGGAAAATATAGTATTTTCTTAGATTAAGAGAATAAATATACATCATTCTATCAGTTTTGTGAACATGCAATGAAAAGAATCAGAGATTACTATACTACTAAAAATGTTAAGCTATGAATAATAGCATAAGAATATAATTCAAAAGATGAATTGGACTTCCTAATCACATACTAAATTTCATTTGTGCTATGTGGCCAGAACTTTTCTTTTTTTTTTTTAATACATACATATATTTTATTGAACTTTAGGTTCTGGGGTACATGTGAAGAACATGCAGGATTGTTGCATAGGTACATACATGGCAATGTGGTTTGCTGCCTCCATCCCCATAACCTGTATCTGGCATTACTCCCCATGTTATCCCTCCCTAACTCCCTATACCCTGCTGTACCGCCCCTAGTTCCCCACCGTGACAGACCTCAGTGTGTGATGCTCCCCTCCCTGTGTCCATGTGTTCTCACTGTTCAACACCCACCTATGAGTGAGAACATGCGGTGTTTGATTTTCTGTTCTTGTGTCCATGTCCTTACAAAGAACACGAACTCATCGTTTTTTATGGCTGCACAGTATTCCACGGTGTATATGTGCCACATTTTCCTTGTCCAGTCTATCATCAATGGGCGTTTGGGTTGGATATGAGCCCTGTTTGTGCCACTGCACTCCAGCCTTGGTGACAGAGCAAGACCCTGGAGGAGTAGGGTGGGGAAGACAAATGTGCACAAAATAATTTGAGGTTAAAAAACTAAAAGCGGTCAACATGGTGAAACCCCGTCTCTACTAAAAATACAAAAAATTAGGTGGGCATGGTGGCGCGTGCCTGTAATCCCAGCTACTCAGGAGGCTGAGGCAGGAGAATTGCCTGAACCCAGGAGGCGGAGGTTGCGGTGAGCCGAGATCGCGCCATTGCACTCCAGCCTGGGTAACAAGAGCGAAACTCCCTCTCAAAAAAAAAAAAACCAAAAAAAAAACTAAAAGCAACAAAAAAGAGCTACAGGAGAAATTTTCATATATTTACAACTTGTGAATGGTGGATCAAAGATCTTTTCAGGAAGTAAACACAAATTTACATGCACTTTATTAGGGGCGGATATGATTAAACAGGGGTCTGAAATTAGTTAAAAGAGTTATCATCAGCACACTAGCCTGATCTATGTACATAATAAATGGGTTACTTCTGAAAGGCTCTTAACAAATGTAGATGCCAAAATTTGAAATTACAGAGACAATTTTTGTAGATATTCAGCTATCTTGTGAAATTAGCCTAATGCACACAAAAAGAAACATATAAATGACTTAGTAATTTATATTTAGATATCTGTTAAAACATTTTTAATAAATTGTCATGACTTTGTTTGCTAGTTGATTAATGAGGGCTCTATAAATAAAAGAACATTGTGTCAAAATACTTGTAATTCATCTCTTTTGGGATGTTTATATTCAGAAAATAGTCTATTTATTACTGCTCTCGTTACACAAAGATGTCTTCTAGAGGCAACTATTTTCAAATTGGTTTAGTTACATTGTAGCTTTTAATTTGATTAGAATTTATAGCATCTATTCATTGCCTCACAAATAAAATAAAAGACTCAATAAATGTATAATTAAATATAAAATCTTCAAAAGGAGTGAAGCAATAGATAAGAAAAGGATAAGAAAATGATATTCTTTTATCTGTCACCAGACTTTAACCCATTTATTGGCTTGCAAATGAACTCTCAGAAGGGCAAGTAAAGAAAATCTGCTTTGCATGGGTGTCACAGATTTATCATGTACAAAGAGTATTCGCTTTCTTCTCTACAAGCCAGTCTGAGAGGTAAAGGAAAATGGCTTATTTATATTATATGCCACAGACAAAATTGTATCATATCACTTAAAGGGGAATTTAAGTATGGATATCCAAATTTAAGAATCATACATTTTAGGCGAAGAAAGGTGATAACATTCACTCTAGATTGGTTATTACCTATTATTTCCATGAAATGGCTATTATTTCCATGAAAAACTTAAGTACTGTGGTGTAGGACATTTTCTTCTATATTTAAAATTAGGAAAACTGGCTTTAAGAGTTATACAATTAACAAGGAAAGTTACTTAATTTTTTCATAAACAAGTTACATTTGTCTTTGAAGATGAAGGAATCATTTCACTTGAATGGTTTCCCTATATCTTCTGAGAATTCTTACAGGATGAAAGCATTCTGCTCTGCAATTTTAGATTCAAGACTAGAAAGGAAGTCATTGACTAGATAGCTGAATTTGATCTCACAATCCATTCTTGATTTCTGCTGCTAGTGCCAGGCAAAAAGTTTGAAGAAAGTCATTGTGTGTGTGTGTGTGCTTGTCCTATGAAGATATATATATTCTGCTATACAGAATATATGTATTATATTCTTATTTATTATACATATTTCCATATATTATATAATATATATAATCCTTTACATATTATACTATATATTATATATTATTTACTACATTTATATATAATATGTATTTTTCTGGTCAAAAGTGGAAAATCATTAGAATAGGAACAAATTTTGCTGGCAGTGTGTCACTCCTTATAACTATAAATAATAACCTCACACCATCTTAGTAAAATGACAGTTATTTTAATTGACTGGTATTTTTTAGACTAAGCCTTCCATTTTTATCTAGTGCTAACTTTTATCAGTAATAAAATAAACTCCCTTTTCAATTTGATTAAAGTGTGTCACTCCTTTTGCAAAATATGATAAATTAAAAGAAATTTTGTTTCTAGGTCCTTAAGGAATCACCACACTGTCTTCCACAATGGTTGAACTAATTTACACTCCCACCAACAGCGTAAAGTGTTCCTATTTCTCCACATCCTCTCCAGCATCTGTTGTCTCCAGATTTTTTAGTGATCACCATTTGAACTGGTATGAGGTGGTATCTCAAAGTAGTTTTGATGTGCATTTCTCTAATGACCAGTGATGATGAGCATTTTTTCATATGTTTGTTGGCCTCTTGTACGTCTTCTTTTGTAAAGTGTCTGTTCATATCCTTTGCCCACTTTTGAATGGGCTTTTTTCTTGTAGATCTGTTTCAGTTCTTTGTAAATTCTGGATATCAGACCGCATATTCTCACTTATAGGCAGGTGTTGAACAATGAGAACACATGGACACAGGGAGGGGAGCACTACACACTGGGGTCTGTTGGGGGGAAATGGGGGAGGGATGGAGGGGTGGGGAGGTAGGGAGAGATAGCATGGGGAGAAATGTCAGATATAGGTGAAGGGGAGGAAGGCAGCAAATCATGCTGTCATGTGTGTACCTATGCAACAATCTTGCATGTTCTTCACATGTACCCCAAAACATAAAATGCAATAAAAAAAGAAATTTTGTATGAATATTTACTCTAACTATAACAAATTCTGATATGATTTGACACCTGTCAGCTTTCTTGAAACATGATCATTTTCCAGAGGCCATATATTTTGACATTATACTAAATTAAAAAGTGTGCCTCAGCTTGGATTATTCATAAAACAGAGGCCTGTTGGTATGACAAGTTGAGAATGGCTGGGTCATAATTCCAGGTTTAGTAAAATACTTACATTATCTTCTGTTGAAAGAATCTCTCACCTGCTAGGAAAGAGCATCTAATACAGCACAGCCTAAATATACAATATGGGAAGAACAAATTCTCCAAACACGTTTCTGGAAGGGATGTTAAAAAGAATGAAACTTTTCTTTAGTTTTTGGTTTATTTATCTGTTATTCTAGAGACTAAAGAAAGAGATCCATGTGTTGGCCACTGGTTTGGTATGTATAGTGTATTATATAATGGGCGTTGTCACTAAATTAGTAGTTCAGGAAAGCTTTTAACAGGGTATTCCATCGTTCTACTAAGCGAGTATTTTTCCCTAGTACAGATTACATGAAAACATAAGTGGAGCCTATGACTACTCATTGTCATATCTCTTTTATCATGAAATTGTTCCTTGGTCTTAGAAGATGTTATATTGTATCTCTTGTTGTGAAGTCAGAAAATCCTTAAGCCCTCCGAAAGTGGTATAGGCAAAGGTAGAGAAGTTAAGAATATTCCCAAAAGATAAATGCTTGTGTCCAGGGTGAAATGAGTCTGATGTAACTAACTTCTCAACACTTGGCTTGCTATTCTCTTTGGATAATAGTACCATATCAAAGACTCTTCATTGGTAGTTGCTCCTGGAGTTAGGATATGAGTTATGGCATGATTTAGATAATTCTTAGTGAGAAGGTGGTCTATAATATTGGAGCCATGTATTATATAACCCTGCCTGCCATCATGCCCTCTGCATTCATGGAACTTTACAGAGTAGTCAAGACGATAGGCTGGCTGACAGTCACCAGATACAGCACTGCATTCACCTGTTCAGTAAATGACTTTTCTGTAGAGAATGCTCTGTGGTGGGAATTTGCAGGAGACACAAAATCTACATGCTTGGTACTCACTCCAAAAGGTCTATTGATATGCCTCCTCTTTGATGTCTTTGTTGATTTTTCAGTCTTGCTTGTTTTACAGTCATGACCATAAAGTCAAGCCATTCACCACTCTCTGAGTCCATGTATGTCCTTACCTTAGACAATGTAACCCTCTATAATTGTGAAAAACAATGTGAATGGCTCACAGCAATACTCATTGGACAGACCCTTACCCATGGCATGCTATCTCCTATAGTGACCCCTAAGAGTGGATGTGATACAGCATTCCATATTTAGCTGACATCAATATACCAGGAAAACCCATTCATTATCTAGGTCCAAGATATATTCCACTTTTGGTAGGTGACTATAGAGAATTCCCCATGAGAACACAGATGTAGGTAAGAGAGAGAAATCTGTACAAAAGAGGTAAGTTTTGTGAGTCTAGACTACCTCTTTATGTAACATCTTTATAAACATTTTACTGCTTAATGTTATGCAAAATGGACACTTTGTTTTATATAAAAATTGTTATTTTAACTGTATTAACCTAATCCTTAGAGTATCTGATGTTCCCCAACATTTTATAGGCAGTTATGTTTGACTTCAGAATGATACTTTAGGGCCCAATAGCGTACCGCATATGGTAAGTAGTTTTTTGCTACACGTGACCTGGCTTTGCTCTGTAGTCTTTTTGAGGCATGACAGACGCCACAAAGCACCTGTATCAGTTGTGGATATCTGCAACAGATATTGCACTTTTAGATATTCTGGATAATATGTTTTAAGTCCAGAACAGGTTGTGCTGTAGTCTCTCCTCCTAAAGACCCTATTGTCATCTAGGTCCCACATAAAACTGAAATCTTCCTGCATCATCTAATACATTTTGGCAGTATACCCAGATGTAGTATATATTGTCTTTAAAATCCAAAGAAACATACCAAATGTTACGCCTTTTATGTAGAGGCTCAAGATGCAACAACTTGTTCTCTCTACTTTTGAGAGAATGTTCTGATAAGCTTCAGAACATTGGACTCCTGAACACCTTTTGATGAGGCAGGATTTTAAACATTGTGATATTTTTCTCCCACTTACTGCCATGCATCTATCTTACATGGAATTGCCTGATCAATAGAGCCAAGTAACTTGATCTTATCTTATAATGGACTAGCATAATATTCTTTAGGAAGTCAAGAAATAAAAATCCAGTAGACTATATTGTGACCCAAATTGTGATAATTAAGGCATCCTAGGGTATCACAGTAAATGGTCACTGCTGTCCTTTCCATGTAAAACAGAATTTGGTTTGGTTTTCCTAAATTATGGGGATTGAAGACAAAACATTCTACTGATCAATAACTATATATCAAGTTTAATAGGTAAAATATTAGTGAAAGCCTAAACAGAGCAGTCCTTTGAAGCTACAGCTGTAATTACAGATGAGGTTGTGTTGGTGTGAGGCACTGCAGAAAAAGCATCTTATACAGAATAAAAAACTGATTACCATTAACATAGATGTCAATGTCTAGCCTGAGGTAAGTTTTAAATTCTTTTAAAACCTTTATATTAAGTGTAATATCCTATGTTGTTACTCACATTGTAATATGATGTTAGGATGATGGCAAAGCTAAATGTGATGTATTTATATAATAAGTATACTTCTTAAAATTTATATGTGTCAGTCACTACACTAGATACCTTATATATTGTAGTTCATTTAGTTGTTTTACTAATCTAATGATAAATTTCATACTCACAGACATTAAGGTATCTATCAAAGTCACACAACCATTACTTGGAAAAATATGAGAGTCAAATCTTATTGATTTAAAGGCCACCACGCTTTCCATTATAAAACCTTTATTCCCAGTACTTGGCATAATTTCAGGGAATTTTATTTTCTAAAATTTGTTGTATAGAAACTGTTATTTTCATAGATAACTGGAGGTGAAAATAAGAATAAACATGGTAGAGTGATATAAAATTATATAATCTAGCTTGTCTAATATATTTAAATTTAATAAATAATGGTAAAATTAGATAAATCTTACCAGCAACAACCTGCAAAGAATGGTGAACCTTCTAATGACAAAATTCACAAAGTAGAAGCTGAGAAATGAAACAGATTCTGTATCTGTGAAGAGCAAGGCTCTGAACCACAAGACTAAAAATCCTATAAACTGGAATTCTGAAAAACTGTTCTCACTGGTATTAATTTAGTCTGTAGAGAGGAAACTAAGTTAAAGTGCTATAGTTTTCTCCTTACTCTTTTTGACTGGGATGTAGCCCTAGGTGGATTTTGTGGAAAGACAGGTAAAATAATATTGGAGCCACGTATTACATAATCCTGCCTGCCACCTGTCTATAATATTGGAGTCATGTATTATATAATCCTGCCTGGTGAAGGGCTGATGAACACCCAGGGCTGTTGTGCAAGTTAACACTCCAGGGCTAGACACCACAAGGATATCAACCCATGTGATATGGTTTGGCTGTGTCCCCACCCATATCTCAACTTGAATTATAGTTTCCGTAATCCTCATGTGTGATGGGAGGGACCCAGTGGCAGGTGGTTGAATCATAGAGGCAGTTACCCTCATGCTATTCTGACAATAGTGAGTTCTCACAAGATCTGATGGTTTTATACGGGGCTTTTACCCCTTCTACTCAGCACCTCTCTCTTGCCTGCTGCCATGTAAAATATACCTTTGCTCTTCATTTGCCTTCCACCATGATTGTGAGGCCTCCCCAGCCATGTGAAACTGTGAGTCCTTTAAACCTCTTTTTCTTAATAAACTACCCTGTCTCAGGTATTTCTTCATAGCAGTATGAAAATGGACTAATACACCGTGAGAATGGGTTTTCCTCATTACACATTATTTAGAAGGAAACAAAACAATATTGCAACTCTTCAGATCATTTACATTGATTCTTTAGTTATTAGAGAACCCAAATCCTGGACATCTTATTGCCTGTGACTGTTACACATAGAAAGATTTTCTCTTAAACTAGGGTAGGTTGGCCTAGACCTGCTATAAGCTATAGCACAATTATATAGGCAAGAAAAGTCCTTGGTCTAGAGCATCGCATTACTCCAACATGGGAGAAAAATCAAAGAAATAAGTCAAAAATCATGGCAACTTTTGAAGCTACCAGAACTTCGAATTACTTTACATATCATTCAGATATGTAGGCCAAGCCAAAGTAAAGGATAAATCCCATTTAAAAAAAAAAAAGAACAGCATAGACAGAAATAACTTTTAAAGGTCCTTTATGCCTTTATACATTTCCCAGTGCTTCCCCTTGTGGTTTCCATATATATACTTATTCTCTTAATACTGTATTATCATTTATTTCCTAATCTTTTAAAATAAAGTGACCTTAGTCTTGAAGGTGATAAAAATGGAAATTATTGAATAAACAGTGCCACAGATGAGATTTGTTCTTTTAAAGTCAAAAATTGTTCCGCTTTATATGTCTTCTCTAAAGTGCATGCATTTCGATTCCCTGTTCGCCCTTTCTTCTATTTTAATATAATTAAGTGGAAATGACATTCTCTGGAAAATGTTCCTTGTGGAAGAATTTGGATAGCATATACTCATTAGAAAGAAAAAAGTTCTTGCTAAAACTTCCCTACCCAACACTGAGATACACTTTGCACTTTGTACCTTAGCATTTTGTTTCAAACTGCAGAATCTTGTATACTAAATGCTTTCTACTACCTTCGTGGACTTTTATAAATTATTATGGTTGTAAGTGAAGAGCTCAATTTATGTTTTAATTTATTTATAATTATTAGTATTTTTTCCAATCCTTTATTTATTTATTTTATTACACTTCAAGTTCTGGGATTGATGTGCCGAACATGCAGGTTTGTTACATAGGTATACACATACCACGGTTGTTTGCTGCAATCATCAACCATCATCTATATTAGGTGTTTCTAATAGTATCCCTTCTCAAGGCCCCTACTTCTGACAGGCCCCAGTGTGTGATGTTCCCCTCCCTGTATCTATGTGCTCTCATTGTTCAACTCCCATTTATGAGTGAGAACATACGGTGTTTGGTTTTCTGTTCCTGTGTTAGTTTGCTGAGAATGATGGTTTCCAGCTTCATCCACGTCCCAGCAAAAGACATGAACTCATCCTTTTTTATGGCTCTATAGTGTTTCATGTTGTATATGTGCCGCATTTTCTTTATCAGGTCTATCATTGATGGGCATTTGGGTTGGCTTCAAGCTCAGTAAAGCCACTGTGGCCAGACTGCCTCTCTAGATTCCTCCTCTCTGGGCAGAGCATCTCTGAAAGAAGGGCAGCAGCCCCAGTCTTGGGCTTATAGATATAACTCCCATCTCCCTAGGACAGAGGACCTGGAAGAAGGGGTGGCTGTGGGTGCAGCTTCAGCAGACTTAAAATTTCCTGCCTGCTGGCTCTGAAGAGAGCAGTGGATCTCCCAGCAGAGCACTCGAGCTCTGCTAAGGAGCAGACTGCCGCCACAGATAGGTCCCTGACCCCCATGCCTCTTGACTAGAAGACACCTCTCATCAAAGGAGAGATCTGGCTGCATCTGGCAAGTGCCCCTCTGGGATGAAGCTTCCAGAGGAAGGAGCAGGCAGCAATCTTTGCTCTTCTGCAGCCTCTGCTGGTGATACCAAGGCAAATAGGGTCTGGAGTGGACATCCAGCAAACTCCAGCAGATATGCAGCAGAGATGCCTGACTGTTAGAAGGAAAATTAATAATATAAATAAATGGCATCAACATCAACAAAAAGGACGTCCACACAGAAACCCCATCCAAAGGTCACCAACCTCAAAGACCCAGGTAGATAAATCCATGAAAATAAGAAAAAACCAGTGAACAAGGCTGAAAATTCCCCAAACCAAAATGCCTCTTCTCCAAAGGATCACAACTCCTCACCAGCAAGGGAACAAAACTGGATGGAGAATGAGTTTGATGAATTGACTGATGTAGGATTCAGAAGGTGGGTAATCACAAACTTCTCAGAGCTAAAGGAGAATGTTCTAACCCAATGAAAGATACAAAGGGCATTCAATTAGAAAAGGAGGAAGTAAAATTGTCTCTGCTTGCAGACAACATGATTGTATATTTAGAAAACCCCATTGTCTTAGCCCAAAATCTCCCTTAAGCTGATAAGCAACTTCAGCAGTCTCAGTATACAAAATCAACGTGCAAAAATAAGCATTCCTATACACCAGTAAAAGACTAACAGAGAGCCAAATCATGAGTGAACTCCCATTCACGATTGCTACAAAGAGGATAAAATAGCTAGGAATACAACTTAAGCAGGATAAGAAGAATCAATATCACAATAATGGCCATACTGCTCAAAGTAATTTATAGATTCAATGCTATCCCCATCAAGCTACCACTGACTTTCTTCACAGAGAAGAAAAAAACTAATTTAAATTTCATATGGAACCAAAACAGAGCCTGTATAGCCAAGACAATCCTAAGCAAAAAGAACAAAGCTGGAGGCATCATGCTACCTGACTTCAAACTATAATACAGGTCTAGAGTAACCAAAACAGCACCACACTAGTAATAAACAGATCTGTAGACTAATGGAATAGAACAGAGGGCTCAGAAATAACAACACTAGAACACAGATGACCTAATTTTTGGCAATTCAACCTTTCCTTTTAGAAACTCTTTAAATTTAGCCAAGTCATGTCCTCATTCTAGGTCTCTGGTGTCTTATTTATATAGGTAAAAGGGTCGAAGTGGATCTCTTTAAGAGATTAGATCTTAGGTATTCTCCCTATACACACACACATACACACACTCACAAAAGGTAACTATGTAAAGTGACAGGTATGTTAATTAGCTTTGTGGTAATTATTTCACAGTATATACATATATTAAAATATCAAGTTATACAACTTAAATATGTATCATTTTTATTTGTGAAGTATCTTTAAAAAGCTAAGAAAAAAGTCAGAACTTCTGGCTCTAATATTATAGCTCGAGATATGGATTTTATAGTCTATATGTAGCTCCATATAAATAATTAATTACAAGAGAATATAGAAAAGTTAAAAAATGTTTACAGTAAGTGCATACAAAATTACCATCTAGACCAGGCAAGTAACATTTTACTATATTTTATCACGTGTCTATCCATCAATCCATTGCTATTCTTTCATTAATCTATATTTAATGTATTTTTAAGTGGGCTAAAGATATCAGTAAGTTTCCTCTCAAATATTTGAGGGTGCATATCATAAATCTGAGTGGAATATTTGTGTTAATTTCTCTTTTATGCAAAATTAATGTGTAATTGAATATATAAATTATATCAATAAATTCTGACAAATGCACACATTATATAATGCAAACCTATGTCAAGAGATATATATATATATATATATATATATATATATATATGTAAAATGACCATGAAGTCAGGAATCTTCATGTCCCTTTGCCATTAAATTCCTGCCACCCAATCCTAGACAATTATTATGTATAAGCTTCTTTTAGATATAAAACATATATAAATAAAATCATGAAGCACTCATTCTTTTGAATAAAGTTTTTTCACTCAATGTAATATTTTTAAGATTCTTCTCCATTGTCATGTATATCATAGTTTGACCTTTATAATGATGAAATACTATTTCTAAATATGAATATGCCACAGTTTATTTTATTAATGGATACCTGAGCAATTCACAGTTTGAGGATATTATGAAAAAGTTTAAGGAACATTCTTTTAAGATTCATTTTTGTGGAGATATATCTATATACAGATATAGATATACATATACATATATGTGAAATTGTTGTGCTTTTTTTTTTAAGTCTGCCTTTTTTTTTTTTTTTGCATAAAGATTTGAATGGCTAACTTGGCAATAGGAGGAAGGCAACTTTAGAGTCTGATATAAAAACATGGTGGAGGGGGAGAATTGTGAATTAGTCGACCAAGAAAATTGTCACAAATGACAAAAATAAAAAATATTTTAATTTTCTCTAAGCTAGTTTCATAGAAACTGATAAGTATTAGAACTTAATAATTCAAAATGCAATACTAATATTATCTTGAAAAATGTTCTGGACAAGGACTAAACTGTACAATCACCATTCCTGGATGTTCAGATTAGAGCGTGTCCCACATGCGAATGAGATAATAAGAGATAAGTGACAAGTGAGTCCGTTTCATAAACCATAGTTAGCTTCTCACATTCTTGTGCCCTATCTAGCTCTATCCTGATGAGAAAGTCTTGGGTACAATGCAGCTGTGCCCTTTCTTCCACTTATTTAAATACAGGCATTTTAAATTAACTAAGCTGATTTTGGCTCATGGCAACCTCTGCCTCCTGGGTTGAAACAATTCTTTTGCCTCATTTTCAAAAGTAGCTGGGACTTCAGGCATGTGCCACCACACCTGCTAATGTTGTATTTTTAGTAGAGACAGGGTTTTGCCATGTTGACCAGGCTGGTCTTGAACTCCTGACCTCAGGTGATCTGCCCAACTTAGCCTCCCAAAGTGCTGGGATTACAGGTGTGAACCACCGTGCATCCAGCCTGTTTTGTGAATTCTTGTAGCCTCATTTTGTCTGCCTCCTGTTTACCCTGTTAGAAGAAAATAAACCTAACTTAAGGGGGAGGGAAAAAAAAAAAAAAAAAAAAAAAAAAAAACAGTTACTCTCCTGGTGGCCTGTGTAAAGTGTCTAAAGATGGTAGAGAGCATTGCAGATGAGTAGGGTGCTCTCTCACTTCTTCATTCTGCCAAACAGGGTTAAGCCTTCTTTTTAAGGAGGGAGTGAGAGAAAAATACTAAGTCAATGAGGTAGAATTACAGTGGAAAAGGGAGGAAAATAAATCTTAGAATAAGGTTTTTTTTTTAAAAAAAGGAAAATTACATTCCAAACAATTGTATCTAAAGCACTCTTTAGACAATCAATCGTAATATCTAGGCAACATTATACTAAAAAGAACGTTTACAGATTCCTAAAACGTTTACAGATTCCAGCACCTTTCATTTGGAAGTTTTGATTTTAGGCCTTTGTCCACCAACACAATGTATTATTTCATCTCCATTGTCCATGAGGTGCTTTCATTTTCTGAAAAGCACTACTGTAGTGTGTATCACAAAGAATCCTGAGATTTGCATAGTTGAGAAGTTACTATCTTTTCTTCTTACCTTAGGACTCAAAGAAAGACAGAAGCAACAGTAAAGGGAAAGGAGGCTGGTAAAGTATTTGCCCTAAGCTCAGTTCTTTAAACAGTGGCCAAAACTGAAGTATTAGCCAATTCCAAGATGGACTTTGTTTTTTTATGGTTATTCTCTGTCATCTCTTTAATGAGATGCAATGTAGAGATAAAAGAGGATTTCAAAGCTTTGATTCTGCATTTGAAGCATTCGTTTATCTAAAAGAGTAAGTTGAAGTGTATCACTTCACTCTGTGTCACTTGAATTTCTGCTTTAAACTAGTGATTAAATGAAATCACAATTTTAGGGTAAGCCATATTTTAATAAATTTGTCTGACAAATGCAGGCCTTTATATAATAAATATTTTATATCACTTCTTGATGGACACAATGTTTTTAGAAATCTTTATTGATTTGAAACTTGAATTTAGTGAAATGAAAAGCTTTTTCTGTAAAAGGCTGAATAGCAAATATTTGGGACTTTGCCGTTCACAAATTCTAGATGTTGCAACTACTCAGTTCTGCCCTTGTAGTATGAAAAACAGCTATGGTTAACATGTAAAAAAAAAAATAGTGTGGTTCTGTTCCAATAAAACTTTATTTACAAAAACAGGCAACTGGCTGGATTTAGCTTATGAAAAGAGTCTACAGATCCCTGTTAAAAAGATACGTGAAATGAATTTTAGCTCATTATAAAGTATTTTAAATATCTGAAAATTACAGAAAAACTAAAGAGTGAAATATATAGAATTAACAACATTACTCATAACTCTAACTAGAAGTAATGTTACTTAAATTAAGATTTTCCTAGATTTTTTAGACAATGATAAAATCATAAAATTTATTTTTTTGTGTTCTATTTTTTATATTATACATTACCCTTTTATGCAAACACAACAGTTTTGAAAACCTCATTTTGGCTGCAAAAATATTAAAATTTATTGAATATAAATTTATTTTTGTAGTCATTTCCTTTGGATGTTTTATTTTGTTCCCCAAGTATCTGTCAGACTGCAAATGTCAAATGTTTACATAGGACTTAGCAACTTTGATGTTTTTTTAATTAATTGGTATATTTTTAGAAGGGGAAACACTAGATCAAAGTGTATTAACTTAAAAAATTAGATACAGAATATAAAATTACTTTCTAAAAAGCAAAGGACTTTCTATTCCAACACATGCTCATTAATAGCCATGATTATTGTGTAAAAGAACTTTTCAATCCTTTTTTTTTTCTAAATTAAATGAAAGAGAGAAATGGGCAGACAGAAAGAGAAAAAAGAAAGAGCACCTGAAAAATTATTTCTAATTTTTAAAATGATTTAAATATTTATATATATGCAACATATGAAAAACATTTTTTTCTATATTTATAACATGGCATAGATAGTTTTCTAATAACAAAGTTGTAACTATAATAACCACAGCTCTGCTTATTCACTTACACAAAACAGGGCAAGAGTTGCTGAAATTTTTCCATCTCAGAGACAAAATTGTAGAATTTACAGAGGCCATCAAAAAGTAATAAACTATGTAAAATTATGACAGGTTATCTCAGCAGACATCTTAGTAAGACCTACCTGCTCCAGGATTCCAATGGTTAGTAAAGCTGTGCAAAATCATTCACGTTTTGCAATGTAGCAAAGTAATGAACAATTTTTGCCAGTGCAGAGAAAATTTATAGAAAGTCTATAGCTACATTTTTTGGGAGGAAGTGGCAAACATGCTGATTAAATGCACTTCAAAGTCAGTGAAAATAGAACATAAGAGTAAGTGAAGTAGTACATATGTGTGACTATATAATAGATATGACCGTAATGCTTCTTTTAGTAATCCTCATAAACCCAATCTAGAAAAATACTTTGGCTCAGTAATAAACTTTGAATAATATATTCATATCCAATTCAGAGATATGCGTAAACACTGTTTACATTTAATAAGATGGTATGGAGCCAAAATACTTTTCTTGATACAGTTCTCTAAACCTTAGACTTCATTATTTTCAACTTCAGAAATGTTTACTACTAGAATTGCTTAAATTTTTTGTCCAAGCTACTACTTCAATTTTTAATATTTAAAGGGAACATTCTTCTACCTACATGAAATACGATATTTTACGTATCCTAGTGAGGAAGAATTGAAGTTATTTTTTGCAGCATAATTTTTATTTTTCAAATTGTTAAAAAAATTTTCAAACAAAAAATATAAACAAGTAGTACCATAAATATGCATATGTCTGTCATCTAGATTCAATAATTGCTTTCTCCATCTAGGTAGCTATAAGAATTTTTGATTTTTATTCCATTTTTCTGAGTAAGCTATTGAAAATAAGTTGAAGACACTATGAACATTTTACTCCCAAAGTAATCTAGCATTCATACATAGTAATGAAGACATTCACATGTGTAATCTCAATCTCATTATTTCTTTCAAGTAAACACAAATTTCCTGGTATAAAATATCCAGTATATATCAAGTTTTCAAAAATTTCCTCAAAATGAAGCTGCTATGCAGAACCAACACTGTATCTTCTTTTTTTTTTTGAGACGGAGTTTCGCTCTTGTTACCCAGGCTGGAGTGCAATGGCGCTATCTCGGCTCACCGCAACCTCCGCCTCCTGGGTTCAGGCAATTCTCCTGCCTCAGCCTCCTGAGTAGCTGGGATTACAGGCACGCGCCACCATGCCCAGCTAATGTTTTGTATTTTTAGTAGAGACGGGGTTTCACCATGTTGACCAGGATGGTCTCGATCTCTTGACCTCGTGATCCACCCGCCTCGGCCTCCCAAAGTGCTGGGATTACAGGCTTGAACCACCGCGCCCGGTCAACACTGTATCTTCTTAATCTTTTTAAATCTAGAACAGTGCCACTACCATTTTTTCTTTCACTGCAGAAGAAAGACTCATACATTTAAAGACGTTACAATAGAAAGTACTCATAATGAAACACAGAAAAAAATGCTGGGAAATAAATAGTCAAAGCAATGGTGAACTGCGGGAAAACTGTGTAGCCTAACAAATGTGCAAATGCAGTTCATGACAGCAGAAACAGAGGTTGACAAGAAAAAAATAGAAACAGTGGCCAAAAACTCCCCTAAAAAAATAAGTACATTCAGATCCAGAAGCTCAGCAAACTGAAAGTATAAGAAATCAAAATGAAAGAGAAGCCAAGGAAGACAATTTTCTCGTTTTTTGATCAGAAGCACTGCAGGACTTCCTTCTAACCTATATTTTTAAAGATGATTATATAGAAAGACACCTCAGAAGACAGAGACAATGTCTTCCTCTGGAGCACAGTTTAGGTGTATCCACTGTGCATTAATAAAAACTCCAGCTTCTCTATAACACAATCCGTTGAATACGCAAGGAGAGATCACATGATTCTCTTCATATCACAAGTTGGGAAGTGGGACTTAGAGAACCACTGCAAGAAAACGTTGGTGCCGGAACAACCGTGTACCCATATGAGAAAAGTGAGCCTCTCTGTCTTTACCTTAAAATGGATCATAGACATAAATATAAAAGCTGATTCTATACAATTTAAAAAGAAAATCTTAGAGACTACAGAGTAGGCCAAGAGTTCTTAGGACTGTAGGAATCGAAATCATAAATTGAACCTTATCAAAATAAAAACAAAAATTTTTACATCTTTACAAGCACCATTAAGAAAATGAAAGACATGTTATAAGCTGGGAGAAAATAATTGCAGTATATGTATCTGGTAGAAGATACATATGCAGAATATACAAAGAAAAATAATAACAATAAAGTAAACAATACAATTTTTTAGATGGACTACAATTTGAAAAATATTTTGTGAAGAATGGCTTTGAACATAAAAAAATTTGATGTCATTTAAATCAGAGAAATGCAAATTAAAGTTATGATGAGATACCACTGTAGAAATGTAAAATTTTAAAAACTTGCAAATATGTCATTTCTATACATGAGAATATTATTCAGCAATAAAATGAGTGAACTACTGATACATTAAAAAGCAGAAACAAAAGAGTACATAATCTCTGACTCCATTTATATGAAAATTCAGAAACTGAAACACTAATCTACAGCAACAGAAGGACATTCAGTGCTTGCTTGGGCCTGGAATTGGGAGTAGAGATTTGACCTCAAAGGTACAGAAGAAAATTTTCTAGCTAATGGAAATATTCTATATCATGATTGTGGAGGCAATTACATGGGTACATACATTTGCCAATGGCTGTTAAACTGTACAGTTAAAATGGAAAATCATATCTCAAAAAAAGTTGATAACAAATGTAAAATCAGTGGCTACATACAATGGTTCACCCCTGTAACCCTAACACTTTGGGAGTCCAGGGCAGGTGGATTTCTTGAGCTCAGGAGTTAACACCAACCTGGACAGCATAGACAGATCCTATTTCTACAAAAAATACAAAACTGAGCTGGGCATGGTGGCACATATCTGTAGTCCCAGCTCTTTGTGGGGGCGGAGGCAGAGGATTGTTTGAACCCAGGAGGTCAAGGCTGCAGTGAGCCGGCATCACACCACTGCACTCTGGCCTGAGGAACTAAGTGAGACCCTGCCTCAAAAAAAAAAAAAAAAAAAAAAAAAAAGACCAATAAAGTAAAATATTGTACTTACCAGAGATTTATGGAGGCTTTTTTAATGATAGAAAAATTATGAAATTTAATTTGGTTGATAGAGAGGTGAAAGACAACAGTACAGATTTATTTTGATATGCGAGGCCATTGTCATTCATACCTCTAGTAGTGGGGGACCAGAGTAACTTCAATGAGAGAATTCTGCAGAAAATTGTCCCTCATTGTAAGGAAGAAAAGGAAATAAAGTCTCTAATAGTTTACAATAGACAATCTTACTTATTATATGGTCATAAATCCTATAATTCATTTGTAAGAAAATTTAATTTTCTAACGTTTACCGTGCTTCATAATAAGACCTACTACTCATAATTCAAAATATTTATAAGTAGGTTTAATGTTTGATATTTAAATATTTTTAAGAGTAGGCTTCCAATGCACATTAATGAATGGATATGAGTTGATTGTGTATTTTATAATGTTTCCAAGAACACTGTTTACTTTCTTTTCTACATACCCAATAATGTTAATATTAAAGTAATACCTATCTATCCATTTATCCAGGCTTTAGGTAACAGACTTGATATTTCCATATCTCTTTTGCCCAATATGTATTTCAAATGCTGTCACTTAATGTATATTTGTTAAAATATTTGTTTATTAAAGAATATGGATGCAAGAGGATCTCATTATGATAGCAAAATTGTATCATTTGTTTACATATGTAGCATGGAGTAATAAGTTTGTGTTATTTGCTATTAGATCTAGATAAATTAGAAGAGTGTACTGTTGTCATTAACAATATAACTGCTCTGACAATGTTAATACTCTGCATTACTTCATGAAATGTGTAAGATGACATTCAAATATTCTCTCTCTCTCTCTCTCTCTCTCTCTCTCTCTTTCTCCTCTCCCTCCCTCCCTCCTTCTTTTTCTTATTGGCTTCATTTTCCTATTTCACCAATATATTCTGTATTTATCCAGTGGGAATCACAAACTCAATGTGAATTTTTGTAAATTTTAGCCTTCATTAAATTTAAACCTGACATAATCTCCAACCTGCCAGTTCTTTAAACTTTCATTCTATTTAACTTCAAATATTCCTTAAGCGGTAACTAGTGCTTCATGTAAGTTAGAAACAAAATCCTTTCGAACTTCTCCAAATATTTATCACTCCACTGTTTTAACCACAACCTGTTTATATTTGTGTAGTAAAGAATTTAAACTTTCCCAGAGAGAGGTCTGATCTTTCCCCTCAGCTTTTGGGAGATAATCTCTAAGCCCTTGAAATGTCATGATTGATAGGAGAGTCTTTGTTTAGTATGGGGTCTAACAATGCTATAAAAAATAAAAATGGGATTTATATAGATGCATTGGTTTATGTGGTACTAACACCATCTCTGGAGGAGGTGGAGAATGAAATAAGCCACATAGGCCGTCAACCTTCCTACCTAACGAAGCCACCGAAGCTCAGGTGATCCTCCCTACTTGGCAATATTCCACGTGTATTATCACGCATTGTGGCCAGGAGTTAATATTGTCCATAACTCCACTGGGAGAGAACACCTGGAAGTGCCATGTTTAAAACCCATCTATTTTCTGCCCCATGAGTCTCTTTCCTTGGCTATCTTTAATCCATATTATTTCCCTGTTAAAACTATAATCAATGAGTGTAACAGATTTCAATGAGTTTTGTGAGCCCTTCTAGTGAGTTATTGAAACATGGGGGTGTTTTAGGATGCCCCAAACTTGCAAACAGTGTCATGAATGAAAGATCATGCTTTCTTTAACTTTTGCAATACTTTAGGACATCATTATCCAATTTCCCTTCCCTGTTCTACTCATATCATTACTTGCTCTCATCATATTATTGATGCATTATTATAACAGCTGTACAACCATTCTCTTCCTCCTGAAATCAATTTTTCCCAATTAATATTGTTCTAAAATACAAATTTCTTCATTTCAGCCTTATCAAAAATAGGTTGCTCCTCAATGTAACATTTAACACCAGCATAACATGTCCCCTTTCAAGTTTAAAAGCCTCATGTCCATCAAATCCTGCTATCAACCCTATGATTTGGTAATTCAAATTCCATCATGATTTTTTATGATGAACTTATAGAATCCATGAACCTTCTTACCTCTGCCTTTTTTACTTAAACATTTTTGAATGGCTTGTCTACCAATCTTTCAAGGTATTGCTAAAATCTGACTCTGTGGTGCCTTCTTTTGTGGTCTAAGCAGAATGAATTTGTCTTTAATTTGCATTCTTTTAGCATTTTATGCCTATGTTATTATAGAAAACTCCATGTTTTTCTCTTATTATCCTGTAAATACATGTAATCCAGGAGATATATTTTTTGGAGGTCATGAAAAAAGTCTTCAAATGATTGACTTTGAGGACTTTGTACTCACTTCATCCTAAGAGCATAACTCTGATTTGCAAATGCTAATGCCACCTATCTATGATTTGAGATTAGAATGCTGTCTGTAGAATGAAGGTTCTGCTTTCAGTATCAGAATGGAAAGGTTTAGGTGTTTGAAAAAGAGGAATGAAGAATTATTTAAAGCAAGAACTTAATCATATGAGCTCAATTAATAAATGTTTACTCTGTGGCAGGCAGTTTGCTAAGCTCGTTTCATGTGTTATATCAATTATGAAATGCAAAAGGTAAAAAAGTGCTGAGAGAATAAGAAATGGATAATCTATTTGAACTCTAAATTCTAAAGCCAGAACTACATCAAGTTGTTGTTTGTGTATTTTTGATATTATGTCTAGCGTGACAAGCAAGAATGCAAAATACATAAGATCTCCTTCCTTCAGGGAACATATGATCTACTCAAATGCTAGGTTGGTACAAAAGTAGTTATGGATTTGCCATTTAAATTGCAAAAACCACAATTACTTTTGCACCAACGAAACAGAAAAATATATGCTATGTGAAGATTATTGTAATAAGTAATAATATAATGTGACAGGTAGAAACACAGAGTACTATCCCTAAGGATGTTGAAACAGTTCTTAGATATGGTTAAATGGGAATTAGGAATTCAAGGAACATTGTTTTGACTTATAATAATCAAGTTCTAGTCAGAACTTGAAATGAAGAGCCAAATGGGATTTTTGTGTTTAGCATGAAAGAATTTTCCACACTTAAACTGGTTAAATATGCTTAAATTCGTTAGAGACAGAAGTTTTACAATACTCTATAATAAGAAAGCTAGTAGCTCTCTAACATAGTGAACTTTGCTGCAACCACGAATTGTGTTTTCAGTGAGTGACTTGCATATCATAATCTAATATGAATAAATTAGCATAATTTAACATGAATCTATATTACAGCTTTTGATCTTTTAAATTGTTTTCTTATTTTAGCCATAATCTTTTCAGTTACAGAAATAACATTTTTTCAACTATTTTACTATATATCACGTAAAAATTAGCTTGACCACAAAAAAACATATATACTTCTAAAGACTTATGAATATATATCATAGAAAGATTCTCTATATCTGATTACTTAAAATCTGAATATGATAGGCACAAATATAAGCAATCTTCCCTTGTATTTTCCCGATAAGTTTTCTTCCTTCTATCTTAACACACCCTTTCTTCCTTCTATCTTAACACACCCTTTCAATTTTCTTCAAGTGCTTAGGCCAACTGTGTAGTTTTCTTTCTATATTTTCTTCTGTGATTTAGGATTTTGTTTGACTCCATGTTTATGTCCTCTACCCCAAATGCATTTATTTTCTGGAGTAGAGAAAATAAATATAAATTTAAAAGTTAAAAAAAGGAAAGAAATAAAATAGAAAATAAATATAAAATTCTGCTTTTTTTGATCCTTGCCCATAATGACAAATGTACTTTTTATAAAGACCATGATACAAATTGGAAAAAATGAAATTATAGGTGCATATTTTAAGGAGGTGATTGGTTTGTTGCATTATAAAATAATCTGTAGTAGACCTTTAATATTATTAATAAAGATTCCTGAATGGCCCATTTTGGAAAACAGCACCCAATTCAATTCTTAAATTTTTTTTCCCAATTCAGTTCTTTTCTTGTGGGTGTCATAATCTGTTCTTTCTTTTGAGAATTGGAACTACATACTCACTATTTCTTATCATTTGGCTGACACATTCATTTGAACATTGCTAATCTTTTCCCAAGTCATAGAATAGATTAGGGCCAGACTAGGACCATTATCTCTTTTAAAGAAATGTTTAAAGGATGCTTTCTGTCCTTTAATTTAAGCAAGATTAACACATTTAGAAACAACTTTATAAAGTTCAGTCTGCATAAAGTTAACATTTTCTTTTCTGGATTTAAAAAGCTCATAGTTTATCTTTCAATTAATCAATATAAGCACAAATGGCAAGTATGCGTTGACACTCATTGCTTAATAGCTTTTTTATAGGAATTTCGAAATCCAGTTGACATTTTGTGGTATTTTCCTGTTTTATTTATATCCCATAATAACCTTTTTCATCTTAGCATTTTGTTTTACTTTTAGAGCTTTGCTTACATTGCAGAATGGATCTAGTATGGATCATATATCAGCTTTCAAATGGTCAAGAAGGCATGATAAAACAAGTAAAATTTTTTCAATAGCCTTATTAGAATGCCTTTGTGATGGAATTTTATATCATGTTGCCTAAGGTTGGTATCCTTTTTTTCCCCTTCTTCAAAGTGCCATGAGATGAAACTAGAATTTTCCACATTCAGTTTACTGTGTAATTCATCATATGCATTTAATTTTCATATGAGCATGGCATAAGACCATGTCTTTTCTAGGTATGATGCACACTGCACAGCCTGCGTTTAATTTCTTGATAAAAATCACAAATGTCAGCAGATTTAATGTGTGTAGGAAAGGATCTAGCTGTGGAATCTTTGTAGCATGTTTTGCTTTGGGCCATTAACTGGGCTGACTTCATTTGATTTTATGATTGTTTTACTTTGACCTGTAAATGGAAGAAAAACTATAGTCCAAGGAATTAAAATATTTAAATTATTACAGATTTTGCTTTATCATATTATCTAAAATGATCACCTTTCCAATTTTTAACAGTGTAAATGAATGTTCTATATAGCATTTTTAATTATAAATACGATATATATTTTTAAAGATGTCTTATACTAAGCTTTTATTCATATTTGATGTACTATTTGCTACATTTTTATAAAATGTACTTTAATAATATTTTGCTATATTATAAATATCACATCAATATTGGCATGTGATAACATTTACTAACCTAATCCTTGATTAATGAAATTATTTTCACTATTCCAGTTCTGATATTTACATATTTAATTAAGTTGAGGAAGTTAATTATCCATTCTCAAATTCCCTAAAAGCTAAATATAGATAAACCCTTTGATAGTTATAAGTTAAAACCAAAACTCATATCATCAAAATATAAGCAGAGACACTAATGCCTAGATTGAAAACGCCTACCTGTATTTTTATAGTTGTGCTATCTCTTTTTGCCAGCAAATGAATATACTTCAAACCATGATAAAAGCCATACAGTTACTAAATAATAAAGAAATGATTGTTGCTCTGGTAGATAGGTAATATATTATCTATAACACAAACATTAAATATTTTTGATAAAATTTTTCAGTACACATGAGGATACCTATTTACATCAAACTTACATAGAATTTTAAAGATACATGAGTAGCTAGCTTTCCAGATTGCCATCAAGGTGAGAAAAAGAGGCCTGCTCTTAAAGGCAAGACAAATGCACCCTGTGATAAACTACCTCTGGGAGTAACGGAGAAGACTGAAATTGTACAGAGCTGACACAAGAATCCTAAAATATTCTGAAATAATTTACTGAAGCAGCAAAATCTACTTTATCTTTTAAGATATTACAATTACTATTACAATGAAGTGTTACAAAATGAATAAATATGCACACTTACTGTTATAGGCTACACATTACCTCCCAAAAAATTCATATGGTGAAGTACTAATTTCCAGTACCTCATTAGAATTTAGACTATATTTGGACACAGGGCCTATAAAGACATGACTAAGTTAAAGTTGTTAGAGTCTCTGATCCAATTCAACTTCTGTCCTTATAAGAAGAAATCTGGATGCACAGGGAGACACCAGGGATACACACCCAGGGCAGAAAGACTACAGTCAGGACTGTGAACACATGACTATCTGATAGCCAGAGAGAGGCCTCAGAAGAGACTGAACCTGCCAACACCTTGATGTTGGACTCTAGCCTCCGGCATGGCATGAGAAAATAAATGTCTATGATGTAAGCCATCCAGTCTGTGGTAGTTTGTTAAGGCCATTCTATAGAACTAATATACTCATATTAAAGAAAAATAATGATAATTAAAATAACATATGGCCAGTATATCCTGCTAAAGGAAGCTGTGGAACTTGTTTTGAATCACTGCCATAACAAACATTAACAGTTCTGTAGCATAAGAAAAAAATATTTTATCTATTCATTTAGATGAAATAATTACTCTGGAATGCAAATTAATATTATATCCTTCTGTGTATGTGCATACAAGTATGTAGACACATATTCATAAACCTTTATGTAAGTTATTAGAAAAACTTATCATGACTACTTAAATAACAAAAGCAGACAACAAATTAGTCATTTGCCTTCTTCATTAAAAGTATATAAGATGAATAAAATGATATCCTGAGTAATTATATAATTTTAGTCATGCATATATAAAACCTTGTTTTCAATATCTAAATCATACCACATAACTGGATATTTTTGTCTATGGAGAATCCACCCTCTTTATCGAACACAATGGAAAATTGTACATATGATATATAATTTGATTGTTATTTTTACCACCTACATTTTTAAAACAGTATTTTTTAATACTATATGCAATTTTATCATGCTTTTTTCCTCTTCAAAGCCAACTTTAAAAATTCAGTCTTATAAATTTGATGAATTGAGACAAATTGTTGCTTTAGGCTAATATTGTTTACCTTTGTTGTTATTTTCAGCTTTAACTTACTTGCATTGATAAGTTTCTATCCTCATTCTAATGATCATATTTTTTGCTTAAATTTTTTTATTTGTATATTATACATTAAATTCATCACACTTATGTTTTCTACACATTCAGTAACATTTTCACAAAGGAAAGAATTTTATCAATTCCACATATCAAAAGGACAGAAAGACAAAATAAGACATATAAGGAACTTGGTTCATGTAGTTCTCTATTCTAATACTGTACATTCCTTGAAATTTGTTACACATTTTATTATTTATAATAGTTATTTCACTGATTTTATAATGAAGCAGATATCATTATTTTGTACTTTTGCAGTTTTCTACAAGTAAGCAATTAGCCCCAAATTTATCTAAAAAGAAATCATTCCCTTGTAAATATTTGATTGTTACAGCTATATATCCATACATAATGTGTGATATGGTTTGGATATTTGTCCCCTCCAAATCTCATGTTGACATATGATCCACAATGTTGAGGATAGGGCCTAGTGGGAGGTGTTTCAGTCCTAGAATGGTTCCCTCATGAACAGCTTGGTACATTCTTGTAGTTATGAGTGATTTCTTGCTCTGTTAATTCTCCCTGAGAAATGATTGTTAAAAAGAGCCTGGCACCTCCCTCTTCTCTCTTGTTTCTGCTTTCTTTTGCCAAATGATCTCTACACATGGGCTCTTCTTCACCTTCCCTTCCCTTCTGCCATGAGTGGAAGCAGCTTAAGGCCCTCACCAGATGCAGATACCGAATGACATGTTACTTGTACAGCCTGCAGAATCGTAAGCCAAATAAATAACTTTTCTTCATAAATTACTCAGTCTCAGGTATTTCTTTATTGTAAGGCAAATGGACTAAGACAACTTGTCAACATAAATTTCTAATGAACTTTCATTAGGCACGGATGGGAAGCTGTGTGTGATAAATGTAGCAAAACTAATTACCAATTAGTGAATCTCATCTAGTGACATTATTTTAACAATCATGTATTATTTAACTTTGTCCTTTGTTTGCAATGTAGTTCAGCAATTTAGATTTATTTTCTATCCATACTTACTGACTTTTGCTTACTAGGGGATGTCTAAAGCAATCGCTATACCTAAACTCCTAGCCATTCTATCTGTACAGTGCTTCGTTAACAATGTTAACTGACAGATAAAAATCTTAACTGCCTCTTCATCTGGATTATTTCTTTATCACTTTCCTAATACTTAAATTGTTTACAGGCTTTTTATACACATACTATTGCCTCGCACTTTTTCAAACTGCCTGATTCAAATTACCATCCTCCACCATGCTAAATCAAGACATGACTGGAGTCCAATTATCTAACTTTCGTCTAGAATAGAGAATTTGTTTTATTTTGTTTTCTATGATTTATGACAAATACGTGTTGACATGTTTACCTTTAATTGTCAAATTGTGAATTTAATTTTCCTATTCTGTCAGTATTTACTTTAATTATCTTAAAGCTGTTTCTCTGAACATTCTTTATAATGTAATTCTACTCCGATGAATTCTTCCAGCTTCTATTTGTATAAAAGAAAGTCTTTATTTTACACTCAATTTGGAAAGATAGTTTTCTATGTATGAGTTTCAAATCTGACTATTTCTTTCATTGCTTTAATTCTATACTGTTTTGTGTGGTGTCAGAAAAAACATTTGCTATAATTTTATTAGTTACATTTAATGTAATGTGCTGCTATTCTACGGCTGCCTTTAAGATTTCTCTTTATAATTGTGTCAGTGCTTTCACCTCTTCCTCCTCCTCCTTTATTTTTTTAACTTTTTCTAATTAATATTGTTATTTGTGTTGATGTGGGTTTTTTGGTACTCATCCTAACTTGGGTTGTTTGGTTTATTAAATCTGTGAATTTATAATTTGTATTAAACTTGGAAATTTTTACAGCTGAAATATGTTATTCCTCTATGCTCTACTCCTTTAATGTATATCATATGCTATTACCCCACAGGCCACTATGTTTTGTTTTCTTTTGTTTTATTATTTTTCTCTATATGCTTAGATTTGGATAATTTCTGTATTTTCAAGTTCACTGTCCCTTTCTTCAACATCTAAACTGCTATTAGTTCAATACAATATTTTTTTATTTTGAATATTGCATGTGTCATCTCTACATTTTTTAATTTAGAATTGTTGAATACCTTGCAATTCTCTCTTCCTTAGGGCTTAGGTCTATGCTTTTCTTTAACTGCCTGTGCATATTTATAATATTAACATGATATTTTAGATATCTTTTAGTTAATTCATTAATGGTGTTAAACTATCTGCTGATTTGCATTAAATCATTTTTCTCTCAATTATAGATCATATTCCCTAGTGTTCTGCATGTCTAAAAATTTCTGATTGTATGTTCGACACTTTTAGTTTTATCTTGTAAATGCCAGATTTTGCTGTATTGTTAAATAATTTTAGATTTTGTTCTGGTAGTCAATTGAATATGGTAATGTCTCTTATAAGCTTTCTTAGGCTGTGTACAGAGTAACCCATAAAATAGGGCCATTCTATTTCTAGTACAAAGGGGATGATCTTTTGGGCATAACCATGAGTGACTCTGTGTACTTATTAAGGTCTCTGTACCCTGGATAGTGGAATGTCAAACAATTTTGTGTGAGCTCGTGGAATTGCTTAATTTCAAGATACTTACTAATTATCCTTTTCTTAGCAATTGTTTCTTTGCCAGTCTTTATAGATACTCACCCTACGCATTTGCTGAATAGTACTATATCAAATCTAATACCTTAGATTTCTGGCACTCATTTTTTATAGATCTTTTCTGCTACTCTGATACAAAATTTCTAGCTGTCATGGCCTATTCAAATTTCAGCATTCAGTTTCTCAACCCAGTGAGGCTATAAGTTTATTGGAATTCCCTCTTATAAACTGGGACCAGAAATTTATTCCCGGAAGCAAGCTGTATAGCTTATCTCATTTGATTTTCCTTTCTTAGGATTCATAGGCCTGTGCTGTCTATATTTAAGTTACTAAAATAAGTGTCTTATATTTAGTCCAGTATTCTAGATACTTATTTGTCATATAAATTATGCCATCATTGTAGAAAAGAGCAAATAAAAGGAAGACTCAAAATCTATTGTCAAGTATTTTGTTCTGCTCACATAATTTAGAAATAAAATTTATACTCTAAAATGCAAGATAAAAATAAATATTTACAATCAGTCAAAAATTATATTTTGTTTAGACAACACTCAGAAAAATAAGATACATGATTTCTTTCTTCTTCTTCTTCTTCTTCTTCTTTTTTTTTTTTTTTTTTTTTGACAAGCTCTTGCTCTATTGCCCAAGCTAGAAGGCAGGAGGACAATGGTTATAATCCTACCTCACTGTAGCCTCAAACTCCTGGGCTTAAGTGATTCACCTGCCTCAGCCTCCCAAGTAGCTAAGACTACAAGTGCATATATTAACATGCTTGTCTAACATATTTTGTAAAAATGAGGTCTTTCTATGTTACCAAGGCTGGCCTTGACTTCCTGGGCTCAAGTAATCTTCCTGCCTTGCCTTCCAAAGTCCTGAATATTCAGGCATGAGCCACTATACTTCATTCAAGACTTTTTAATATAACAATCTATTATCATATCACTTTCAAAATCAATAGTTAAGTAATATTCTAAAATTTTTATTCAAACAAAATTTTAATCTTATTTTCTTTATTAAAATACTGAAAAGAAAAGTAGATTTAAAAATAAAAAAAGAGAGAAGATTCTGGAGGATAGAAAAATAGTATCTTTCTGTCTTTCTATTTCTTTACCCCAGAAATCTTTCTCCACACCCAGTCAATAGTCACAGTGGTAGAATCTATCTGATGTAACTATTCTGGAACTCTGGATGTCACTGAAGACTTGCAACTTCCTGGGGAAGGCTTGCTTCTTGTTGCAGCACCTTTTGTCAATGTTGCAAGCTTCTCGTGCTCTGGCTGAAGTGACTACCAGGGGATTTAAAGGGTCAGTGTCCTTTCTTCATCCATTATTCTGTCTTTTTTCAATTTTTGAGAGGCAAAAATTAAAGACTAAGACATTCAAAAACAACTGTATTTAAGGTCCTTGTGGTGGCTCACACCTTTAATCTTAGCACTTTGGGAGGCCAAGGAGGGTAGATCACTTGAGGTCAGGAGTTTGAGACCAGCCTGGCCAACATGGTGAAATCCCTGTCTCTACTAAAAATACAAAAATTAGCCATGTATGGTGGTGCCTGCCTGTAATCTCAGCTATTCAGAGGGTGAAGCAAAAGAATCGCTTGAACCCAGAAGATGGAGATTTCAGTGAGCTAAAATCACGCCACTACACTCCAGCCTGGAAGACAGAGTGAGACTCTATCTCAAAACAAAACACAGCAAAAAACAAACAAACAAAATATACATAAAAGGAATATTAGAAAATGACCACACATGAACAGGAAAAAGGACAGGTTCATAAAAGAGCAGAGATGACCTAAGATTATACTTCAAATTTATTATTGGCTCAGAGATAGCCAAAATAATTTCAAAAACAAAAGCAATTACAAAATACAGCAAACACTCGAGAAAGTTTAGAATCTGATTTCCATTGTAACTACATTATTAGATTCAAATGTCTAGTTTTCAACAACAAAACTCCCCACAAGACATACATAACAACGAACCAAAAAAATCATCATACAAAGGAATATATAGTCCACTCAAAGGAACATTAAATAAATAAATAAAAACTGTGCTGGAAAAAGACCTAATAGCATACCTACTAGAAAAGGACTTTAAAACAATTGCCTTAATGATGCTCAAAGAACTAAAGAAAATGTCAACAAAAATATGTATGAACAAAATGGAAAAATCAATGAAGAGATTTTCAAGACCTAAAAAGACTGATCATTAGAGAAATACAAATCAAAACTACATTGAGATACCATCTCACACCAGTTAGAATGGCGATCATTAAAAAATCTGGAGACAACAGATGCTGGAGATGATGTGGAGAAATAGGAACACTCTTACACTGTTGGTGGCAGTGTAAATTAGTTTAACCATTGTGGAAGAGAGTGTGGCAATTCCTTAAGGACCTAGAAGCAGAAATTCCATTTGACCCAGCAATCCCATTACTGGGTATATATATCCAAAGGATTATAAATCATTCTACTATAAGGACACATGCACACGAATGTTCGTTGCAGCACTGTTTACAATAGCAAAGACCTGGAACCAACCCAAATGCCCATCAATGATAGACTGGACAGGGAAAATGTGGTACATATACACCACGGAATATTACGCAGCCATCAAAAATTATGAGTTCGTATCCTTTGTAGGGACACGAATGAACCTGGAATGGAAACCATCATTCTCAGTAAACTGACACAAGAGCAGAAAATCAAACCCCACATTTTCTCACTCATAGGCGGGTGTTGAACAATGAGAACACATGGACACAGGGAGGGGAGCATCACACACTGGGGTCTGTTCGGGGGAAATGAGGAAGGGACGGGGGGTGAGGTGGGGTAAGATAGCATGGGGAGAAATGCCAGATATAGGTGAAGGGGAGGAAGGCAGCAAATCACACTTCCATGTGTGTACCTATGCAACAATCTTGCATGTTCTTCACATGTACCCCAAAACCTAAAATACAATTTAAAAAAAAAAATAAAAAAATAAAGAGTAATTGCCTTTTTAAAGAGTGAAAGCTTTACCCAAATCTACTCTTAAGTATATTCTAAATCACAACCTCCTATACTCCATGATATGTTCTGAGGGAAAATCTCAGACTACAAGCGAGATAGCTAATCCAGGTGGGGATCTGAGATAACTGGCATTGTAGTTCTATAACTCTCTCTTAACTCTCAAATCAATCTTACAATAATATTTTTAAAATTACTGACTATCCAGTTGGCTAAGTTATACAATCTTCTCAGATGTTACATTGCAATTATGACATAAAAATGCATATTTAATGAGATAAGTCATTTAATTCAAATATATATAATATGTGTGTATATAAATATATATATATTTCTTTTCTACCTGATTATAAAACCCTGCTTTTATACAACTTGTAAATATTTATAACAGAATGATAAGGTAGTTGTATGCAAATTTAAAAACAGAAGGTCAATGTATTTATTAGTTGCTTATTACCCTTTTCTTTATGCATGTTATTTCTAGAACAGCAGTGAGAAATTAAATGTGTGCAAATTTTTTATGTAAGAAATGCTTTATTTTAGACATTAGTACTATTAGCAAAAAAAAAAATCCTATTATTTTTTGATGTATTTTAATTCTCACAAACATACAATAACAATGAATTATTAAGTTTGTGCTACTGGAATGATTTTACTGTTTCATTTTACTAGACATAATGAACTCTGTGTTTTAGAATAATGCAATTTTGTTACATAAAACAAAAAATCAATAATTAAATTATTTAGTTGTCTTCATTAATAAAATGATTATATTTTTTCTTTACCTACATTAACTGCTAGATGATCTAGTCAACTAAGTATCCAACTCTACTAAAATAATACAAAATGCAAATTCTGTCTGCTTAAGGAAGAAAGATTAGATTTTCCTGAAGGTTTAAGCTCCCCATTCTTCCTTTGTAAGAAAGAGGACTATGCCACTCTGCCACTCCTAGTAGCTAAAGAAAACATTTAGAATATTATTGAGCCTTATTAGAGGTAGAAGACAGCATTTAAACTAATGTCCAAGCAGTCTGATACTAGGGATGATTTAAGGACAATAAGCTTCTTAACATTTCAGTTATGATTTCTATTCCCCTAGCTAAATTACTTAGGAAAGTATTGCAGTATTGATTAGAGTTAGTAATGTGGGAAAGTATCTGCCTCTGACTGGAAAATACAGGACTTGAAATCCAAACCCTTGTGAAATTTAAAAATCATTTGTTCATTAAGAATAAGAACAATACTCACATTTATTAGGTAGAGACCTAATAGCTTTAACAGCAGAAGATTAAACAAATAAACATTTCATAAACATGTTATCAGACTAATTTTATTTTGAGTTCAGACTTTTAATCATATTTTTGGATATCTGTTGCCTTCTTATTTATAGAACATATTTATATAAATTATTTGTGCTTTAATAAACTAAAAACATCTATTGTTTCAGAAGATTATCTGGAAGGAAGATAATCTTTAAGTTGTAGCGATAATATACTTCAATGTTATATATTTTAAGTTTCCAATCACTAAATTTTTACCCAAATGAGAGACTGCATTTATACATAAATCTATAAAGTTGTTTATAATAATAGTCTGGTATTTATCCCCTCTGAGATTTGCATTTATACATTATCTCAAGCAAAATGCATACCTAAATATTTATGTATTTCCCCAGAGACATTTCTATTATCTTTAATAAAAACTGCTACCATTTTCTGGGTGTCTGTTGCAGATGAGAAGCTTTGTATACCTATCTCTAATAATCTTTACAATTAGGCCTATTGCAGAAGAACTCACAGACTTACATCAAGAATCTGCCTTCATCACCTAGCTCATAAGGGGTTGAAGTAAGAGCTTAACTTTTTCCTTTCTAGCATCAAGCTTATGATCCCCTCACTTCTCCATGTCACCTTTCCATAAAAGAGACCTCAAACATCATTACATAAATTAGTTGAAAAGATATCTCTCCAAAAAGGGAAAAATAAGTTTCTCACCTAAAAAGTAAGGAATGTGCTATATACACACACCTCCGAATAATTTACAATATACATTAGTCCATAAAACTCCAAAATACTGATTTTTCCCCTCCTTTCCTTTCCATTTAAATGTATTCAGACTTATTGATTGTAGTACTCGTTCTTCAAATATTATCTACTGTCATCTTTTTGCTGCCCTAATATTTATTAAATTCACAAAGAAGTACAATTATCTGACTTGTGTTCATAGCAAAAAAAAATGGCTAATTTAGGTTAAAGATGGCTAGCAACGGCTTTGTGCTGTAACTTTTTGGGTAGTAGTTCAACACAAAAACAAAAATTATTTTCCAAGATGATCATCTAAAAGTTCAGCATGTTCAAAAGGATGACTCTAACTGTAAATAAAATAAATAACATAAATTTCTCCCCAAATGTACTTTGTTAGGAGAAGAAACCAGTTGCTGTAGATTTCCCAAGTCCCACTTTTTTTTCCCCCAACAGCTGTGGACTAAGTATAGAATAATTGGGTCGTGATTACACATGCACATTTCATTTCCCTTTACTCATTCACTGAGTTTCATGAATAAAGGCTCATGTTAAATCAGTTTTTCTGTCAGACACGTAAGGAAATATTTTCTCCCTTGTGTTCATTCTAAAGAAAAGGGAAAACTCTCACTTACTATAGGTATTATCAAGGTAACAAAAGATTGAATATATAGCTGTTGACTCATTATAGCAGCAAAGCAGAGAAATGATTTCAATAGAATGAAAGCCTTCAAAAGATTTTATGAAAAAAAATCTAAAAATTAAGCTTTAGAGAAAATGTGAAGTTACAAAGTTTATCCTGAACCTCATATTAAGTGTGACCTAGATTAGTCCTTCCAAATACCAGTTTCCTTCATTATATCACCAGTAACCTAGAGAGCACTACTGGACTTCCTAGATGCCCCAGTTATTTTCATTTTGTTATCTTTTGTTTTTATTTCACTGTATCCATTGTACTTCCCAATGGGGTCCTTTCTATTATGGGAAATACTGTACAGCCAAATGGTTTTATCCCCCTTTGAGAAATGATTCACTGAAGAAAGTGAAGACTTGTCAGAGAGCTTGGAGTTCATGACTGTCTTCAGACACTCAGCATTTCTGGGTGCTTCAGGGACAGAAATAGGCTAATGAGACAGTTATGGGAAAACAATTTTGACCTCAAATAAGAAGAACTCTGATGCTAGGGTTATTTTTATGTAAGCACTTTAAAAGGTACATGACCTATGTCCTTTCTTGTACTGTTCCAACCACTTCTTCATGTAGTACATGTTATTGTATGTCCATACTAAGTGAAAAGGTTGTAACCCAGAAAGTAGTTTACATGTCCAAGGTAACACAAGTGATTGTTGAAGCTGGGATACAAATACGTCAGCCTGTTATTAAAGTCCATTATTTATTTTACTGCACCCTTCTACTTCCAGATGGAATATTGGTGGTTTCCTGCTATTCTGTGGAATGTCAATCAACTGAGGCTGTTGTTAATTTCTCTGAAGTTTACAGAAAATATCCAAAGTCATCTGGATTGACTCAATGAATAATATAATCCTTTTTCCACTTAAGTGTTTTCATTATCCCCAAAAGGCACGTATTTTAATAATAGTACCTAAAATTTGGAAGAGGAATAATCTTTCTTGAATTTCTCCACTATGTATAGGGATGACATATTTGGTTAAGAATAAGAAACTGTTTAAAGTCACTGTTTATTTCCAGGGTAAACAGTACATCTCTTTCACTTAAGATTATATAATCATTTTATAAAGAGCTTCAGTCAGGTGAATAATTATTCAGTGCCATCTGCTGCATATAATGAATTCTATTAGCTTCTAATAGGTTCCCTCTTTAAATAGACAATTTACAGATACATTTCCTTTTCACATTTGTTTTTTTAGGTTATAATAGCTTGAGCTCATTTTTTGCTCAATTCAATTCAGGGGCTGGCAACTTAATCTGAGGGACTCCTTTTTTTTCTTATTTTAAATTATACTTTAAGTTCTGGTGTACATGTGCATATCACGCAGGATTGTTACATAGGTAGACACATGCCATGGTGGTTTGCTGCATCCATCCCCCTGTCACCTACATTAGGTATTTCTCCTAATGTTATCCTGCCCAATCTCCCTATCCCCTGCTATCTCTCCCCTGGTCCCCCACCCTCAAACAAACCCTGGTATGTGATGTTCCCCTCCCTGTATCCATGCGTTCTCATTGTTCAACACCAACTTATGAGTGAGAACATGCTGTGTTTGGTTTTCCATCCTTGTGTCAGTTTGCCAAGAATGATGGTTTCCAGCTTCATCCATACCCCCACAAAGGACATGAACTCATCCATTTTTATGGCTGCATAGTATTTCATGGTGTATATATGCCACATTTTCTTTATCCAGTCTATCATTGATGGGCATTTGGGTTGGTTCCAAGTCTTTATTATTGTAAACAGTGCTGCAATGAACATACGTGTGCATGTGCCTTTATAAGAATGATTTGTAACCCTTTGGGTATATACTCAGTAATGGGATTCCTGGGTCAAATGGAATTTCAATTTCTAGATCCTCAAGGAATCACTACACTATCTTCCACAATGGTTGACCTAATTTACACTCCCATCAACAGTGTAAAAGCATTCCTATTTTTCCACATCCTCTCTAGCATCTGTTGTCTTCAGATTTTTTAATTATTGCCATTCTAACTGGCATGAGATGGTATCTCAATGGGGTTTTGATTTGTATTTCTCTAATGACCAAGGATGATGAGCATTTTTTCATATTGTTGGCCACATAAATGTTTTCTTTTGAGAAGTGTCCATTCATATCTTTCACCCACTTTCTGATGGGGTTGTTTTTTTTCCCCCCTTGTAAATTTGTTTGAGTTCTTTGTAGATTCTGGATATTAGCCTTTTGTCAGATGGGTAGCTTGCAAAAATATTTTCCCATTTTGTTGGTTGCCATTTTACTCTAATGATTGTTTCTTTTGCTGTGCAGAAGTTCTATAGTTTAATTAGATCCCATTTGTCTATTTTGGCTTTTGTTTCCATTGCTTTCAGTGTTTTAGTCATGAAGTCCTTTCCTATGCCTATGTCCTTAATGGTACTGCTTAGGTTTTCTTCTAGGGTTTTTATGATTTTAGGTCTTATATTTAAATATTTAACCCACCTGGAGTTAAATTTATGTAAGGTGTAAGGAAGGGATACAGTTTCAGCTTTCTGCACATGGCTAGCCAGTTTTCCCAACACTGTTTATTAAACAGGGAATCATTTCTCCATTGCTTGTTTTTGTCAGGTTTGTCAAAGATCACATGCTTGTATATGTGTGGCATTACTTCTGAGGCTTCTGTTCTGTTCCATTGGTCTATATCTCTGTTTTGATACCAGGACCATGTTGTTTTGATTATTGTAGCCTTGTAGTGTAGTTGAAGTCAGTAGCATGATGCCTCCAGCTTTTTTTTTTTTTTTTTGGCATAGGATCATTTTGGCTATGCAGGTTCTTTTTTGGTTCCATATGAAGTTTAAGGTGAATTTTTCCAGTTCTGTGAAGGTCAATGGTAGCTTGATGGGGATAGCATTGAATCTATAAATGACTTTGGGTAGTATGGTCATTTTCATGATACTGATTCTTTCTACCCATGAGCATGGAATGTTTATCCATCTGTTTGTGTCCTCTCTTATTTCCTTGAGCAGTGGCTTGTAGTTCTCCTTGAAGATGTCCTTCATGTCCTTTGTTAGTTGTGTTCCTAGGTATTTTATTTTCTTTGTAGTAATTGTGAATGGGAGTTCACTCATGATTTAGCTCTCTGTCTGTTATTGGTGTATAGAAATGCTTGTGATTTTTGCACACTGATTTTGTATTCTGAGACTTTGCTGAAGTTGCTTATCATCTTAAGGAGATTTTGGGCTGAGATGAAGGGGTCTTCTAACTATACAATCATGTCATTTGCAAATAGACACAATATGACTTCTTTCTTTCCTAATTGAACACGCTTTATTTTTTTGTCTTGCCTGATTGCTCTGGTCAGAACTTCTAATACTATATTGAATATGAGTGGTAAGAGAGGGCATCCTTGTCAAGTGCCAGTTTTCAAAGGGAATGCTTCCAGTTTTTGCCCATTCAGTATGATATTGGCTGTGGGTTTATTTTAAGTAGCTTTTATTAATTTGTGATACGTTCCATCGATACCTAGTTTATTGAGAGTTTTAGCATAAAGGCTGTTGAATTTTGTCAAAGGCGTTCTTTGCATCTATTGAGATAATCATGTAGTTTTTGTCTTTGCTTCTGTTTATGTGATGGATTACGTTTATAGATTTGCCTATGTTGAACCGACCTTGGATCCCCAGGATGAAGCCTACTTGATCGTGATGAATAGGCTTTTTGATATACCGTTGCATTTGGTTTGCTGGTATTTTATTGAATATTTTTGCATTGATGTTTATCATGGATATTGGCCTGAAATTTTCTTTTTCAGTTGTGTCTCTGCCAGGTTTTGGTATCAGGATGATGTTTGGTATCATAAAATGAGTTAGGAAGAATTTCCTCTTTTTGTACTGTTTACAAGAGTTTCAGAAGGATTGGTACCAGCTCCTTTTTGTTCATCTGGTAGAATTTGGCTGTGAACCCATTTGGACATGGACTTTTTTTGGTTGGTAGGCTATTAATTGCTTTCTCAATTTCTGTCCTTGTTATTGATCTATTCAGAGATTCAACTTCTTCCTAGTTTAGTCTTGGCAGGGTGTAAGTTTCCAGAAATGTATCCATTTCTTCTAGATTAACTGGTTTATGTGCATAGAGTAGTTTTTAGTAATCTCTGATGGTAGTTGGTATTTCTGTGGAATGGGTGGTGATATCCCCTTTATCATTTTTTATTGGATCTTTTCAATTCTTCTCTCATTTCTTTTGTATTAGTCTGGCTAGAGGTCTATCTATTTTGTTGGTCTTTTCAAAAAATCAGCTCCTGGATTTGTTGATTTTTTGAAGGTTTTTTGTGTCTCTATATCCTTCAGTTCTGCTCTGATCTTAGTTATTTTTTATCTTCTGCTAGCTTTTGAATTTGTTTGATCTTGCTCCTCTAGTTCTTTCGTGATGACAGGGTGCTGATTTTTTTTTATCTTTTCTCACTTCTCATTTGGAAATTTAGTGATATAAATTTCCCTCTAGACACTGCTTTGTGTTCCAGAGATTCTGGTATGTTGTGTCTTCATTCTCATTGGTTTTGAAGAACATCTTTATTTCTACCTTCATTTCATTATTTATCCAGTAGTCATTCAGGAGTAGGTTGTTCAGTTTCCATGTAGTTGTGTGATTTTGAGTGAGTTCTTAATACTGAGTTCATGAGGGCTGCAGAACAGTAAGGATTATTGCTGGTTCCTTCTTCTGGTAGCTTTGTCCCAGAAGGGTACCTGCCAGATGTCAGCCAGAGCTTTCCTGTATGAGGTTTCTCTTTGGATATAAGGGGGTCAGGGAGCTGCTTAAGGAGGCAGTCTGTCCTTTATCAGAGCTCAAGTGCTGTGCTGAGAGTTCTGTTGCTCTCTTCAGAGCTGCTGGGCAAGGATGGTTAAGTCTGCTGCAGCAGAACTCACAACCACCCCTTTTCCCAGGTGCTCTGTCCCAGGAAGGTAGAGCTTTATTTACAAGTCCCTGATGGGCTCCTGCCTTTTTTCAAACATACTCTGCCCAGCAAGGAGGGAGTCTAGTCACAGTCTGCCTGCAGAGACCTTGCTGAGCTTCCATGAGCTCCACCCAGCTGCTGTGTAAACTTCCTTGAGATTTTGTTTACACAGGTAAAGTTAGAACCTCCTTGGTAATGGCAGATTGCTTTAGTAATGGGGATGCCTCTTCCCCCACTGAGCTCGACTGTCCAGGATTGAGTTCAAACTGCTGTGCTGGCTGCAAAATTCTCAAGCCAGCAGGTTTCAGTTTGTTGGTCTTTGTAGGGCTGGGACTCACTGAGCCATGAGCCAGATCACTTCGCTCCCTGTCTTCAGCCCCCTTTTTTTCAGGGGAATGGGTGGCTCTATCTCACAGGCATTCCAGGCACAGGCTAAAATGGCTGCCCAGTTTTGTGCTGGAAAGCAATGGCGCTTGTCTGCTCAGCAGGAATCTTCTGGTCTGTAGATTGTAAAGACCATGAGAGAAGCACAGTATCTGAGCTGGAATGCCGGAGTGGCCAGAAAAGTCCCTAGTGGTCTCTGTTGGGTAGGAGGGGTCCTCTGGCCCACTGTATTTCCCAGGTGAGGCATTGCCCCACCCTGCCTCGGTTTCTCCTCCTTGGGCTACACCCACTCTTCTACCAGTTTCATTGAGATAAACCTGGTTCTAAGTTGATTGCACTGTGGTTTGAGAGACTGGTTTTTATGATTTCCATTTTTTGGCATTTGCTGGGGAGTGATTTACTTCCTATTATGTAGTCAGTTTAGAGTAAGTGCAATGTGGTGCTGAGAAGAATGTATATTCTGTGGCTATGGGGTGGACAGTTCTGTAGATGTCTATTAGGTCCACTTGGTCCAGATCTGAGTTCAAGTAGTGGATATGCTTGTTAATTTTCTGTCTAGTTAATCTGTCTAATATTGACAGTGGAATGTTAAAGTCTCCCACTATGATTTTGTGGGAGGCTAAGTCTCTTGGTTGGTCATTAAACACTTGCTTTATGAATCTGGGTGTTCCTGTATTGGGTGCATATATATTTAGAATAGTTAGTTCTTCTTGTTGCATTGATCCCTTTACCATTATGTAATGCCCTTCTTTGTCTCTTTTTATCTTTGTTGGTTTAAAGTTTGTTTTATCAGAGACTAGGATTGCAACCCTTGCTTTTTTTTCTCTCTCTCTCTCCATTTGCTTGGTAAATCTTTCTCCATCCCTTTATTTTGAGTCCATGTATGTCTCTGCACATGAGATGGGTTTCCAGAATACAGTACATCAATGGGTCTTGAGTTTTTATCCAATTTGTCAGTCTGTGTCTTTTGATTGGGGCATTTAGCCTGTTTATATTTAAGGTTAATATTGCTATGTGTGAATTTGATCCTGCCATTTTGATACTGGCTGGTTGTTTTGCCTGTTAGTTGACACCTATTGTTTGGTACGTTTTTGCAGTGGCTGGTATTGGTTGTTCCTTTCTGTGTTTAGTGCTTCCTTCAGGAGCTCTTGTAAGGCAGGCCTGGTGTTGACAAAGTCTCTCAGCAATTGCTTGTCTGTAAATGATTTTATTTATCCTTCACTTATGAAGCTTAGTTTGGCTGGACGTGAAATTTGGGGTTGAAAGTTCTTTTCTTTAAGGATGTTGAATATCCGCCCTCACTCTCTTAAATCTAGGAAACTGTCATGTCTCATTTTCAAGAATCAAGTAGGCTAAAGAAAAAATTAAATCAAGTGAGTTATAGAAAATACCAATATTTTTAAAGAAAATTGAAATTTTTATTGTCAGTAACAGATCAAAAATTACTTTTGTCAACCAACAATATGCATAGGGATTAGCAAAAATCTTAGGTCATAGGTATGTAAATATTCCTTCAAAATTATAAAACTCATTTTAATGTCTTGTGTTTAAGGGCATTATATGTTGTATCTGAACCTCAATCCATGGCAAATATTAAGAAAACTTAGGTAATATCTACAATAGGAGCTTATTTATTGATCTAATAAGTCCCTGGATAAAAATTTATTAAATCTCTAATATATATTAAAATCTAAGTTAAATATGATATTTTGACAGACCTGACCATGTCTTTTTACTCCCCAAAATTGCAATTTTAGGAGTCAAATTACTGAAAGAACAAACCAATAGTAAAAATCTTGATTAACTAAAAATTATGAGAAGGAAATTGAATGAAAGTTTATCTATAGAATCAAGACAATCTTTATCAAAATTCCAATTGTCTGTTTTGCAGAACTGGTCAGGCTAACCTAATTTGTGCATAGAAATGTAAGGGATCCTGAATAACTGAATAATTCTTGTGAGGGGAGGGGTGGTACAAAGCTGGAAGACTCATTTCCCAGTTTCAAACCTATAACAAACCTCTCATAATGAAAACAATGTGATACTGACAGAAAAACAGATCAACACTAATGGAAAAGAACTGAGAGTCCAGAAATAAACATTTCTGTAGTCAATTGATTTTTAGAAAGGTCTTAAAACTATTCAAGGGGGAAAATAATAGTTGTTTCAACAAATGATTCTGTGATAAATGAGTATCTACAAGCATACAGAAAAATTATTCTATATCCCTACCTTACACCATATGTAAAATTAACTCAAAGTGGATCAAAAAACCTAAACATAAGAATTGAAACTACAAAATTACAGAAAGAAACATAATATAAAATTTTATGTTCTTAGAGAACAGTTTCTTCACTATAATATCAAAGATACAAGCAACAAAAAATGTATAAATAAATTGGGTTCATCACACTAAGAACTTGTGTGTATGAAAGGATAATATCAAGAGAGTGAAAAGGCAATCCATAAGATGAAAGAAAAAACTTTCAAATCATATATTTAATAAATGCCTACTATCAAAAATGCATAAAGAACTTTTACAATTAAACAATACAATGATAATCCAATGGCAAAATAGACAAAATATAGCAGACATTTCTGCAAAGAAAAAAAGTCAATAAGCATGTGAAAAGATGTTCAACCTCATTAGTCACTAGGAAAATGCAAATAAAAACCACAATGTGATATCACTTCACACACACTAGGATGGCTACGATTATAAAGCAGAAGAAAAATAACAAGTCAGTGAAAATGTGGGGAAACTGGAACCCTCATGCATTGTTGGTGGGAATATAAAATGGTGTAGCTGCTTTGGAAACATGTCGGCAGTTCCATCAAAAGTAAACCATACAGTTACCATATGATACAGCACTTCTACTCTCAAGAAAATTCAAAACATATGTTCACATAAAATTTGTACACAAAAGTTTAGAGCAGCATGATTCACAATAGCCAAAGAATCCAACTACATCTACCAAAGAATAGGTAAAATGTGTTATGTCTGTACAATGGAATATAATTCAGTTCTTAAGAGGAATGAAGTATGGATGCATTACAATATGAATGAATCTTGAAAACTTCAGGTCAAATGAAAGAAGCCAGGCACAAAAGACCACATATTGTATAATTCAATATGTTAAATGTCCAGAATAGATAAATCCATAGATATAGAAAGTAGATTAGTGGTTTCCAGGAGACATGGAAAAGGACAATTTGAAGGTGTGAGGTTTCTCTTTGGAGTGATGGAAACATTCTGCAATGAGGTAGTATTGATGGCTGCACCACGTTGTCAATACACTTAACATCACTAAATTATACTTTTTAAAATGGCATAATGATGAATTTTATGTTATGTGAACTGCATCTCCATAAAAACGTAAAAATAGAGTACTTTCATAGATTGTTATCTACTACAAAAGGGCATTTCCTCGAGCTGCCTTTGCCATTCTCTTTAGCCTCATTTCCAACACCCTAAAACATATCCTTCACTCTGTCAAAACTAATTGTTTAATGTTTTTGTCGTAATGCTGTTTTGTAACTTGTGCCTTTGTTTACCTTTTTTCTTATGCTTGAAATGCACTTTTCCTAGCGTTCTCTTAAGACCTATTCAGTGTTCGCATCCCAACTTTATTAGTCAGGACAATGTGTTTGATTATGATTTGACTTATTTAATTCTGCTCATTACTCCTTTGCACTTTCAGTCATAGCCCTCACTCTACTAACCTGCAAATATTGATTTATTTGAGTGTTTCTGATACTAAATTCTTAGTTCCTTATTGTCACATAACACCAAGTAAAGTGTCTGACAGAAGGTGGTCACTGGCAAATATTTGAAGATTCGAGAAAGGTAAAAAGTTTTGTCAAAGCCTCATATGAAATGGAGAATCTCGTGTTACCAGGTATCAGAGTAACCAACTAAAACAACAAGCCAAAATAAAAGAAGCAATTAAGCCTTTTATCATTTACTGCAGCAGTATAAGCAAGAAGCTAAACCAGAGAAACCTCTGATTCCCCTCAGTATTGCATCTTCCTTACGTAACAGTGTGTCAGTAGAGGATTGAGTGGATCAGCACAGATGTGGGGGTTATCTCACAGCAAAGGAGCTCCAGAAAAGGCTTTTATGGACCACGGGGACCAAGTTGATGAGGATGGTGGGAGGAAGGTAAAGGTAAAGAGCTAAGAGTTAAAAAGTTCTGAGTACTTCAGTCAGAGTGGGGTGAAGAAACGTGTCTTCAATGTCCTTTATGTCTCCCCGTAAGAAACCTTCACAGAGACACCCGAGAAAGGCATCTGCTGAAAGCCCGAGATAAACACGCCTCCAAGGTGAAAGCTCCTAGGCTAGAAAAGAAAGCAGGTAAATGACTTGAGTAAAGTCTATCATTGCTTCAGAATGAAATTTTGAGCCATTTAAAATTTTTATTCCTTTGATACATGATTGGTTTGCCTTAAGAAAACCACTGAAAGTTATCTTTCATTATCAGAAAAAACTTACCACTATTCAACTTCTTAAGTAGTTTAATTTTTGTTTTAAAATAGACAAGACTGTTTTAAATGATGATAAGGCATACATATATAAAAGACTGTATATCAATTTGCCCCTTCTAATATGATATAGGCAACTTGAAAGATGAACTTACCCAGTTTAATTTTGTGGCTCCAAACCTTCTAACACTCTGCCTTGTGCAGAGAAAGTAATCAATAAATGTTTCCAGATTAAACACAATTATAAAGTTACTACTCACCATAATGTTGACGTTCAATAAACGCACTTAACTCGGAAATGAAACTAACTATATTTCACACATGTTTTCTTATTTATAAGTTCCTCAAAATACCTTAAAATTTTTTACAGTTATAGGTAGTCAATATAAAGAATAATAATAATGCCATTACATGTAAAAAATATTGTTTGTATAAAATGTATTTTTGTTTTCTGTTCTGGATAAATGACATTCAATTAATTTAAGAAACTTATACTAGTATGATAATATTAAACCATTGCATGCATTTTCTGTTGAATGAAGTCATTTTTATTTTGTCTGAAAAATAGTTATATTCTAACATTATGATATCCTTGTAGGCAATCACTGCATTTACATCACTTAAGTGTAATTGTGAAAGCTAGCTGTTAGCAGGTTGTAAAGATGAAAACTTACTGCTTTAAAACTATGCAAGAAAATTTGATCATTTTGCTTTATAGTTAATGTAGCCTTTATTGTGTTTTCAAACCTCTTGTCTGCTTGGCTGGATTGCACACCACATGATACTAGACTAGGGGACACCAACAGAGTCAAATTTGATTCAAATATGCATGTAGATGGAATCTGTATTCAATATTTTCAAATATTTCTATGCTGGAAGGCATCGCACTCCTTGGCTTAAGCATTCTCTTTTCTTGGTTTATTGACATGATTGTAATCACCAACCAACCAAATAAAAAAAAAGTCAAGTGAACAAAACTATTAAGCAGTTTTTACGTACAAAGAACCACACTGGGCAAAGGAGATGGGGCAAGATTTCAGAGAAGTCAAAAAGAGATCTTTGATTTGTAGGAGTTTACAATTCTTTTCAAATTAATATCCATGGTCTTGCTCTGAGATCGGAAAAAAACAAATTTATATCTCTGTGGTCAGCCCTTGGTCATCTATTCACTTGTGTTTTTTGTTAGAACATGGAAAATTGAAAGAATTTACTCTAGCTTTCAGTAGGTAAAATTCAAAAGAAGGGGGCCAGAAAAAAAGAAAGAAAAAGAGAAAGAAGCAGAGAGAATGAAGTAGTAGGCTTTGAGTCTATATCTATTTATCCTCAGTGACTCTAGCAGTGTATTAGGTTGACAAGTATGTAACAGGTGACAAGTATGTATTAAGCTCCCATGTCTTAGGCAGGAGCTTAATACAACCATTCACTGAGGAAGGAAATATAAATTAAATATATGATTTTGTCCTTGCCCTCGATTTTCAAGGACAATTTTATGTGAGTAACTCATCTTTCAATTAAAGTAGTATAGTCCCTGAATGTATCTTGTTCAACACTCATTTTATGAGTAAGAAAATATGGCTTTTTGTGATGGTAGCAGGGTACAGAATAATGATGGAGGGGTTGATTGCCAAAGCCCAGTGTGTTAGACAATCAGCCTCAAGCCTAGAATTCAGGTTTTTAACTCCTTATTACAGGCACATCTCAAGTCACAGAGAGTATCCATGAACTCTTTCAGGCTCCTCTATACTGACATCTGATATCTCAATATGCAGTTCATTTAAAAAGAAATAAGACATGCATGCACACACATACACACACACACACACACACACACACACACACGCACGCACACATACACACATTTTTAGTTTACTTAGCAAATTAGAACTGAAATTTGTTCAAAGTGAACGGCATAAGAGATACACAAAAACCACACAGTATGATGAAGATCAGTGCTATGGTTCACAGGAGGAATAAAGTGATGTGCATTGAGGCAGTGGGAAAGGAGACAAAGTTCCCTTCTAAACTAAATTTCAAAACAGAGCCATCCACCTGAGATAATAATATTCTAGTATGCTTAATCTGAACACAGTAAAATTCATCTTCTTAAATTAAGATTTTCTCCCATGTTTGGGAGGTGATAGAACCTGATAATGAGCAGTGATCATGGCTTTCTAATTATGTTAATTCTCATCATCAGCTCCCTAGAGTCACTACTGTCATGGTAACTTTTACTTTTAACCATAGGTGATCTGGACACCAGATTTTTGAACACCAGATTTTCTTGTAGCATTGATGAGCACCCATCAACATATACTGAGAAAAGCAGAGAAATAATTCTGCTTTTGCTATCAAATTACTTCAGATCATTTCTTAATTTTATTTTTAAAATTTTTATTAGAAATGTAGGATAAAATGTTACATTTAAGTTTGTAGGGTTTCCTTCTGCCTGAAACTTTTGGTTTTGAGCAAACCTCATATATCATAATGTTCATAAATACTAAAGACTCAGTGAAATTATTTTTTATTAAAGAAAGAGTAGCATCAAAATAAAAACAGGAGGAGGTTTAACTTATATTGTGTTTTAGAGAAAGATCAACAAAAGATATTGTTCATTTATGCAGTCATTTGATTGGTAACAAGTTATTTTATGCCAAGAAATTTTTATATAACTAAATTATACCTCTTTAAGTATCAATTTTTAAAATTTCAAAATATTTTATGAAAAAATACATCATAGTGACCCTCACGATTTAAAGAGGCTGTAACTTAATGTTTTTGCAAACTAATATTTATAGTCATCTAGTATTATAGTAACATAGTGGGTAATTACTACTATATCAAATTCAACAAAGTATATTATATTGCAGAATTTCTGTCTTCTTTTTAAACTGAGCAATTAATGTGGGATAGTGCTATAGTCTCTTATTAGTTCAGTCAATTTCCTTTATTAAACTGGTCTTACAGTATGTTTAAAACTTCTGTTATAGATCAATAGAAAATAATTCTGATATACCGATTTCAGGCTTATGTTCAAATAAACTATGTCACACATTAAGACCAAAAGAGTTATTCTTTTTGTTCATGATCCCTATTTAAATATTTATTAGTTTCAGAGTCCTGACAATGGCTCTAGAGAGTCTCAGATCTCTAGAGTTGAAACTGCCAGCAGATAACCTATAAATTAATATCTTTATCCCAAACATACATGGCTTACAGAAAATTTTTTTTATTGCATTTTATGTTTTGGGGTACAAGTGAAGAACATGCAAGATTGTTGCATAGGTATACACATGGCAGTGTGATTTGCTGCCTTCTTCCCCTTCACCTATATCTGACATTTCTTCCCATGCTATCTCTCCCCAACTCCCTACCCCCCCATTCCTCCCCCATTTCCCCCCAACAGACCCCAGCATGTAGTGCTCCCCTCCTCATGTCCATGTGTTCCCATTGTTCAACACCTGCCTATGAATGAGAATATGTGGTATTTGATTTTCTGCTCTTGTGTCAGTTTGCTGAGAATGATGGTTTCCAAGTTCATCCATGTCCCTACAAAGGATATGAACTTATCATTTTTGATGGCTGCATAATATTCCATGGTTTATATGTACCACATTTTCCCTGTCCAGTCTATCATCGATGGGGCATTTGGGTTGGTTCCAGGTCTTTGCTATTGTAAACAGTGCTGCAATGAACATTCCTGTACATCTGTCCTTATAGTAGAATGATGGATAATCCTTTGGATATATACCCAGTAATGGGAATACTGGGTCAAATGGAATTTCTATTTCTAGGTCCTTAAGGAATCACTACACTGTCTTCCACAATTGTTGAACTAATTTACACTCCCACCAACAGTGTAAAAGCGTTCCTATTTTTCCACGTCCTCTCCAGCATCTATTGTCTCCAGATTTTTTAATGATCGCCATTCTAACTGGCGTGAGATGGTATCTCAATGTAGTTTTGAGCACAACATATCTACAACCATCCGATTTTTGACAAAACTGACAAAAACAAGCAATGGGGAAAGGATTCCCTGTTTAATAAATGGTGTTGGGAAAACTGGCTAGCCAAGTGCAGAAAGCAGAAACTAGACCCCTTCCTGACACCTTACACTAAAATTAACTCCAGATGGATTAATGACTTAAACATAAGACCTATCACCATAAAAACCCTAGAAGAAAATCTAGGCAAAACCATTCAGGACATAGGTGTAGGCAAGGACTTCATGACCAAAACACCAAAAGCATTGGCAACAAAAGCCAAAATAGACAAATGGGACCTAATCAAACTCCACAGCTTCTGCACGGCAAAAGACACAGTCAGTAGAGTGAATCGGCAACCAACAGAATGGGAAAAAATTTCCTTTGCAGTCTACCCATCTGACAAGGGGATGATTTCCAGAATTTACAAAGGACTAAAACAGATCTACAAGAAAAAAACAAACGAGCCCATTCAAAAGTGGGTGAAGGATATGAACACTTTACAAAAGAAGACATACAGGAGGCCAACAAACATATGAAAAAATGCTCATCATCACTGGTCATTAGAGAAATGCAAATCAAAACTACAGAAAATTTTTAAATAACATTGAATTTTGTGGGAAAAGGTTGAGTATTCAAAGTAAATTTCTCAACTGTACAACATGGCTGAAAGATTATGAGAACAAGGGGATCTGATAAGCTTATGTACTTTTTATTTTAAGATGATTTGAAAATGTAGTTCTCAAACTTCTATAAGATATGAGAAAAGGTAAGAAGATTTCTTAGAAACACATCAACTAACAGTTGGCAAGACTTTATTAAGCAAAGTGGTTAAAAGCAGCATAGTAATTAACAATATGAGATTTCTAACCAAATATACAGGGGTAGAAATACTGGCATCAGTACTGCATGACTTTCAACATGTTAACTAACTCTCTAGATCTCAATTCCCTTATCTAAAACTAAGAAATAATTATAGGTAAACAGTTGAATGAAAAATTAATGAAATAATAAAGTGCTTAGAACAGAATCTGGACCATAATCAGCATCCCAATGTTGGCTAGCAAAGTGATCTATGTGTTGTACCTCACCCAATTTCCAATATATGTCATTCAGCTTTGGAAAATGTATAATCAAAGCACTAAGGAATATATGGCCTAGTTACAGTAAATTTACCCTAAATGAGGAGAAAGCAAATGTCCTTTGCTGTAGTCTGCAAGGCCGGTATAAAGGGCTTACTCCATGTATATAAATATATGAATTAGAACTTGCTATCTCTCATATAAGTGCTTAAGATGGCAAGTTCTCTTTGCTGATTTAGTTACTTAATATTCATGACCAGGAGGCAGTCCTGGCTCTTAGGTCAAAGCAGCATTATGAGAATCCAAAATGGCCAAGAACACCGATGCATAGTCTTCCTAGACTCCTTATGTTCCAGAGACAATAATTTAATACTAAATTTCAATACAAACTACGTCTATTAGTGTTTACCAGAAATACAATGTAGATTTTAACAACAAACATATGTTGATGCCTGACATACCTCTGATACTTAACTTTAAGTTCTGTCTTCATGGCCGGGCATGGTGGCTCACGCCTGTAATGCTAACACTTTGGGAGGCCAAGGCAGGTGGATCACCTGAGGTCAGGAGTTCGAGACCAGCCTGGCAAACATGGTGAAACCCCGTCTCTACTAAAAATATGAAAATTAGCCAGGTATGGTATCAGGCACCGATAATCCCAGCTACCTGAGAGGCTAAGGCAGGAAAATTGCTTGAACCCAAGAGATGGAGATTGCAGTGAGTTGAGATCACACCACTGCACTCCAGCCTGGGCAACAGAGTGAGACTCTGTCTCAAAAAAAAAACAAAATCTATCTTCATTTGGCAGCAGTTGGAACTATAACTGTATCCAGTGTTTTAATCCAGGACAGACAAAAGTGGTCTTTTTGAATAGTGGCCATCCAGCAGTAAGGAAACCCCAAAACTTGCAAAAACACCATAGATTTATATGACCCTTATCATTGGAGTACCACTTTGTTTTCTTGGATATACACCAGGTTATCAATGACTAGAAAATGCTGGAAACAACATATGAACTTTAGGGACAACCATGACATTCCTCTGAGGTTATCCAAGCTTATATTATTGCCTATTATGGTGTACTTGATATGCTTCTTATAACTAGTTAAAAATATACCTTTGCTTATATAACACGGAGTTACTATTATAACTTTTGCTTTCAGTAACTCAATAAAATAAAAACTCAAACCATGTGATTAGTAAAACATCAGGTACAAAATTAAGACCCATTTTTGGCCTACAAAGAAAATGTCTTAATAAAGACTTGACCATTCAAGAGATTGCTACAGGAATCAATACAATCTGACCTACAGTTCTAGGCTTTAAAGAAATTATGATTCTGTGAGTAATATAATAAAAAGAAATAAATTATGAAGATTATTATGCTGATAGAGTTACACATTCATTAGTTCTAATAGTTTGTGATAAGGTATCCTTATCGCCTTTTGACAGATAAGAAAACAAGGCTTAATGAATTTGTATCTTGAAAAGGCCATTTTACCGGGAAGTGACCAAACCAGAAACAACTCTTTAATTGAAGTCCATTTGTCTTACTGGTAAGATAAATTTTCCCACCCATAGTCTGGGTTGAAAGAAGAATTTAAGTGTGTATGTGATTGAATTAAAGTGAGGAAGACAGGATTAAATAATTTTTATATTTATAAACCCAGCATTTAAAAATTTGCATCAGAAAATAAGAATCTGAGTATCTCAAAGTGATAGACTATCTTCCCAGCAGCATTTATCCTTCATAGACTTAGCTGGCTGGCACCACTGATATACTCTATTGACAGTCTATGTTTCAACCAAATCTGAAGTCAATTTACTTATTTTTAATTTTTCTGACAATTGATAGACATATGTATTTATGGAGTACAAAGTGGTGTTATTATTTTTTATTACAATAGAGGATGCTTAAATCAAGCAAATTTGCATAATCACTGCCTTAAATATTTAATAATTTTGTGATGAGAGCAAACTTACTCTTCCTTGAGCCAATTTAGAACAGGGGTACAATGATTTTTTTACAATCTTAGCATACCAAGAAGTGACTTAAGAACTTGGATTCAGATTTTCTCCACAGGGTTAAGAACTGATCTTTCAGTTTCTCTTTCAGTACCTCTGCCATGATGCCAACCACTTTAAGTAAAGCCAAACCATATAATGGAAGAGAAAACTGTATTCAACATCAGATGGAGTAGGTTTGAATTCCAGCTTAGCTTGCTAGCTTTATGACACATATAACTATATTCAATAGAGACTGGGTTATTTGTGAAAAATAGATATTGTGAATGTTAAGAGGTTCTGGACACATAATAGTTTCATACAATATGGCTACTCTTTCATTATTAATTACCAACTGGATATGTGTCTCAGTTACTGGTGTAGAATTTCTGACATGGACTCCCACCTATCTGATGAACATGTTAAAAGAAAAACTTTAAGGAAATTAAATTTAACAGGTTTTGATTGAGCAAAGAATGATTCACCAATGAGGCAGCCTTCAGAACCAGACAAGGTTCTTAAAGTTCTAAACCAACACTTAGGCTGGCAGTATTTATAAACAGAAAAGGGAAGTGATGTACAGAAACAGCTTGATTGGTTACAAATTAGGGTTTGCCTTATTTTAGCATGGTCTAATTAGGTAGCAGCCTGTGATTGGCTGCAGTTCAGCTGCTGTAATTAGCTGAGACAGCTGTTTGTTAAAACCAAATACTGTTAATTTAGGTTTTCACTTTGTCTACACAGCAAGCTACCTGGCAGTTTGGTGTATAGGGAGTTAAGGTTCAAAGGCAGCCCCAGGTCACATTTTGTTTAATTTAAGAAATCATGATATATATAATCTTAAGATCTGTCTTCATTTGGTGTCAATTGGAGCTATAACTGTACCATCATGGATATCATATTTGTTAAATTAAAATAATACAATTTTATATATAACCATTGTGGCATAACTGGAATCTGGCCCTCATAGGTCTTGCTATCTTTTATGTGTATAATCTATGTTCTGGTTATTTCTAGATACAAAATAGGTCACCCTGAAATTATGTGGCATAAAATATCAGCTGTCTCATCATGCTCTCTCAATTGCATTTATCAGAAATTTAGGCAAAGAACAACAGATATGGCTCATTTCTGCTCCATAAAGACTTGGGTCTCTGATCGGATGGCTCAAATGGCTGGAGATGTCTAGGACAATTTGACTAGGGCCATATGCTGTGAACCCACAGTTTTCTCTGTTGGTAAGTTTCTTCAGTTTTCCACATCTTTGGCTAAGTCTGCTATGGCCTAGAACATCCCTAAAGCTTCTTTACTCACATGCTGGTGCCTGGCCTGTGATGGTTGGAACAGGTATGGCTGGCCAGGCATCTGGCTCTCTCCATTGCCTCCCCACATATATAGCTTGGTCATGGCCTGGTATCTCAGGGTAGTGATATTTCTTACATGAAGGCTGACTTCTCCAAGAACGAGCATTCTAAGTGGCTGGATGAAAGCATCATCCAATGTTTTTTGTTGTTGTTGTTGTTGTTGTTTTGTTTCTTTCTGAGAGAGAGAAGTTCTCATTCTGTCACGAAGGCTGGAGTACAGTGGTGCAGTCATGACTCATTGCAGCCTTGACCTCAGTACTCAAGCGATCCTCCCACCTCAGCTTCCAGTGTAGCTAGGACCATAGGCACAGATAATTTTTATTTTTTGTAGAAATGGGGTCTCCTTATGTTGCCCAGGCTGGTCTCAAACTCCTGAGCTTGAGTGATCCTCCTGAATTGGCTTCCCAAAGGTCTGAGATTACAGGCATGAGTCACTGCATTCAGCCTCATGTATTTCAAGACATGAATGACAGCCATGGAAGCTTCAAAACACATAATTCTGCTTCATTCTACTGGACAAGCAAGTCATTAAAGCCACCCCAAGCCCAAGGGTAGGTACAATAAATTTCACTGTTTAATTGCAAAAATAACAAATAATGTAATATTTTTAACCTCCCCAAGCTATTAGGACTTCCCATGAGGAAACATGGTAGATGTTGGTTGTCTTTACTGCTTTATAATATATCTACTGGCAGGCTTTGATTTTTAAAATGAATTTTTCTAGATATCTGGCCTTAGGCATTTTGCTTAACTTGAATACTTTCATTTTTTCTTATCTCTCATTGAGAACATATTAGTTATTTCATATGATTTATTGATAATAAAGGTAATGCCTAACACACATTGAGCTCTCAATGGCAGCCTCCATGATAATCATCGTCATCAGTGTACATTATATGTAAAATATATGAATTCATACTGTCTTTCTAAAACAAAGGCCATGTCCCCCAAATCTCTTTAGTCCTTAAGTTTGGCTGATTTAACTTTTATCGTGGAGGAAGACGATTTCATGATTTTGTCTTCCCTATCTACCTACTGTTCCATTTACATTCAACTTCTTCCTTCTCAGGTATACCTGAATTATAAGAATAATTACTTATACTTATGTTCAAGTATGCCAGAATAGTGTAAGTAGTATTTATATTATCACAATTATTCCAGGCTTTAGATGGAATACTTTGGACATATTCTCTGGTGCCACTGCAAATTGAAGATCTGCCCCACCATCATACAAATGGATTATTATTTTAAGCCATTAAACAATTTCTGTTACATTAACCAACCGATGTTTAAGTTTAAATCCCATATAGAACCTGGAATATTTCATCATGAACTAATGACACTTTTACCCTTGTACATACTCAAGTTTTCTATTTTTCTGTATCCAAGAGAACTCAATACCTATAACAGGCTTATCTTGAGAAAGTTTAGCAAAGAAGCAATGTGTGTCCTTCTATGTCTGTCTTTGATCCGGGTTATGGTAAAACCTCTGAATTCATTCATAGCTAATCCAAAAAAGAGGTGTATTTTGAGGTGAAGGAAAATATACCTGACTTTCTTTTTTTTCCTTTGTTATTCTCTTTGTGAATGTCTGTCAAAGAGCATTGGTAATTCAGTGTGAGGAGTTTTCCCTTCGGCATGATTTAGTACCATTGGAGAATTTGTGATTAAATTAATGAGAATAGAGGTCATATTTTTATAATTTTTGGCAGTCTACTTAGGTTATCAGCCAGTGATTGTAAGTAGAAAATGAACATTAAGAACATTTAAACCTAAAGCTTTTTAAAGTAACCAAGTTAATTTGCCTAGAGATAACATCTTTAGGTCTACTTTTCAGGTCTACATAAAAGCAAGCTTGCTACACATCAGCTTCATGTGCATTAAAGAATAACCAATAATCTATACATATCATTAATTAACCAGGACTATGTTAGCTATAAAAAATTATAATGGGATTTGATGTGAAGATTACAAGACTTTTAACGACTCTGACACAGTACCTGCACTCAATGGGTGCTGCCTACGCTGAAGCTGCCACTTCAAATCTGTTTGGAAACAACCATCTTGAGCTGCATTCAGTGCCAATCAAATTCTACTAATCCTAAATAATATTAAATTTACTATATGTACAAGTTTTACATGATTTTAAGGCCTCCCAAGAGTGGATAATTGCATACTTTTGAAGAATTTTAAATGACAGAATTATAAACTGTTAACACTGTTGCCAAATTATTACACAACTCTAGAAAGTAACAGAGTACTCTGTTTTTTTGAAATGATTAAGCCTGAATATTTATAGTTCCAGCTGTTAGGATACTGTCAGAAAAACATACCTCACATGAACTGCAGCCACTCTCCATGTGTAAATGTAGGCTTCCTCTTCTATCTCCATCCAATTTAATAAAATATGATTATTTTATATGTAGCATGGCATTTACTTACTTCACTTCACTTATTTTACTGCACTCTGGTAAGCCCTTTGGCACTATTACATCTATTCCTATGTAACTAGAGTTAATAACACATGTCTAACAATCACATAGCACAACAATCCAGAATTAAATACCCTTATTGTGTCCATTTTACAAACGGGAAAGTGGAGGAAAAGAGAAGGCAAGTAACTTGCTCAAGTCAAAAAGTGATGCTAAGTTACTTTGGGGATTTGTTTTATATTGCTGCCATCAAATTACCACAACTTCAAAGAACATTTACTTATTATCTCATAGCTTTGTAGGTTAGAAGTTTGACATGGGCTCATTAGGATACAATTAAGGTGTTGGCAGGACTGTTTCTTATTGGAAAACCTGGGAAATAATTCAATTCAAACTGTATTCAAGTTGTTAGCCTACTTCAATTCCTTGAAGTTGTAAGACTGAAGATCTTGTTTCCTGGTTGGCCATCAACCAGAAAGTGTTTGCTCCTAGAAGCTGTCCGCATTCTTTCTCTGGCTTACCATGAGCTCCTAGAGACCTCTCTCAGTCTTTACACTATTACTGTCCTCTAACTCTCAAAACAATCAGTGGGGAGTCAAATCTTTCTTAAGCTTGGAATCTGCCACACCCATACATCTTTGACTCTAGCTGGGGAAAGTTCTCTACTTAATGTGATTAGATAGGTAGATCATCTTAATAGATTATTGGGCCCACCCAGATAATCCAGGATAATTGCCCTATTTAAGGATCAGTAATCTTAATGACATTTGGAAGGTGCTTGTTTGGTTGTTTCTTTGCTTTCTTATATGTTCGTTTTGCCACTAATATAACCCAGTAGTAGGTTCCATGGATTATGTGTGGTTATTTTTAAGGAGTTACTTAGCCTGCCATACTATTGTTCAATTTTCATAGAGTATTGGTTTTAGTTTTGTTTACCCTGATAAACCACTTAAAGGTAATTTACTGAAGATAACTTACTTTGGAGTAAGACTCTTTAATCAAAGCGGTGACAATTGCACACTAATGATAACCTTGACATAGGCAACTCTTCTACCTTTATTTTACTGTTCACTTTGCCAACTGTCCCAGGAAAGGTTTCATATATGGGGCAAGAGGAGAAGATGAAAGAAGAAAAGAAGCAGAAGTCTGTGCCCTAAAAATATCCCAATCTTTCTCTGGGTCTTCCTGAACAGAGAGGTAGGGAAAACATTATAAACTTCCCTAGCAACTATCTAGAAGTTATACACATATCTCACTATGTATTTGTCCTAAGTTTTACTATTATAGGCTGCTGTGCCAAAAAGTGTCATTCAATCAATTACTCTTTTTCAACCGCTGCTGGAGAATTTTGTGATAATGCACCAATGAGGTGTAAAGCCCTTTCTTTATATTACTATGAGTAATGAATAATGATTTATAAATCTACAGGAACTTATCCCATTCAATGATCCTATTCATTATTGGTTTATAAATTATTCACAATAGGCATGATAATTAATTCAACTTAAGTAATCATTGGAAATAAATCTTGACTGGTTTAGGGGTGCCTTAATATGTTTTATTCATTCTATTGACTATGTCTTAGAGCCAACATAAATGAAGCCCCAAAAGAGAAATATACAATAATAAAAAGGGGATATGAGAAGGAACAGAAAACATGACAGAGTTAGTGAAAGAATTGCAAAAGAAATGATGTTCAACTGAGATTCATGGAATTTGTGGTTATTTGAAAGATCAGAGTTAGACAAGCAGTAAATAGCAAAAATTGTATATAAAATTATATATTATATATAAAATATTTTAAAATATATATTTATGGCATATCTTGAAATCTTGTTGTAATTTATAGCTAAAATCCCTTAGCTAGCAAGACATTTTACCTCTTGAATTAAGTTCTAGGGAGAAAATGCCTTTTCCTATTCAATATATTTGTTAATAGGTGTCCCATGGTGATCTTAAGAGATGTTATCATTATTGTACAATTATGGAATCTTCAAAGCAAAGATTGAAAGAGATTTTAAACCTTTGAGATAGCATCTAAGAATGCACAACATAGGGAATATATTCCACATTTACATCCAATAATATTTGCTTGAACATGCAAGTAAGTTCTATTATACTGCTCTTTGGGGTTCAGGAATTTAAAAAAAATATGTCACTCAAACATTGTTTCTTTGTCTCATCTATTGGGCTCACTAATCTTACGGGATTATATGGTGTGTTCCTATATGAAGGATTTGCTGTATCATGTTTTAAAAAGGAAATATGACGTAGCTTAGGGCATGGCTCATCCAAGTCACTGGAATAACCCAGAATATAAACTTGTTCCTTGGAATAGGACATGCAGAATGCTTCACATTCAGTTGAAGTTGCTGGAAAGAAATAACAATCCAGCAAAATAATATAATAAACACAAAAAGCCTTCTGTGACTCATGATAGGTGGTAGCTCTAACCCAAAGACTAGAACTTGTCAGGAAGGCATCTGAAAGTAAATGGGCCAGGATTCAATTAGGGTGGCATTATAACTGTCTAATAGAAAGTAGAGGAGTTTTGCTTAGCTGGGCACAGTGGGTGGCTCACTCCTGTAATCCCAGCACTTTAGGAGGTGGAAGCAGGTAGATCACCTGAGGTCAGGAGTTTGAGATCAGCCTGGCCAACATGGTGAAACTCTGTAAAAATTCAAAAATTAGCTAGTGTGGTGGCACATGCCTGTAATCACAAATACTCTGGGGGCTAATACAAGAGAATCACATGAACCTGGGAGGAGGAGGTTGTGGTTTGAGCCAAGATTGAGCTACTGCACCCCAGCCTGGGTAACAAAGTCAGACTCTGTCCCTAAAAAAACAAAACAACGACAACAACAAAAAGAGTCCATGCTGATGTATAGGAAGACTCAATATCATGAAAATGACCCTAGTGCCCAAATAAATTTATAGATTCAATGCTATCCCCATCAAACTACCATTGACTTTCTTTATAGAATTGGAAAACACCTTAAATTTCATGTAGAACAAAAAGAGCCTGCATAGCCAAGACAAGTCTAAGCAAAAACAACAAAGCTGGAGGCATCATGCTACCTGACTTCAAACTATACTACAAAGCTACAGTATTTAAAATAGCATGGTACTGATACCAAATGATATTTTGTATTTCCATACAGACCAATGGAACAAAACAGAGACCTCAGAAATGACATTACACATTTGCAATGATCTGACCTTTGACAAACTTGAAAAAAACGAGCAATGTGAAACAGATTTCCTATTTAATAAATGGTATTGAGAAAACTAACTAGCCATATGCACAAAGCTGAAAGTGGATCCGTTCCTTATACCTTATACAAAAATTAACTCCAGCTGGATTAAAGATTTAAACATAAGACCTAATACCATAAAAACCCTAGAGGAAAATCTAGGCAATACCATTCAGGACATAGGCATGGGCAAGGACTTCATGACTAAAACACCAAAAGCAATGGCAGCAAAAACCAAAATAGACAAATTGGATCTAATTAAACTAAAGAGCTTCTGCACAGCAAAAGATAACATCATTGAATGAACCGGCAATCAAGAGAATGAGAAAAATGTTTTGCAATCTACCCATCTGACAAAGGGCTAATATTCAGAATCTACAAAGAAATTAAACAAATTTACAAGAAGAAAACAACACCATCAAAAAGTGGGCAAAGGGTATGAACAGACCCTCCTCAAAAGAAGACATTTATGCAGCCAACAAGCATATGAAAAAATGCGCATCATCACTGGTCATTAGAGAAATGCAAATCAAAATCACATTGACATACCATCTCATATCAGTTAGAATGGAGATCATTAAAAAATCAGGAGGCAACAGATGCTGGAAAGGATGTGGAGAAATAGGAATGCTTTTACGCTATTGGTGGAGTGTAAATTATTTCAAGCATTGTGGAAAACCATGTGGTGATTCCTCAAGGATCTAAAACCAGAAATATCATTTGACCCAGCAATTCCATTACTGGGTATATACCCAAAGGATTATAAATTATTCTGTTATAAAGACACATGCACATGTATGTTTATTACAACATTGTTCACAATAGCAAAGACTTGGAACCAACCCAAATGCCCATAAATGATAAACGGAATAAAGAAAAGATAGCACATATATACCCCAGAATACTATGCAACCATAAAAAAGGATGAGTTCATGTCCTTTGCAAGGACATGGATGAAGCTGGAAATCATCATTCTCAGCAAACTCACACAAGAACAGGAAACCAAACACCGCACATTCTCACTCATAAGTGGGTGTTGAACAATAAGAACACATGGACACAGAGAGGGGAACATCGCACAGTGGGGTCTGTTGATGGTGGGGGACTAAGGGAGGCATAGCAGGGGGTGGGGCAATAGGGGAGGGATAACATTAGGAGAAATATCTAATGTAGATAACGGGGTGATGGATGTAGCAAACCACTTTAGCACATGTATACTCATGTAAGAAACCTGCATGTTTTGCACATGTACCCCAGAACTTACAGTATAATAATAAAAATAAATAAATAAATAAAAGTGTTTTGGTCATTTCTAGCTAGTGTTGAGTAAATAAATAAATACATAAATCAGGAGAGTCTAATTTTCTGTGCTTTAAAAGGCATAAGGCAAGAGTTCACTTAGCAGAAAAAGAAACTCATCGTGATAAACTCAATGCTGACTTGGTGCTAGCTGCTGCAGGGCCATAGACTTTATTTCCTATGTCTGAGGTAGAGATTGAGTCTAGAGAGTAGAGGAAAGTTGGGAACCAGTACACCCAACACCTGAGTAAGCAACACCATTTGTAATAGTTATAGTAGTTGTTCTTAAATTAGGTATGCCAGAATTCCTGGAGTAGATTAGTAAAAATGCAGATTCTAGTTAATCACTCATACTGACTCCCTGAATTGCATTTTATAAAGCATAAGAAGTCATCTGATGACCATACTTTGAAAAATGGTTAGTGGTTAGAAAGTAGTAGATAGAAACAGACTTAATTGTGTAGCAGCACCTCCATTTCCTAGCTGTGTAACTTGGAGCAAGTTACTAATTCACAGCTTCATAGAATAAAATGGCAATAAATTCTACCTCACAGGATTGTCACAGGGTTAACTAAAACATACGGCATGACATGTGGTACATATTGAATATTTTCTTATTAAAAAATAAGCACTCTTATTAGAGCTGGGAACTAAGCAAAGCCTAATGACAGGTGTTAGGAAAATTACAGGATTGTGCTTCCTCCCTCATTCTAATTGGCAAAATTAAGAGCATCACTTACTTATGAAAAATTAACAAACTTTTCATAGATTGCTATAAACATTATATCAAGGAAATTTAATCTTTGCAAGTGGCTTCATAAAGCAAATAGAGAGTTCATGTAGCTTTGGTTTCTGAAAAAGACAAAATCAAGAGAAGTAAATATATAGGTAAAAATATAATTAAATATGGATTCTGTAGAACATCATCCAATGAGATCTGGTGGATATGGAGATTTGAATCATCCTTTATAAGTAAGTTCTAAAATTACAGTATTTTCCAAAATAGGATTTGAAATTATTTATGATTTTTATGTAGGCATTTATTGCTATAAACTTGCCTCTTACTATACTTTTCTTGTTTACCACAAGTTTTGGTATGTTGTTTCTGTGTTCATTTGTTTCAACAGGGATTTCCACTTTTGCTTCTTCCTCATTTTCTCTTGCTGCTGCCATGAAAAAAGTGTCTGTCTCCACCTGCCATGATTCTGAGGCCCCCGCCAAGCCATGTGGAACTCTAAGTCCAATTAAATCTTGTTTTTCTTCCCAGTCTCAGAAATGTCTTTATTAGCAGCATGAAAGCAGAGTAATATACACTCATAATTTCTCTTCATATTCCTAAAGTTGTCAAGTTTTCAACAAAAGCAAGCAAAAGGACTAAATTTGCAAAAATATTTAACATGCTGCCCAAACTATTTAAACCCTTAACAATAAAATACACCAAAGGTTAAATTAATCAAATATATGACTCATAGTTTTTGAAAAGGAAAATGAAATATATGCAAATTTATGTAAAAAGAATTCAGTCACATTACATGATTCCAAATATAGAATAAATTTGTGTTTATGAATTTATTAATAGCAAAGGCAAATATTGGAACTGAACTGGGAATTTTAAAAACTGGAAGTAAAATGAGTGCAGTCCATGATTTGTAAATTATATGACAGCATTACAAATTAAGTCCACATAATCCCTTACTGCACGGGGATTCTAGAATAAGAAGTCTATTTTGAACATATTTTAATGTAATTTCCATGATCAGAAGATTAGGAAGATTTTATTTCAAAAATTGGAGACTTGAAAGTTCTGAAACGAGAAATTTCAGTAGAATACATTTCATTTGATGAATGCACAAAGTGATTTTCTAATAAGAATTTCCTGTGTATAATTGTTGGTAGTTTTTTTTTTTTTTTGATACAGAGTTTTGCTGTTGTTGGCCAGGCTGGAGTACAATGGCACGATCTTGGCTCACCACAACCTCTGCCTTCCAGGTTTAAGTGATTCTCCTGCCTCAGCCTCCCAAATAGCTGGGATTACAGGCATGTGTCACCATGCCTGCCCAATTTTTTGTATTTTTAGTAGAAACAGGGTTTTTCCATATTGGTCAGGCTGGTCTCAAACTCCTAACCTCAGATAATCTGCCCGCCTCGGCCTCCCAAAGTGCTGGAATTACAGGTGTGAGGCACAGCGCCTGGCTGGTACTTCTAAGACTTTTCCTCTTTCTTCTTCCTTTATCTCTCTCCCTGATTCTGGATTTTATGTTCTCACACTATAACCCTACCAACACCTGCTTGTGGCAGTCCTTTAAAATCTCCAAGTCAATCCCGTATTCCTTAAAAATTTTAGTTCTTGGCTTACTGCCATCCTCTTCAGACTCATCCTATTATAATTTGTGGTGATTTACATCTTTTTACAGACTATCCTGTACCTTGGCCTCACCTTCTGTGACCTTGCCTCCCTCAGGGATCTTGTTATCCATCCTACATCAACCATTTACTTCCATAAACCTACCTTTATGGTAGACCAGATAGCCTAGATTATGCAATGGCAATGCAGATCACCAAACTCTCAGTGGCTTAACGTAAGAAAAGTTCATTTTTCACCCTTGCAAAATACCTGTGAATCTACGCATTTCTCCAGAGGAACTGTCTCTACATCATTGCTAAATATTCAAGGATAACTTAATTGGGCCAGGCATTACATGCCTGTAATACCAGCACTTTGGGAGGCTGGTGGGTGGATCACTTGAGTTCAGTAGCTTGAGGCCAGCCTGGCCAACATGGTAAAACCCCATATCTACTAAAAACAAAAAAATTAGCCAGGCATAGTGGCGGGTTTCTGTAGTCCCAGCTACTCAGGAGGCTGAGGCAGGAGAATTGCTTGAATACAGGAGGCAGAGGCTGCAGTGAGCCAAGATCATGCTACTGCACTCCAGCCTGGGTGACAAGAGCAAGACCTGTCTCAAAGAAGGGAAAAAAAAGTAGAAATTAATTGGGTAGTTGGTTAATCCTGTCTTGTTACCAAGTTCTGCCCATCTTTGGGTTAGAGCTACCACTTACTATAGGTCACAGAAGACTTTGGATATTTTATTTCTTGCATTATTTATGACCATTTCAACATATCCACAACTACATTTTAAGGGAGAGCATAAAGAATGGGGAAAACTGTTTTCTAAATGATTCACATGGAAGCAACTCATATGCTTTCATTTCTTTGACCAAGTAAGTTACATGAACATATCTAAAGTCAAAGTATATAAATTTGGAATCTTTCAATACGGCAGGGAAGAAGGGAAAACAAGAAATATTAGTGAGCATTAATGTCTACCACACACTTGAATTTGTTTTTCCTAATAAGTATATTTAATCCTCAATTTCATTTTAATGTATTTCATCCTCTGACATGTTTTTATCTTCCCTGCTCACCTTATACAGTACAATTGCAACAATTCTTCAACCCCATCAGGGCCTATCCCCTATTACTCCAACTACTTTTTCACTATCTCTGATACTGCTTGCTTTATATAATTTCTTAACCTGGCTAGATTTAACAGTTCAGAATTATAATAAATTACATAAAGACATATACATTTTTTATTCCATCCATATCTTTTATTCCACTTTCTTTATTGTGTCTTCATGGAAGAAAGAAACAGACTGATTTAGTTCAACTCTCAACATACTCTGAATCTGCATATATAGAGACACTAGAAATGACAGATTTATTGCTAAATGTATTAACACTAACCTCATAGTGCTTAGGGATACCTATAATTACTGCTTTTCCATAGTTTATGTATTCTTCTATTTTAGGACAACCACTTCAAAATTTCTTCTCAAGCCTTTGCTACCTTCTTTCCAGTCTTCTTTTCCAACAGATAAGATTCCAAACATTTACCTTGCTTTTATCACATTTGTAAAATATATTTTATACACATTAGTATATAAAGCAGATGATATGTTCCTTGAAGAAATGGGAGCCATTTGAAAATGAATTACCTTACCTCCCACCGAACTTCTTCCACTTCTCTACACCTGTGTTCATATAATCATCCTTTCCTTGTTTACCACCAAGAAGCTCCCTGTGCCCCTTTCTGAGAACCTGTCTTCCACTTGTTCTTGAAATCTCATTTCTTATTTGTTCAAGAATTTTATCCTTATCCACTTTCATAACTCTCCATCATCTTCCAACTACTGCCCCAATGGTGGTTATTGTTAATGTTTCATTATTGTTTCTTTTAAAATAAAACTTCTCCAGTAGTTATTTATACCTACTTAATGTTATTTCACTCTTTCTCTCTTGAGCATATTGCAGTTAAGCTTTAATACCTTGTCCACCAAGACTTCTCCTATAGATCTTCATGCTCCAAAATATAGTATTTATTACTCAGTTCCTGTTTATATGAGAACTGCCTATAACACTGACAGTAGATCACTCCATCCTTCCTGGAACACTTTTCATACAGCTTGCAGAATATCATACTTCTCATTACTGCCTTTCTCAGTAGTCACTCTTCATTCTTTGACTTTGCTGATTCTTTCACATCTCCCCAACTTTCAAGTAATGGAGAAAGCCCAGGTATCTTTCCCTTTGTTATTACTTGAGCTATAGCCTCTCCCTTGGTAATCTTAGGCAGTCTTATGTGTTTTGTCAAGCTAAAAGAAGAAATAGGCAAAATTAATATAAGTGAACAGCTTATTTGGGCCAAGATAAGGACACCTGCCCAGAAGACTAGAAGGGCTAAGATACAAGCTTCATTTGGCCTTTGTTACACACAGTTTTTAATGGCAGGAATGGGCTGATAGTTGTTTGTTGGAAATTCTCCTTGATTTACAGAAATAGCATTGACGATTGGCTATACAGTGTTGGAACACAGGGTGTGGGTTACGGTGTATAGTATGCAACATTGTTAGGTAAATTTATAGCTACTTGTGGTGAAAATCGGTCTAGAATCCAAATAACATGCAGCTTGAAGAGATGATTACTTAGCTCAAGGGAGGAAGTGGGATATGACTGCTGCCTCATTCCTTTGCCTCTCTGGGCCTGATAATTTAGAGGAGGCTCACATTCCTTGAGTAAAATGTCCTTTTCTTTCTCAGTTCAAAAACAACCTACATACTGAGGTTCCAAGTTATATTTCCAACCTGGACCTCTTCTCTGAACTCTAAGCTTATTATAAAACAAACTCCCATAACCTTGACAATTTCTACAAGTCCAAAAACTGAACATTTAATCTCCATTCCAGTTATGCTCTTCTTATCACTTCCTTTATCTCAGTACATGAGAACTCCACCTCATCAAGTTAACAGGCTAAAAAATTATTTGAAAACACTCTACTATTCTCTTTGTCTTATGTGCTATGTTCAACATATCAAAATAGCCAGTTTTCTCTCCCTAAAAACTATATTGAGGATTTCTTTCTTACCACTTCAACCACTATTATTCTGACATAAGCTTTTCTTATCTAAATCATTGTAATAATCTTCTAATTTATCTCACTGGTTCCTTTTTATCAACTGACAACTTACTGTCAACATGTAATACAGAGTGACTCACTTAAAATGTAAGTCAGATAATGTTAACTCCTCTACTCCAAAGCCCTCTCATCTCTTCAGTGGCTTCCCATCTCAATTAACGTTAAGACTTAATGTCTTTACAACGTCCTGCCAGTCCACGTGATTTATGTGACTCATCTTGCATGTTCCCCGACTCTTCACACTGCTTCAGCTGTACTGGCTTTCTTAATGTTCCCAGAAAACACTAGGCTCTGTCCCATCTAAGTGCCTGGGTGCTTCTTTTATGCACATCCACATGCCTGACACCTTCACCTTCCTCAAGCCGTTGCTCAAATATTACATTTCTACAGATGCTGTTGCTACTAATTTTTTTTTTTGAAATAATGCTTCCCAACTAACAATGACTCTTTCTAAATGGTACTCCCATTTCCCCTTCCCTGATGTATTTTATTTCATAGTGGTTATTATCACTTAAAATGCTGTTATTTGTTTGCTGCTTCTAATTAATCTGTTTTCTAACAATAATGTAAGCCCCATGATGGTAGAGATTTTTTACCAGTTGTGTTCTGACATACCTTTGTTGTCTATAAAACAACCTGTGATACAGCTGATACTTCATAAATATTTGTTTATGAATTAATATTAATAGGAATCATTGGTGAAGAGTCTTAAGACTGGGAAGAAGTGGATTCTGTCTGAGAAGCAAAGACCATGAGTATTCTGCCATTCCCAATGTTAAAGCATTTGGAGTTGAAATAAGAAGATGAAAAGAGTTTGATTCAGACCAACCAACAGATATCAAATTATTCTTGTGTTCTGGGTTTGTGTTAGGCACTGAGGTTTTAAAAATAATAATAGTAATCTAAACTCTTGTTTTTAAATCACAGCAGAGTCAAAAGTGGTAAGCTGGCTGGGCGCAGTAGTTCATGCCTGTAATCCCAGCACTTTCAAAGGCCAACGTAGAAGGCTCATTTGAGGTCTGGAGTTTGGGACCAAGAAGGCGAAACCCCATCTCTACTAAAAATACAAAAACTAGCCACTCAAGGTGGTGCATGATGCCTGTAATCCAAGCTACTTGGGAGGCTGAGGCAGGAGAATTACTTGAATCTGGGAGGTGGAGGTTGCAGTGAGCTGATATCACACCATTGTACTCCAGCCTGAGCGACAGAGTAGAACTCCATCTCAAAAATAAAAAAAAAAAAGTGATAAACTGATGTAGTGGTTGCTATGGCTATATTAGTGCCAATAAAAACAAGAAGAGAACACAAATCAAAATCTTCCCGCAAGTCGGGGAGTAGACATGTCCTCTGTGGAAAGATTTCTCATCTGTTTAACAAGAAGAGACAATTTGAATAAATATGTTTAGGTTTTAAAAATATTACCATAAAACCTGTGGTATAGATAATGCTTTTGCCTCCTAAAATTTCATATGTTGAAGTCTAATTCCAAATGTGATGGTATTTGGAGGTGGGACACCTGGGAGGTGATTAGGTCATGAAGACAAATTAAATCCCTTATGGATGAGGCCCCAGAGAGTTCCCTGGTCATTTCTACCATATGAAGACACGGCAAAAAGGTGGCAGTCTATGAACCAGGAAGTGAGTCCTCACCAGACACCAGATTTGCCAGATTCTTGATTCTGGATTTAGTCTCTAGAACTGTGAGAAATAAAGGTTTGTTATTGTTTATGGTGTTTTGTGTTGTAACACCCCAAGTGGATTAAGACACCTTGTTTGAACAGAAAAAAAAAAAAAATATATATATATATATATATGTGTGTGTGTGTATATATATATATGTATACGTATATATACATATATATACATATATGTATATGTATATATATACATATATATACGTGTATATATATATACGTATACACACACACACACACACACACACACATATATATGTGTGTGTGTGTGTGTATATATATATATATATATATATATATATATATATATATATATATGGTTTTCTCTTGAGGATTTAAATACATTTCTTGTTTAACCCAAAAGACACAACACAGAATAAAAAAGTATGTAAACATATAAAAGCAAGATACAATCAACTTTTCTAGATGCCGACAAATATGATCTTAGAAAATTAAGAAGAAAAAAAAATACTTGAAAGACTAATTTTGTCACACATGTGATATGCTATAACATGAAGATTCATAGTATATCTAACAGACCAGGGTAAGCCAGATTTGCCAAGAAAGAAAAAAAAGACACCAAAAAGCCAAAACAAAACAAAAAACAAACTTTTAAGATATTGTTTTTACACAGAGAGTTCTTGAAAAATATCCTCTTTCGAGGTTTCTATTGATGATTAGCTATCTTGGCCTGGATGCTAATATGTAGCTGTAGAGAAAAAAATTGGTGAAACAGTGCTACATAATTGTTTTCATTTCTCATGTTGACAGTATGAAATTTATCTGGCTAAAACATTACAATTATAATCCCTAATGTGTACACATTGTTTTCTCCTTCCCATTATCCATAAAAATAGGTATGGCAACTATATAGAGTAATTTTTAAATGAGTATCCCAATTTTCTGGTACATCTATGGGTTTTCTTCAAGAATAGGGGTTAACAACTTCCTCATTTGTTCCCAACTGTTCTAACTATTCCTTTAAAATGCATGATAAGTAACATCTGAGACTTCTTGCTTAAACAACAGCTACAATATAGGGAGAAAAACTTGCTTGTATTTTTCAAACCTGAGAAACAAAGGTTGCATTGTTCTTCACTAAGAATAACAAAGCTGCAAAGTAATTATATCTGTTAATGTTACAGGAGAACAGTTACACTGATTTTTATCCCCAACTCCTACCAGAAGAAATCATATATATATTATTTTTTGTCTATCTATCTATCTATCTATAAAAGATTTTTTCTGGTAGGAGTTGGGGATAAATTTCATATATATATATATATATATATATATATATATATATATATATATATATGTAAATTGAGTTTTAGGTTTTAGGGTACATGTGAAGAACATACAAGATTGTTGCATAGGTACATACATGGCAATGTAGTTTGCTGCCTTCCTCCTCATCACCTATGTCTGGCATTTCTCCCCATGTTATCCCTCCCCAACTCCCCACCCACTGCTGTCCCTCCCCTAGTTTCCCCCCACAGACCCCAGTGTGTAATGCTCCCCTCTCTGTGTCCATGTGTTATCATTGTTCAACACCCGCCTATGAGTGAGAACATGCGGTGTTTGATTTTCTGTTCTTGTGTCAGTCTGCTGAGAATAATAGCTTCCAGGTTCATCCATGTCCCTACAAAGGACACGAACTCATCGTTTTTTATGGCTGTATAGTATTTCATGGTGTATATGTGCCACATTTTCCCTGTCCAGTCTATCATCGATGGGCATTTGGGTTGGTTCCAAGTCTTTGCTATTGTTTTTTTTTTTTTTTTCTTTTTTTTTTTATTGCATTTTAGGTTTTGGGGTACATGTGATGAACATGCAAGATTGTTGCATAGGTACACACATGGCAGTGTGCTTTGCTGCCTTCCGTCCCCTCACCTGTATCTGTCATTTCTCCCCATGCTATCTCTTCCCACCTCCCCGCCCCCCGACCCTCCCCCATTTCCCCCCAACAGACCCCAGTGTGTAGTGCTCCCCTCCCTGTGTCCATGTGTTCTCATTGTTCAACACCCGCCTATGAGCGAGAATATACGGTGTTTGATTTTCTGCTCTTGTGTCAGTTTGCTGAGAATGATGGTTTCCAGGTTCATCCATGTCCCTATAAAGGACGTGAACTCATCGTTTTTGATGGCTGCATAATATTCCATGGTGTATATGTACCACATTTTCCCTATCCAGTCTATCATCGTTGGGCATTTGGGTTGGTTCCAGGTCTTTGCTATTGTAAACAGTGCTGCAATGAACATTCGTGTGCACGTGTCCTTGTAGTAGAATGATTTATAATCCTTTGGATATATACCCAGTAATGGGATTGCTGGGTCAAATGGGATTTCTATTTTTAAGTCCTTGAGGAATCGCCACACTGTCTTCCACAATGGTTGAATTAATTTACATTCCCACCAACAGTGTAAAAGTGTTCCTATTTCTCCACATCCTCTCCAGCATCTGTTGTTTCCCGATTTTTTAATGATCGCCATTCTAACTGGTGTGAGATGGTATCTCAATGTGGTTTTGATTTGCATTTCTCTGATGACCAGTGATGATGAGCATTTTTTCATATGTTTGTTGGCCTCCTGTATGTCTTCTTTTGTAAAGTATCTGTTCATATCCTTTGCCCATTTTTGAATGGGCTTGTTTGTTTTTTTCTTGTAGATCTGCTTTAGTTCTTTGTAAATTCTGGATATCAGCCCCTTGTCAGATGGGTAGACTGCAAAAATTTTTTCCCATTCTGTTGGTTGCCGATTCACTCTACTGACTGTTTCTTTTGCCGTGCAGAAGCTGTGGAGTTTGATTAGGTCCCATTTGTCTATTTTGGCTTTTGTTGCCATTGCTTTTGGCGTTTTGGTCATGAAGTCCTTGCCTACACCTATGTCCTGAATGGTTTTGCCTAGATTTTCCTCTAAGGTTTTTATGGTATTAGGTCTGATGTTTAAATCTTTAATCCATCTGGAGTTAATTTTGGTGTAAGGTGTCAGGAAGGGGTCCTGTTTCTGCTTTCTGCACATGGCTAGCCAGTTTTCCCAACACCATTTATTAAACAGGGAGTCCTTTCCCCATTGCTTGTTTTTGTCAGGTTTGTCGAAGATCAGATGGTTGTGGGTATGTTGTATTTCCTGTGAGGCCTCTGTTCTGTTCCATTGGTCTATATCTCTGTTTTGGTACCAGTACCATGCTGTTTTGATTACTGTAGCCTTGTAGTATAGTTTGAAGTCCGGTAGTGTGATGCCTCCCGCTTTGTTCTTTTTGCTTAGAATTGACTTGGCTATGCGGGCTCTCTTTTGGTTCCATATGAAGTTTAAGGTGTTTTTTTCCAGTTCTGTGAAGAAGGTCATTGGTAGCTTGATGGGAATAGCATTGAATCTGTAAATTACTTTGGGCAGTATGGCCATTTTCACGATGTTGATTCTTCCTAACCATGAACATGGAAGGTTTCTCCATCTGTTTGTATCCTCTCTTATTTCGTTGAGCAATGGCTTGTAGTTCTCCTTGAAGAGGTCCTTTACGTTCCTTGCTAGTTGTATTCCTAGGTACTTTATTCTCTTTGTAGCAATTGTAAATGGCAGTTCGTTCTTGATTTGGCTCTCTTGAAGTCTATTACTGGTGTATAGGAATGCTTGTGATTTTTGCACGTTGATTTTGTATCCTGAGACTTTGCTGAAGTTGTTTATCAGTTTCAGGAGATTTTGGGCTGAGATGATGGGGTCTTCCAGATATACAATCATGTCATCTGCAAATAGAGACAATTTGATTTCCTCCTTTCCAATTTGGATACCCTTTATTTCTTTTTCTTGCCTGATTGCTCTGGCTAGAACTTCCAGTACTATATTGAATAGGAGTGGTGAGAGAGGGCATCCTTGTCTAGTGCCAGATTTCAAAGGGAATGCTTCCAGTTTTTGCCCATTCAGTATGATATTGGCTGTTGGTTTGTCGTAAATAGCTTTTATTGTTTTGAGATACGTTCCGTCAATACCTAGTTTATTGAGGGTTTTTAGCATAAAGGGTTGTTGAATTTTGTCAAAAGCCTTCTCTGCATCAATCGAGATAATCATGTGGTTTTTGTCTTTGGTTCTGTTTATGTGGTGAACTACGTTTATGGACTTGCGTATGTTGAACCAGCCTTGCATCCCCGGGATGAATCCTACTTGATCATGGTGGATGAGCTTTTTGATATGCTGTTGCAGTCGGTTTGCCAGTATTTTATTGAAGATTTTTGCATCTATGTTCATCATGGATATTGGCCTGAAATTTTCTTTTCTTGTTGAGTCTCTGCCGGGTTTTGGTATCAGGACGATGTTTGTCTCATAAAATGATTTGGGAAGGATTCCCTCTTTTTGGATTGTCTGGAATAGTTTCAGAAGGAATGGTGTCAGCTCCTCTTTGTATGTCTGGTAGAATTCCGCTGTGAACCCATCTGGACCTGGGCTTTTTTTGGGTGGTAGGCTCTTTATTGCTGCCTCGACTTCAGACCATGTTATTGGTCTATTCAGGGTTTCGGCTTCTTCCAGGTTTAGGCTTGGGAGGATGCAGGTGTCCAGGAATTTATCCATTTCTTCCAGGTTTACTAGTTTTTGTGCATAGAGTTGTTTGTAATAATCTCTGATGATGGTTTGGATTTCTGTGGAATCTGTGGTGATATCCCCTTTATCATTTTTTATTGCATCAATTGGTTATTCTCTCTTTTCTTTTTTATTAATCTGGCTAGTGGTCTGTCTATTTTGTTGATCTTTTCATAAAACCAGCTCCTAGATTTATTGATTTTTTGAAGAGTTTTTTGTGTCTCTATTTCCTTCAGTTCTGCTCTGATCTTGGTTATTTCCTGTCTTCTGCTAGGTTTTGAGTTTTTTTTGATCTTGCTCCTCTAGCTCTTTCAATTTTGATGATAGGGTGTCAATTTTAGATCTCTCTTTTCTTCTCATGTGGGCACTCATTGCTATATATTTTCCTCTAGAGACTGCTTTAAATGTGTCCCAGAGATTCTGGTATGTTGTGTCTTCGTTCTCATTGGTTTCGAAGAACATCTTTATTTCTGCCTTCATTTCATTGTTTATCCAGTCAACATTCAAGAGCAAGTTGTTCAGTTTCCATGAAGCTGTGCAGTTCTGAGTTAGTTTCTGCATTCTGAGTTCTAACTCGATTGCACTGTGGTCTGAGAGACTGTTTGTTATGATTTCTGTTCTTTTGCATTTGCTGAGGAGTGATTTATTGCCAATTATGTGGTCAATTTTAGAGTAGGTGTGATGTGGTGCTGAGAAGAATGTATATTCTGTGGATTTGGGGTGGAGAGTTCTGTAAATGTCTATTAGGTTTGCTCGTTCCAGGTCTGTGTTCAGGTCCTGGATATCCTTGTTGATTTTCTGTCTGGTTGATCTGTCTAATATTGACAATGGGGTGTTAAAGTCTCCCACTATTATTGTGTGGGAGTCTAAGTCTCTTTGTAAGTCATTAAGAACTTGCCTTATGTATCTGGGTGCTCCTGTATTGGGTGCATATATATTTAGGATCGTTAGCTCTTCTTGTTGCAGTGATCCTTTTACCATTATGTAATGTCCTTCTTTGTCTCTTTTGATCTTTGTTGCTTTAAAGCCTATTTTATCAGAGATGAGAATTGCAACTCCTGCCTTTTTTTGCTCTCCATTTGCTTGGTAGATCTTCCTCCATCCCTTTATTTTGAGCCTTTGTGTATCCTTGCATGTAAGATGGGTTTCCTGGATACAGCACACTGATGGGTTTTGGCTTTTTATCCAATTTGCCAGTCTGTGTCTTTTGATTGGGGCATTTAGTCCATTGACATTTAGGGATAGTATTGTTATGTGTGAATTTGATGCTGTCATTTTGATGCTACCTGGCTGTTTTGTTGGTTAGTTGATGCAGATTCTTGATTGTGTTGCTGCTTTTTTACCATTTGGTGTGTTTTTGGAGTGGCTGGTACTGGTTGTTCCTTTATATGTGTAGAGCCTCTTTCAGGAGTTCTTGTAGAGCAGGTTTGGTGGTGATGAAATCTCTGAGTGCTTGCTTGTTCACAAAGGATTTTATTTTTCCTTCACTTATGAAGCTGAGTTTGGCTGGATAGGAGATTCTGGGTTGAAAGTTCTTTTCTTTAAGGATGTTGAATATTGGCCCCCAGTCTCTTCTGGCTTGTAAGGGTTTCTGCTGAGAGATCTGCTGTGAGTCTAATGGGCTTCCCTTTGTGGGTAACCCGACCTTTCTCTCTGGCTGCCCTTAGCATTTTCTCTTTCATTTCAACCCTGGTGAATCTGACGATTATGTGCCTTGGGGTTGCTCTTCTTGAGGAATATCTCTGTGGTGTTCTCTGTATTTCCTGGATTTGAATATTGGTCTGCCTTGCTAGGTTGGGGAAGTTTTCCTGGATAATATCCTGAAGAGTATTTTCCAGCTTGGATTCATTCTCTTCATCACATTCAGGTACACCTATCAGACGTAGATTAGGTCTTTTCACATAGTCCCACATTTCTTGAAGATTTTGTTCATTCCTTTTTGCGCTTTTTTCTCTGTTCTTGCCTTCTCTTTTTATTTCATTGAGTTGGTCTTCGACCTCTGATATCCTTTCTTCTGCTTGGTCAATTCGGCTGTTGAAGCTTGTGCATGCTTCACGAAGTTCTCGTGTTGCGTTTTTCAGCTCCATCAATTCACTTATTCTCCTCTCTATGCTGTCCATTCTCGTCAGCAGTTCGTCCAATCTTTTTTCAAGGTTCCTATTTTCTTTGCGATGGGTTAGAACATGTTCTTTTAGCTCATTGTAGTTTCTTACTACCCATCTTCTGAAGTCTGATTCTGTCATTTCATCACCCTCCTTCTCCATCCGGTCTGGTTCCCTTGCTGGTGAGGAGTTGTGATCACTTTTAGGAGGGGAGGTGTTCTGGTTTCGGGAGTTTTCATCCTTTTTACGCTGGTTTCTACCCATTTTTGTGGGTTTATCCACCTGTTGTCTGTCTCTGTCCCAGGGAGTTGGAGCTTTATGAGTTTCCTTTGCACTACTGCCTTTTTTGATTTTTTTTTTTTCAGGTCGGACCCACCCAGCTAGCAGCACGCCTAGCCTCTGCCTGCCCGCAGGGGCTTTGCTGAGCTGCTGTGGGCTCCGCCCAGCTGCCCTGAGCTCTTCCCTGTAGTCCTTTTTATATGGGCGTAGTTAGAACTGTCTGGGCAACGGTGGCCCCGCCTCTGTTATGGCGGACTCTCTCTGTTGTGGCAGGTTGCCTCGGCAACGGCGGGTTGCCTCGGCAACGGCAGCCTGCCTCCGTAGCGGTGGAGAGTCTCAGTAATGGCGGAAGCCCCTCCCCCACGGAGCCGGACCGTCCCGGTTCAGCTGTGCTTGGTTTGAAGGGCTCAACCCAGAGGGTTTCCAATTACTGTTTTTGTTTCCGTTGTTGTTGGGGGTGGAGGGGTGGGACCAACCGAGCCTGATCACCTGGCTCCCTGACTCAGAGTCTTTTCTTTTAAGTTGAACGACCCCGCGTTCCGGTCGCTTGTTGAAAAGGCGCCGGGATCTCCCGTGCTGCGACTCAGGGAGTCGGCTCGAACCGCGGCGCCGGCTCCTGGCGGATTTTTTGCCTAGGAATCTCCTGGCCTGACTCGCTATTTCAGATGAATGGGCTATTCTGCCGTCTCAAGGCTCTGCTCGCCAGCTAAGAGGGCTCCCAGACCAGTGGCTTTTGTACGGAGAACCGCAGCAACAGGGAGTGGTCACAGCAGCCGCGCGGGAGGAATCAGCCCCTCAGGGGCCAAAACAGCCGCACCGGCTGGGACTGCGACGCTGGCGACCCCTCTGCCTGGGTATCTCCTGGTCTGTGGGCAATAAGAGTTCGTCTGGAAATGCGGCGTCCACTCACCCTCTGCACTTTCACTGGGAGCTGAAGTCCTGAGCTGTTCTTAGGCGGCCATCTTGAAAGTCGGATCTGCTATTGTTAACAGTGCCACAATGTCAGTCTCAGCTCTGCCACTATCTGCTCGTATGTTGATAGGCAATTACCTTTTTCTTTGACTGGTACAGATTTTTAGTCTATTCAGTAAGATAACCTTCAAGACAACTCTCAGTTCATAAATTCTGAGATCCTGTAACTTGCAAATGAGAAGTCCCTGATCAGTGCAGACATACCTTGAGGCATATGACATGTCTGAGAGCAGCGCCCTCCATGCTAATGAGTATAGATATTGTGGGCTGATTTCCATCTGAAGTTCAGCAAGCCCACTCTCGAACAGAGACATATCTAAATCGCTATTGGTTTGCATTTTGCATTAGCCCCTCTTCGCAAGTCTTGAGCACTTAAGTCAGGAGAAGACTCATCACAATTCACTGCTAGTGACTATTCTTTTTAGCATGGGGTGACTAGGGAATCCCCAGGCCATGACAAAAAAGGCAGCCTTGACAGCCAAAGCCTGATGTTGTCCTAAACTGCAGCAACGTTATCCTCCTTCCCTGTGACAAGGTAGTGAATGAAAAATGCCTCTGTTTTGTTTTTTCTTGTCAGCTCTTTTATCTCATCATATTTATTACTTTGGATGTGCCACCTGGTGTCAAGAGAGGTATTGGAAGAAAATCAAAATCTTGGTTAAGTAAATTCTGTCAAATTAGACAGGGTCACAGCCGACATTCAGTTCACCAGAGAACATTAATGTGGCTGTGTGCATGCCAGGGATCTGGGAGAAGCACATCCTGTCAGCTCTAGTCTCAAAACATATCCATAACCTGACCACTTCTCTCTTTCTGACTGATACCACAGTAATCCAACTGCTGTTAGCTCTCATCTAGAATGCTGCAGGGGTCCTAGCGGTTACTCTATTTCTACTCTTCCTCTTCTCTTCACAGCATGCATGATGATCTTTTAAAACATGACTCATACCAGCTGAGCACAGTGGCCCACACCTGTCATCCCAGCACTTCAGGAAGCTGAGACAGGCAGATCATGAAGTCAGGAGTATGAGACCAGCCTGGCCAACATGGTGAAACCCTGTCTCTACTAAAGATACAAAAAAATAGCTGGGCATGGTGGTAAGGGCCTGTAATCCCAGCTACTCGGGAGACTGAGGAAGGAGAATCACTTGAACCCAAGAGGCTGAGGTTGGAACGAGATGAGATCACACCAGTGCACTCCAGCCTGGGCAACAGAGCAAGAATCCATCTCAAAAATGAAAAATAAAAATCAGTAAAATAAAACATAAGCCAGACCATGATGTTCTCTTGCTCAATATCCCCACATGACTCGCTGACACTCTCAGAACAAAATCCAAGCTCCTCACCATGAACTATGATCCCGTAAAACCTGGGCTTTGGCTTTTTTTCACATATTCATTTTTTTTTCTACCTTCCTATTCCTTATCTTTTTTGCTCTAATTATCACAGCCTTCTCACTATGCCATGCACAGACTCAGGGCTCTCCACTTGGGGCTTTTTGTCTCAAGGCACTCTTCTTTCCAGAAGGATTATTTTTCAGTTGTTTACCTGACATTCTGTCTCACTTTATTGAGGTCTATATTCAAATATCACCTTATCCTTCAAGTTTTTCAGACCGATTATCTAATATAAAACCTCTTTCATTCTATCTACTTACCTGATTTTTTTTTCAGAGAAATACCTGACATAATATTTTATATTTTTGTTTATTTTCCCAGGTTCTTTCTACTTGAATAACAACATATTGAGGGAGGGGCTTTTAAGATTCATCGCTACATCCCCAGTGCTCAGAGCAATGTCTGACACATATTAAGCACTGAAGCAATATATACTGAAATAAAAAAATAATGAATTCATTATTTGTATCTTAGCATCATTTAAGAAAATCAAAATAATCAGCAACATAGCAATATTGCCCCATTAGCCTAAACTGGAAATCTGCAAACTATGGCTCAACAGGTGAGTTCAGCCTGCTTGCATTTTTTTGGAAATAAAATTTTATTGCAACATAGTCATTCTCATTTATATATCTGTTGTCTACGACCCCTTTTAGGCTATAACAAGAGACTTTATGGCCTGCAAAGCACAAAATACTTATTCTCTGGCCCTTAATAAAAAGTATTTGATAAATCTTGGCCTAAATTGTAAAATTCTGGCTTAATTTTTTCTATTTCTTTTTCCTTTGGCATCAGAGTTAATAGGTGACTATTTTTTCAAATAGTCACCTCAAAATAAAGTTGGAGTCAATAGAGACTGATATTAATTTTGAAAAAGGAAAACATACTCATGAAGAGCTCAGGGTGAATTGTTCAGCATCAGACCCAGTCAGGTAATTAAAGATGTTTCCCCTTCTTCATTTCTTTTCTATCATTTAATTAGGCTTTCTTTCAGAGCTAATGGGATTTACAAAGAAAAAAATCTTTGGATATTCTTTGTTCTCATGATTGGAAATGACTTAGAACCATGGTGTTTAAATAAAATGATTTTGTTTAACTTTAACTTTTCCTTCATTTTTTGCCCAAACTGCCCCTTTTTATATCTACCTACAGTAGAAGTTTCATAAAGACTCCTTTCTCTTGAAAAATTTTTGCCTTTACTAGATAGATGGGCATGATACTGAAATGGAGAGGAAGAATCATTCCTGCCCCAATTCACTTTCTACTGCGCTGTCAGTCACCAACTGGGATGAATTTTCTGACATAAAAATTTCCCATCGGGGAATCTTGGCAGGATATATAATTCTTATTCATTAGTTTTCTGTGGTACTCAGAAAATTCAAAGAACAGATTCGATCTTTATACTACTTGTATGATATAATGTAATAGAAATAATCACACAGAACTGTAAACTGAAGTAAATAGCTCAGCCCCAAGGTCAGAGAAACCTGGGTTAAAAGCTTTGCTTGGCTGGTTACTATGGTCAGAGACCATGAGGTTACTGCTTGCCTTTTGTATTGTGGATAATGCAGCCTACACATAGGCAGAGTGAAAATTAAGGCCATTTAATACATTGTTGGGATTCAACAAATGGGAGATCCCTCCTCAGTTTTACATAAATGTCTTGAGTCCCATTCATGCAAGTTTCCTTAAATTACTAAGGAAAGTAATGCAGCAGATGCTTTTAATGCTTCACCCATAGATCCTGAGCATTTACTACTCTTAGACACATCACTGGTTTCTTGCTGCAAGTACTTGCAGATCTCAAAGTAACATCTTTCTATAATTAAGGGTGCTTGGTTTTTGTGCAGGTCAGGATTGAGGGGCTGCAAAGCTGACTTCCACGGGACCAATGGTGTACTGGACCTGTATAAAGCAGTGCTGATTGTTAAATTTTCAAGAGTCTTGCAAACTGATTCTTAAATACCATCATTATTAAATTACGTAACCTCATAATCAAATGAAATACATTAAAAATATTCTCAAAACTCATCACTTCCTAGTCATTTTGCAATTTAGTCTTATCTGTGTTTTTCATGGGTGTGTGTGTGTGTGTGTGTGTGTGTTTGTATCTGTTGGGTAGAGTTTCCATATAATGGAGTGCTACTGTACATCTCTTCCCAACTCCACACTCAGCAATGTAGTGTTAGAACTTGAAATTGGCGATGGTGAGAGTATGTCCATCAAAGATATTGGTAAACACTGCAAAGCAGGACTATTTGTTCAGAGAGCCAATTGTTAAGTATTTATCAGCATATACTGCCTAACACTCATCAAAAAACAAAGGAGACTTAGTAGATATACCTAAGCATTCTTACCTCTGTGGCTGGGACAAAACTAAAGTGTGTTCTCTACTGGTTCCTAGAGGTCCCTTAAGAGGATTGAATTCCAGATGTTTGCAGTGGTTATAAATACAATAATGAAGGCAGGAACGGGCAATGATAAAACCTCAGTGGTGGTTGCTGTTCATGAATTAGGATTTATAATAAAAGATATCGCTATGAAATTGGGACCTCTAGTGTCATTTGGCAATGATAGGATTCCAGAACAGCAGAAACCAGGTGACAGTAATTAACCATCAGAGACAAGGAGGAAATAATTATTGTAAAACCTAGGAAGCTTGACATGTAGAAATATGGTGTAATGGGTATTAAAACACAGGGTAAGATAATTGAGCATTCAAATACATTGTTGCTAGATATCTATAGATACCTATCTATCTATATTTTATATGTATACAAGTTCAACTGAGCAGAAACCTAATACAAGCCTTCACTCAGTTTTCAAAACTGAATCTAGTTCTATGACTCAGTGACAAGAGATTTAAAGCAGTCTCTTGAAGAAAATTAAAAGGTTCTTTTGAAAAAGAAACCTCCAATACCACAAGCAAGAATATGCCATACCTGCCTCACCAATCATTCCTCAAAGAAATCTATGGCCATTTCAAGGTAAATTACATGGGGAAAAGGATACCAAGATGTTTCAAGGACTGCTGATATATTGACATGGTGTCTTAACTAATCTTGCTCTAGGTCATACAAAGCACCAGAAGAACCTCATTGGAAAAGCAGAGGGAAGAGATAAATAAAGCGGTAACCCACTTCCTTTATACAATGGTCCCAATGGGTTACCCTGTAGTTATTTCTCCAATTCCTGAGTGCATAATCAGGGCAGATACTCTGAAGTGCTGACAGAAACCTAAGATTAGTTCACTAAACTGTGGTGTAAAAGGCATCATAAGCCAAGCAGAAGTCCATGAAATGACACATGACCATGCTGAATCAAGTTAGAAAATCAGAAGCAGTACCATATTCCTCGTAGAATGACATTTAAGAACATCTCTCAAAAACTTCATATTACCATTTATTTATTTCTCTTGCCTAATTCCTCTTTCCAGAACTTCCAGTATGAGGTTATATAACAGTGGTAAAAAGTGGGCGACTTTTTCTTGTTGTAGTCCTTAAAGGATAGGACTTCATTTTTTTTTTTTTTTCGAATTCCGTATAATGTCAGCTTTGAGTTTGTCATCTATGGCCTTTATTATTTTGCAGTATGTTCCTTCTACACCCATTTTAATGAGGGTTTTGACCATAAAGAAGTGTTGAACTTTATCTAACACTTTTTTGGCATCTATTGAATCATATTTTTTTTCTTGATTCTGTAAATATGATGTACCATATTTATTCATCAGCATATGTTGAAGCATCCTTGCATCCTGGGATGAATCCTACTTGTAAATGGTGAATAATCTTTTTAATGTGTTGCTGAATTTGTTTGAAAGTATTTTTTTGAAAATTTTTAGATCTATGTTCAACAATGATACTGGCCTGTTGTTTTCTTTTTTTGTGGTGTCTCTGTCTACTTTTGGCATCAGGGTAATTAATGCTGGCCACATAAGATGCATAAGATGACTTTCCTTTATTTTCTTCCTTTTTAATTATTTTTGGAAGAGTTTCAGTAAAGTTGGTGTTAGTTCTTTAATTCTTTGGTAGATTTTGGCAGGGAACTAATCAAGTTTTGGGCTTTTCTTTTTTTTTTTTTTTTTTCCTTTTTTGATGGGATTTTTTTTTTTAAATTATGGTTTTTATCTTGTTACACAGTATTTCTCTGTTAAGCTTTTTACATTTTGGTATGTCATATTTCCATTTTAATTCATTTAAAAATATTTTACATTTTAAAAAGTATTTATTCATTGACCCATTGGTCAATCAGGAGCATGTCGTTTAATTTCCATGTGCTTATGTATTTTCTGAGGTTCCTCTTGTTACTGATTTTAAGTTTTATTCCAATGTTTTCCATAAAGTTACTTCCATGCTTATGAATTGAAAGAATTAGTATTGTTAAAATGACAATACTACCTAAAGCAAGTTATAGATTCAATGCAATCTCTATAAAAATACCAATGTCATTCTTCATAGAAACAGAAAAAGAAATTCTAAAATTTATTTGAAACCACAAGAGAGACCAAATAGCTAAAGCAATTCTGAGTAAAAGGAGTAAAGCTGGAGATATCACACTACCTAACATCAAAATTTACTGTAAAGCTATCATAACCAAAACAGCATTGTACTGGCATAAAAACTGACACATGGACCAACAGGACAGAACAGAGAATTCAGATATAAATCCACACGTTTACAACCAACCCATCTTCAATAAAAGTACCAAGAAAGTACAATGGATAAAGGACAGTATTTTTATAAATGGTGGGAAAACTGGGTAACTGTATGCAGAAGAATAAAACTAGACCCCTACATCTCACTACATAAAAAATCAAATAAAAATGTATTAAAGTCTTAAATTTTAAAACATGAAACTACTAGAAGGAAACATTGGGGAAATTCTTCAGGATATTAGTTTGGGGAAAGAATTTTGTGTAAGACCAAAAAAGTATAGGCAACCAAAGCAAAAATAGATAATTGGGATAACATAAAGCTTAAAAGCTTTCCTGCACATCAAAGGAAGCAATCAAGGAAATGAAGAGAAAGAAAATATTTGCAAATTATTCACCTGGCAAGGAATTTATAAACAGAATATATAAAAAGCTCAAACAACTCAATAGGAAAAAAACACAATCCAATTAAAAATGAGAAAAATATCTGAACAAACATTTTTCTAAAGAAGACATACAAATGGCCCACAGGTATATGAATAAAAAAGTTCAACAGAACTAATCAACAGAGAAATGCAAATTAAAATGACAATGTGATATCATCTCATCTTGGTTAAAATGTCTGTATCAAAAAGACAAGGCAATAATGTATGCTGTGAAGGATGTGGAAAAAGGGGAACCCTCATACCCTGTTGATGAGAATGTAGTTATAAATTGGTACAACCACTATGGAGAATAGTATTGTTCCTGAAACAACTAAAAATAGAGCTACCATATGATCCCAATCCTACAACTAGGTATATATACTAAAGAAATGAAATCAATATATTAAAGAGATGAACACTCTGATGTTTATTGCAGCTCTATTCACAATAACCAAAATAAGGAATCAAACTAAGCATCCACCAGTGGATAAATGAATAAAGAAAATGTGGTATATACAGACAACGGAATGTTATTCTGCCATAATATAAATGAAAGCCTGTTATTTGCAGCAGCATGGACGGAACTGGAGGCTATGATGTAAAATGAAACCTCGTATGTTCTCACTCATACATGAGAGCTAAAATAGTGGAACCTCATGAAGATAGAGTGTAGATTGGTAGTTTCTGATTGGTGGTTATCAGAGGCTGGGAATGGAAGGAAGGGAGGGAGGAATAAAGGAAAAAATGAATATGAATGTATTTATTACCACTGAAATGTATCTGTACCGTTAAAAATGGTAAATTTTCATAACAGTTAATTCTATATGTATATACCTAAATTTAAAAAAGAAAAGCAACAAAAAAAGAGATGTGTATGTATACACATTTTCTAGTATTCTGTACTATAATAGGGTGAGTTAACAATAATTTATTGTATATTTTTAAAGAAATAAGAGTATGATTAGAATATTCCTAACACAAAGAAATGATATTTGCTTGAGGTGATGTATACTCCAATTACCTTGATTGATCATTTCACACTGTATTTCTGTATCAAAATATCATGGGTACAGCATAAATATATATTATTATTATAGCCATAAAAATTATTTTTAAAAACTTAAAGACTTCAGGATATATGGCTAGTGGTCCCATATCTTCTTAGTACTCTCTCTTGGTCTTTGCCATCTAAGGGTGGGAATTTTTTAGTTCATATCAAGTAGCCAGTCTGAAAAGACTGAAAGTCTAAGACAGATCAGCTTGCTCTTGGTATGAATGTGTGAAGCCACTGGGAGAAATTTTTTCCTAAAATGTCCCATTTCTATGGGGCATTTGATATCTTTTGCTGAGGCTGGCAGATCACCTGAGGTTGGAGTTTGAAACCAGTCTGGCCAACATGGTGAAACCCCATCTGTACTGAAAATACAAAAACTAGCTGGGTGTAGTGGTGGGTACCTGTAACCCCAGCTACTTGGGAGACTGAGACAGGAGAATCACTTGAACCTAGGAGGCAGAGGTTGCAGTGAGCTGAGACAGTGTCACTACACTCCAGCCTGGGCTACAGAGTGAAACTCTGTTTTTTATATATATATATATATATATATATATATATATATATATATATATACACACACACACACACACACACATATATATATATATATATATATATATATATATATATATATATGACATTAGAATGGGCAAGGGAATAGTAGTGGTCTTAATCTTATGATAAAAGGGACAAGGGAGAAAGCTGGGAAGTAATGCTGAAGAAGATGGTCCCATCATTGGGCATATGGGAAAAGTGGTCAGTTCTGGGTCAAAGGCTCTTTAGAGAAGAAAAATTAACCTACTTTCTGGGCCTGAGAATCTATTTGGCTTAGGCCGTGAAGCAAGGATATTCTTTATTGAATCTAAAGACTGGCAGAAATCTGGTCATGCAGAGCAGTGAGGATGAAATCTAAGAGCTTGCCTAGGCCTAGAGTTGGAGTTATTCTCGGTTGATTTCAACTTTTTCATTGTTATAAATATTCGGTTCAATTGTTACTTCTATATAACAAAATAACAACAATGATAAAAACAAGTCAAAGTAAAAATGAAATGAAGTTAAAAGGCTAATGACAAAGTGAGGTGATATTTTCAAGTTATATAAAAGAGTAATTTTCTCAATCTCTAAGAAGAAAAATACAAACAAGAAAAAATACATAAAACACATGAAATGGCAATATGTGAGTATCCATGCAAAACTAAAATAAATAGCTAATAATCATGCAAAATAATTCTCACCCTGTTATAATTAGAAAATTATAAATTAAAACTTACATGTTATAATTTTGGGGGGGATTTTTTTTCTCTGTCCATATGCAGCTTGAAATCTGTGAAGATTTAAAAAATAAACATTTTTTAAAAGGGGGAACATTTGTAACCTTTTGGGAAACAATTTATAAATATTTACCAAAATTAAAAATATACACATTCCTTAAGCCAATTAGTTTACATCTATTAATTTTGCCTACACACACACACACACACACACACACACACACACACTACCCAAACATATGAGGCAGGAGAACAGGGTCTGTAAACAGTGGAGATAGGAAACTTAAGGCCAACTACTAGCTGCCTTCTTGGAATTGGACTAAGGAAAAAACCCCATGCTGCCATCCCCAAGTAATGAGGAGCTAAAGGGCCTTCCCTCTCTGAACCTCCCCACACTTGCATCCTGAACAGGAATGTCTGTCCATTATTGGCTCATTCTAGAACCTTCATTTCATGCATCTCATGCATTTCACAGGTAGGATTCCTCTGATTCATCCTGAGCAGAATCCTTCATTTGTATAGGATGTAACCTATCAGGAATCTCCATGAGTATTTAGTGGTGTTATCATGCTATTTTAATTCAATAAAATCCCCAAGGAAGATTACAATTAGGGCTCTTGAGTAGCTTGCTGCAGCCTACTCTCACTCTGTCAGCGTATTTTTGCTCCAATAAATCTGCTTTCATTGCTTTGTTCTTTTGTTGCTTTGTTTGTGCATTTTGTTCAATTCTTTGTTCAGCACACCAAGAACATGGACAACTCACAGTCAAGTCTTTCAATCCAATAACATATACATGTAAAAAATATTTTGTAACATGTTTCATAACATGCCGATCCACATACTTTGCTGACACAACCAGCAAAGTCACTTCTGCTCTTGTTTTATTTATTTATTTTATTTTTACTTTTTAAAATTTATTCACTTAAGTTATGGGGGACATGTGCAGATAGTGCATATTTGTTACATATGTATACACTTGCTACGATGGTGGTTTGCTGCATCCATTGCCCCATCATCTACATTAGGTATTTCTCCTAATGCTATCCTTCCCCTATCACCTGACCTCCTGTTATTCCTCCCCTAGTCCTCCATCCCCCAGGCCCCAGTGTGTGATATTCCCCTCCCCGCATCCATGTGTTCTCACTGTTCAACACCCACTTATGAGTGAGAACATGAGGTGTTTGGTTTTCTGTTATTGTGTGAGTTTGCTGAGAATGATGGTTTCCAGTTTCATCCATGTCTCTGCAAAGGATGTGAATTCATCCCTTTTTATGGCTGCATAGTATTCCATGGTGTATATGTGCCACATTTTCTTTATTCAGTCTATCATTGATGGGCATTTGGGTAGATTCCAAGTCTTTGCTATTCCAACAGTGCCACAATGAACATATGTATACATGTGTCTTTATAATAGAATGATTTATAATCCTTTGGGTATATACCCAGTAATGGGATTACTGGGTCAAATGGTATTTCTAGTTCTAAATCTTTGAGGAATTGTCATACCGTCTTCCACAGTGATTGAATTAATTTACACTCCCATGAACAATGTAAAAGCGTTCCTATTTCTCCACATCCTCTACAGAATATGTTGTCTCTTGATTTTTTAATAATCTCCATTCTAACTGGCATGAGGTGGTATCTCAAATGTGGTTTTCATTTCCATTTCTCTAATGATCAGTGATCATGAGCTTTTTTTCATAAATGTCTTCTTTTGAAAAGTGTCTGTTCATATCCTTTGACCACTTTTCGATGTGGTTCTGTCTTTTTTTCTTGTAAATTTGCTTAAGTTCTTTGTAGATTCTGGATATTAGGCCTTTGTCAGATGGGTAGATTGCAAAGTTTTTTGCCCATTATGTTGGTTGCCAGTTCACTCTATTAATAGTTTCTTTTGCTGTGCACAAGCTCTTAAGTTTAATTAGATCCCATTTGTCTATTTTGGCTTTTGTTGCCATTGCTTTTGGTGTTTTAGTCATGAAGTCCTTACCCATGCCTATGTCCTGAATGGCTGCTCTTGTTTTAGACCTTAAGCATTTGCTCATCAATCTCCCTCATGGACATGTGGCCCCTGAAAACAGCAGCCACCATTAGGTAGCAGCCATGGTGGGGGTCGCAGGCAGCCATTATGTTCTTGGTTTCAAAAATCTGCTGGGTGAGTTCAGCCACCATTAGTGCCTGGTAATGCTGGCTGTCCCAGCTGATCAGTAGGGTAAAACTAGGCAAATAGAAGTACGGGTAGAAGAACGTGGAAAAACTGAAGCTGACACATAATGAAACCATTCAAATTCAAATATAAAATATTTGCATTTTCTAAGATCTAAAAAAGTACAAGATGCTTGGCAATTTTAAAAAAAAGCAAGTTGCTAAGAAATATATAAAACATGATCATATTAACTTAAAGAATGTAAATGGTTTAAAGGGTACTTAAACTTTCCATAGTTTACTTTGGGAAACTAATATTTGACACTGAAAAATGGGCAGATAGAGAGTGATTTTTAGTTTTGCTTTATTAACTTCCTTGTTGATTTTTTCTACAGTAAACATACTAATTACATTAATGTTATTAGTAATAATAATAATAATGTGTTATAGAATTTCTGCCATTCTGTGAAGAACTCAATGGAGCATACAGAGAGCTTGAAGAGAAAAACAAGAGATCAGTATTTCCTCTTTGAGGTCTCAGCTTTGCCGTGAGCAATGCTCATGGGCAGAGAACAGCTATGGCTAGCAAAAAAAGTGGTCTTACTAGAATAGCATCTGCAGACACTGCCATTTTGTGGCATGATAGGTGGGCTACGTTAGAATTGCATGTGCATTTTTTGGAGCCCCTCTGAGGCAAACAAGTCAGATACTATTGAGTGAAAAGTCAATTTATAGCTGTTGGCATCCACATTTAAATGGGGTTGCTCTGTCCATATGCTAATGCTTTAGCATTAAAAATAGAGATTTTTTTCAGGAATAATAACAGATGATAAAAAGTAAGACTCAAGGCCTTCACATGGTGAAGATCACTACTAAATAGTGGTATAGGAGATTCAAATTAGCAACATGGTTTAGGAATGCAATAATCGTTTGTCTGGAGGTAGCAATGGTAGAGAGATGACAGTCAAACAGATGAAGATTGGATAGAATGGTAATGCTGGATATGGAGTTCATTTCATCTAGGGATTTGAAACCCAAGGCAAGGCAGAGCAGAAAGAAAGGCAATTTTCTAGCAAGTGTAGCTTACAAGGTCATAGAACCCATAGAGTCTCCCAGGCAATTTTGATTTGAGACATTTCTCTCATTGTTTCTTCTCCTAGACTTCTAGAGAAAATCCATGAAGAACACTCAGCATCTTCTGCTGAACTACCACATATTTAACATGTTAAGAGATTTATCTTCAGAAGAGAAGCAGTAGCACAGTACCTATTTCAAAGTTACATTGGAAATGAGTATCTGAATTTTCATTCACTTTGAAGAAAAGTGAAGTAATTATGTTGGTGGAATGTGATAAAATGAAAGAATGTATGGACATCTTCAAAGATAGTTAAAAGCATGTTGATCAAATAATTCATTGTTAACCTTGGTTCCATTTTCTACATAAATCTCTGTACAAAATAGGTATTTCTCCTTGCAATATATCAAAAGATGGTGAATTTTCAAATTATTCTTATAGGAACCTCAAAGAAATTAGTAAATTCAGAATATGACCAGCTTCAAATAAGGCACAAACTAAGGTTTCAGATCCATAATCAAAGCATGAAAGCCTTACAGAATGCAGAGGAGAGAGCTACCTTGAGTTCTTTCCTGACTATATACTTACATTTTCTGACCATTATGCCCACTTTTGGAATTGAATCTCCTATTTAAATTGACTCTAAACTAGTGTAGAGCCAGAGTCTTACCCTACAGTACTTTAATGCCTCTTTACATGGCTTCCAAGGTTTAGTCTCATAAGTTAATTTTAATCGATTTAACTTTAACCCTCCACAATCTGAAATGGAGTAGAAAAGCAGAAAAGAAATAATATTTTGACGTTTGGGTAAAGTTACACTTCTGCACAATTAACATGTTATTCTTTTTATTTTTAATAAATGTGGAAAAATACTAACTGTAAAAACAGGTATAATAGTAAAAATTATAGTATAAGCATTAAGGAATTTCAAAAATGAATCAAATCCAGCAGCACATAAGAAAGTTAATTCACGATTATCAGGTAGGCCTTTTTTCCTGGTTATACAGTGCTAGTTCAAAATGTGCAGATCAATAAACATGATTCACCACATAAACAAAATTAAAACAAAAAACATACAATCATCTCAATAGACACAAGTCTACAGAAAAAAAAAACTTTTGATAAAATCTGATATCTCTTCATGATAAAAACTTTCAACACACTAGGAATCAGAGGAACATATCTCAAAATAATAAGAGCCATCTATTGCAAACCTATAATCAACATCATACTGAGCAGGGAAAGGCTCGAAGCATTCCTCTTAAGAAGAGGAACAAGATGAGCATCTAAATTAAAAAAAGGAAGTAAAATTATTTCTCTTCATTAGTGATATAATCCTATACCTAGAAAACCTGAAAGACTCTGCCAAGACTCCTAGAAGCTATGAACAAATTCAGTAAAGTTTCAGAATGCCAATCAATGTACAAAAATCAGTAGCATTTCTATATACCATTAACATTTAAGACAAGAGCCAACTCAAGAATACAATACCATTTACAATAGTTACAAAAATTAAAACACCTAGGAATACATCTAACTAAGGAGGGGAAAGTTCTCTAGAATGACAACTACAAAACAATACTGAAAGAAATCATAGATTATAAAAACAAGTGGAAAAACATCCCATGCTAATGGATCAGTAGAAAAATATCATTAAAATTGTCATATTGCCCAAAGGACTATACAGATTCAACATTATTCCTATCAAATTACCAATGTCATTTTTCAAAAAATTTGAAAAATACTATTCTAAAATTCATATGGAACCAAAAATGAGGCCAAATAGCCAAAACAATCCTAAGCAAAAAAAGACAAAGTTGGAGCCATCACACTACCTGAATTCAAACTGTACTATGAAGTTACAGTAACTAAAACAGCATGGTACTGGTAGAAAAACAGAGGCACACACCAATGGATTATAATAAAGAATCCAGAAATCACACACCTATGGCTCTCCAGTCTTCAACAAAGCCAATAGCAACAAGCAATTGGAAAAAGATTCCCTATTTATAAATGGTTTTATGATAACTGGCTAGCCATATGCAGAAAAATGAAACTGCACCTCTACATTTCACCATATACACAAATTAACTCAAGATGGATTAAAGACTTAAATATGAGACCTTAATCTATAAAAAAACTTCTATTAAAAAAACTATAGAAGAAAACCTAGGAAATACTATCCTAGATGTCAGCATTGGAAAAGAATGTATGACTAAATCCCCAAAAGCAACTGTAACAAAAACTGACAAGAGTGACCTAAGTAAATTAAAGAGCTCTGCACAGCAAAAGAAACTATCAATAGAGTAAACAGACAAACTGCAGAAGGGAGGAAATATTCACAAACTATGCATCCAACAAAGGTCTAATATCCAGAATGTATAAGAAACCTAAGCAGTTCAATCACAAAACAAATTACCCCATTTAAAAACAGGTAAAGGGCATGAATAGACACTTAATCAAAAGCAGACATACATGCAATCAACCAATAAATGAAAAAATGCTAAATATCACTAATTATTAGAGAAACGCAGATCAAAACTACAGTGAGATAGTATCTCGCACTAGTCAGAACAGCTATTATTAAAATGGAAGAAAATAACAGATATTGGTGAGGCTGCAGAGAAAAGGGAATACTTGGGACATTGTTGGTGGAGATGTAAATTGGCTCAGCCACTGTGGAAAGCAGTTTGGAGATTTCTCAAAGAACATAAAACAGAAGTACAATTTGACTTAGCAATCCTATTACTGGGTACGTACCCAAAGGAAAATAAGTGGTTTTAGAAAAAAGATGCATATATTTGTATGTTTATTGCAGCAATATTAACAATAACAAAGACATAGACTCCACTTAGATGCCCATTCACAGTGAACTGAGTAAACAAAATGTGGTACATATACACTATGGAATACTATTAAGCCATAAAAAGAAAGAAATCATATTCTTCACAGTGACATGGATGCAGCTGAAGGCCATTATCCTGAGTGAATTAACACAGGAATAGAAAACCAAATACCACAATGTCACTTCTAAGTGGGAACTGAACATTGAGTACACGTGGACATAAAGATGGGAGCAAGAGACACTGAGGACTACTAGAGGGGGGAGGGTAGAAGGGAGGTATGGGTTGAAAAACTAACTATTGGGTGCTATACTCACTACCTGAGTGACAGGATCATTCAGGATCACACCAAACCTTAGTGACACACAATTTACCAATGGAACAAACCTACATACATAACCTTTAAACTTAAAAGATGAAAGGAAGGAATTTGGACAATGAACTCAATAACTAATTTATTAAATATTTTCCTCAGATATATACCCATATTTTATAATCTCTTGAAGATACTGTTTTTAAAATGGTATAATCACTTGATCAAGTCAAAGAATTTTTACTAGCAGGATTTTCATTGTTGAATTTATATGAGTATCCAGTGCCTTAACAGCTGTATGTATCGTGAATTATACAGGTGAACTTCCCCTTAATGGGGTTGGGGAGTAATTGGCTGTGTGTGTGTGTGTGTGTGTGTGTGTGTGTGTGTGTGTGTGTGCGTGTTTTACTTTCTCCATTTGTGGATCTTCTTTTAAACTGGAGATAGAGATGACCTTAGCACAAGAAAATGAAGTAGTGTCATAGGATGCGTAGGGTGTCACTTTTCCAGCCAGAAACCTCTGTGGCTGGTGGCGCCTTTGCCCGAGTTTTGCTCAGATTATCTGGGCTTGTTCTGCCTACTTGGCTTGGCAGGCTGCACTCAGCTTGTGCTACCAGCCTGAATCCCACACCTACCAAGGGTGAACCAGGCACAGAATGGGGGTGTGTGAGCAAGCAAGCATGGGGTCCAGCCACTGCACCCAGCCAGGCACACCAGCTACTTCAGCAGGGCAAGCAGCTCCAGACACTAGCACAGATGCCAGTTCAGGTGCTGGCTCTGTGCAAGGCTGTAGCTGGATTCAATGTCCTGCAAGCAGCTTCACTGCAGGCTCTCAGATCTGGACGAGGGGAATGTGGTGGTGATCAGAAGCTTGGAGATACCAGGAACCCCAGAGCCCCAAATAGAGGGTCACAGCCCTGGTTTCAGGAGCCCTGAGGTCTGTGGTCTCTGAAGGGCTACAGCTCTTCTTTCCTTCTATTGCCCACAACATGATGAGGACAAGTGTGGGTGTATTGCAGCCCTGTTTGTTTTATAACTCTTTCAGTTCTACCATTCTGTAGGTCCCAAGTTCTTGTCCCACATCCAGGAAAAATGAGGTACTCTGACAACTGGAGGGTGAGCAAGGTGGAAAGAAGCTTCACTGAGGGACAGTCAGCTCTCAAGAGACTCAAAGTGGGTAGCTCCTTTCTGCAGGCAGGCCTTCCCGATGAGTGTCCAACTCTCAGCAGAGAGGAGACCTATAGTGCATGGCTCCTTTCTCAAGGTACCTCATCCCAACGAGTGTACAGCTCCACTCTGATGAGTGTCCAGCTCTCAGTGGAGAAATCTATAGTGGGTAGTTCCTTTCTGCAGGCAGGTCATCCTCAGGCTTGTCTGAGTCTGGCTGAATCTGGGGTTTTTAATGTGCTAAGAATGGAGGACGTGTGTGCTGATTGGTCCATAGACAGCCATGGGAGGCCGGGAAAAGCACTATCTGATTGGCCAAATGGTCGTCAATGACGTTCTCACTCCAGACTGTGGCTTCACCCAGAACTGGCAACCCAGCCCCCACGGTTCAGGCCATCCCCAGCTTGAAGGTGGGGTTTTATAGAGGACCTATCCCTTCTCACCTAGGAGTCTGTCGGCATCCTACGCCATTAACATGCCATCCACAGTGCCCAGATTGTCTGCACTGAGGGGTGCCTGCAGGCTCCCACTGATTCACCTGCAGTACCCCTGGCCCCTCTCTCACACTTGTTGGTGTCCAAAGTCTGGAGGGGGCTGAGGTGGCAGAGGGCTGGTGTGCCAGTGCTGCCCTGAGTGCACGCATACTCAGTGGGTAGTGACAGCACCTGGGTTCAACCACAACTTTGCTCTATCTTGGAGTGGTTGCTGCGAGCAGAGAGAGGCCAGAAAGTGAAACTAGGCACTTTCAAGCTTGTAGGAGCAGGAGACTTCCTGGGTCCCTAAGAGTGCAGGGATGCCAGGATCTGGAGCCTCTGCTAGGTGACTCTAACTGTGCCCAAGAGCATGGGCTTTTACTCTGCCAACTCCATAGTGGGTGGGCTCTCACCTGTTCCTGGCTCCCATCGGCTCCATGGAGCATGCAGCCCTGGCTGCTCCTCCCCTGCTACAGCTGGTATCTCTGCAGTGGCTACTCCAGAGGGGCCACCACCACCATCAGCAACACCTTTTGTACTCACATTTATAGCCTTCAAACCTGTCCTACACCCTATAGCTAGAATCCAAAACTTCCTCTTCAATGAGATGTTCTCCTATAGAGAAATGTTTTGACTTAGGTAATTTAGTGTATTAAATGAAAAAACAATCCTCTGGTAGTCTCCTGCAGAAATGATATACATAATGGGCACATTTTCACATGTGAGGTAGAGAAAGCCTGCAGGCGTGGTATGGAGAATGGCAGGAGGATTAGAGAAGCGAATTGAAAGAAGGAGGAAGAGGGGCAACATATCAGTAGTAGAGCTGTGGAGTTTCAAAGTAGGAACAGCTGAATTCAAATCTAGCCACCAATGTGGTACAATTGGGCAAGTGCATTTTATAACATAGGAGAAAACATGAGATAAATGGTAAAAGTCACAGATTCCTTCTAATAGAAAGGCTTCAGCCAATGTCTAATTCAGAAAAAAATGCAAAAGATTTTAAATCATTCATTTTTATTAATATCTTAATGTCTTCATTACTAATATGTGACTCAATATATGTGATTTTGTTCATCTGACTTCTCATCATTTTTTTAATGAGCTCGCCACATGATAGCAATCTAGAAACGTAGTTCTTATAGTTACCATTTCTAGAGCAGCCCATCCAATTGGCTATAGGGACCAAAGACATGAGATGTAGTTTTCAATATCTGGTAAAGCAGCAAAGGTATTCTTTTCTGTAGTTTTACTGCAAATTATTTCCTGTCGCATTTGCTATGTTTATGCAATGCTCCATGAATATCGGGTAAATTTTCCCTCAAGATACTCCCTGCCTTCCTTATAAAAGTTGATTTTCTGTTTGAGTGCTAATAGAAGTAACATTTTCAAAGCCTTTTCTCAAGTGCTAGGCAACAACTGTTTCAAGACGCATGAAAAACGTTGCTGTTTCCAAGAGCAGATGTTTTTTATTTTGATTTTCATTTGTTCAATGGTTCTGAGATGTTTCCATCTTAATAATGGGAAGAGAATGTCCATATCAATTACATGAATAAGAAATTTTCTTTCTTTCTTTATTAACTATGCTATTTTCTGCATCAGATTAAGATTGGTTGAGCCACACAAAACTTTTGCGTTTGATGTAGGATCATTAGAGCTTGATGAACTACAAACAAAAGCCTTTTTTTTTTTAAAGTTATACACTTAATCATTTATTGTGGTATCAAAAATAGTGAAACTCATAGAATCAGGGAATAGAATTGTGGGCTAGGGGTAGGGGAATGAGGGAGTTGCTAATCAATAGGCATAAAGGTTCAGCTAGGCAAGACCAATACAGTCTAAAGATCTGCTGTACAACATTATCATTATAGGGGATTAGGGGAGGGATAGCAGGGGCAGGGGGAATAGGAAAAGGATAGCATTAGGAGAAATCCCTAAGGTAAATGACAGGCCGATGGATGCAGCACACTATCATGGCACATGTATAACTATGTCAGAAACCTGCACGTTCTGCACATGTACCCCAGAACTTAAATTGTAATTAAAAAACGAAAAAAAAGAAAGGAAACACAAACAAGTTGTTACTATTTTTGCTTATACTATGTTACTTCAATTTTAAAATTTAATTATGTTTATTTAATTGTTATCTGCATTATAGAATTATGAAATGTTAAAAGAGACATTAGATGTAATTTCATCCAATAGTTTTATTGAATAAGGATCCAATTTAGGCCCAGCAAGATTAAGGGGAATTGCTCAAGATCAGAGAGCTGCTTATCATCAGGAATGGATTAAAGATTTAACTGTAAGACCTAAAACCATAAAAATCCTAGAAGAAAACCTAGGCAATACCATTCAGGACATATGCATGGGCAAAGACTTCATGATTAAACACCAAAAGCAATGGCAACGAAAGCCAAAAAAATTGACAAATAGAATTTAATTAAATCAAAGAGCTTCTGTACTGCAAACAACAACAACAACAGCAACAAAACCTGTTATCAGAGTGAACAGGCAACCTGTGCTAGTTTTCAATGTACCCAATTATAATTCAATCCCCAAATTTTGTGACCTAGCTGTAAAACTTATCTCAATATGTAGAAATATTTTTTCTACATATTGGTACCTTTTTTATTTCCCATGTTATTATTAGATTACCTCTTAAAACATACTCTTTCACCAATCTGAACTGGTTATTTTTTAGAACCTCTAAAAGTCTGCCCTCCTGGTGGTTTTATTGCCATACTGACAACTACAATGCATCTCTCCCACACTGGCTCTTCGGTTTCTGTACCACACATCAATTATAGCGTTTATTGCATCATACTATTCTCATTTATGAACTGGTTGTCAGCAAATTGAGGCACAAAACATAGATGATCTGTATTTTTAATCATCTGAACCTGACACAATAATCAGTATATAATAGATACTCAAAGACACAATAATCAGTATATAATAGATACTCAAAGAGTATCTGAAGAATTGAAAGAACAAATGCTGTAACTTAAAAATTGTAATGGAAACCATCATGAATAAAATTTCAGTTTCTTAAATTGGCTACAATTCATAGAGTGCTATTTAGGACAGAATTGATTTTTCTGTGGTTCCTGCAAGCCACAACAGGTTCAAGTGCCTTCACCTTAAATTTATTAATACCTTTTTTTCCTAAGAAAAATAATCAAAATAACCGTAACCTTCACAAATTCCAATTTTTTTTTCTATTAAGAGCAGGGAACATTACTAAGCCCTGATGCGTGGTATATGCTTTACCTTAATGGAGCACTGCTACAATTTTCCAGATAGAATTGTATATTAAGATACAAATGATAATATAAGGTAACATGCAGCAAGTGACATATTAGTGCTTGATGGGAAAAGTGTTAAAATAAGCATTACATTATTTTATTCCTGTGTGATTTTTAGTCTTTGGTTATGGCCAATGTCTACTTAAATGAACAATTTCAAATCTCCAGTAAAATAATGAAACTGGCTAAATAATTTTAACCTTTACAATACATTTTCTATCAGTCAAGACACTTTTCCTTTGTGTACCAGAGAAGTGGAATCTGGTGCATTTGGTAGAATCTTAATGTGGAATTTAATATGTAACCTTTATGATCTAATTATTTAACCAAAGAGGTAATGAAATTCATGATCTAATAAAAGCATTTATTAGGAGCATTGTACATTGTAACCATTTAATTTTTCTTAATTTTACTTATGCTCCAAAATTAAATTAAATTGTGATTATAAAATACAATACATCCGACCATTACTTTCTTTATAATTGATTAAATTACGATTTAACATCTCATTTGTGGTAGCAATTATGTTGTACTGGGTTTATTAAATTCTTTGGCTGTGAATATTTTTCTAAGCCTTAGAAACAAATTGCATTACTCTCCAACCTGTCAAATATTGATAAAGTTTTAAATTATAAAGATTTAAAGTCCATCCTAGAATTTAAATTACATTGCAAATTGGAAGTTCATGTATATGGACATTTGTGTGTTCATTTATTTCTCTCAATCTAGGCTGACCATTTATTAATCAGACTCATAACAATAATTGTAAAATATAATAATTAGTAACAGCAACAATAAGTAAAACCTAGCAAAAAATTTAGATGTAAACATAAATATGAAAACTGACGTAAATATCGTGATTAAAGACAGAAACAGGGTAAAATAGATGTAATATGGACCAAATTATCTGGAGGAATAATTAATCCAAGATACTACAAAAATCACACCAAAAAAAAGTTCTTGAGAATGACAGAATGTTAAACCAACCAGGATAAATTACAGACTAACACAACATTAATCCTTGAACAACAGTTATTGGAGATAATTATTCTTGAAAAAGATAGGTTCAAACATGTGGTTTCCCTCTTGCCTATCTAATTCTGGAATACTTTACAAGGATCTAGCAGAGTCAAATATCATCTAGACTCTGGTGGGCACATATATAACAGAGAGGAAATTGTCAAGGACCACCTTAGATCCTTTCATATACAATTTCTGTGCTACAAGAATGGACTGCTTTTGTCTTAAGGCACTTGGAGAATTTATTATTCCATGGTTTCAAGAAGAAGTAAAACATAAATCGTTTTTTCCTTATCCTTTAAATAGTTGGAATAGCTGGGAAGCAGGTGTGGAGATGGAAGATAAATGCAAATGGTTTCTTAGCAAATAACACTTGTAAAGATCAAGAGAAAGGAAGCAGCATTGGGCTGAGGCTGTGCTCAAACTGTAGTTCAGACCTCATGAGTGCTTTGCCAGCCCGATAGGAAACCCCAGAGCAAAGACTCCTTATTAGCAAAGTATTTCCTTGCTTGGTCACTGGTTGGGTCACCCCTGGGAAACCATAGGTGGAGACTGACACTCAAAGACCTCATAGATAAAGGCTATCAGCTAACCAACAGTCTTTGAATGTCGGCAGCAAGTACTTTCCTGACAGAAGACCTGAGGGTCACACACTGTCTGCCACACTCCTCAATAGAATATTGATAGAGTATAGTCCTAATTCCGGATTCAAAATGCCATAGTTTTGATTTCATAATGGGGCAAAACTATAGACTCACTTCTTTTGCCATGGCTTTCCTCAAGAAAATTCATGGAGGCTCCACCCACACCATCGTATGCTGTGTGATATGCTTCCTGTTATACACTTGCCAACTCAGAGGGTGACTTTTCCCAACAGTGCTTCCTGTGCTTGCTGCATTTGGTTAGGGGTATGTGTTTTTGTCTTACAAAGTTAAGAGGAAAAAGACACTTCTTTTTTTTTAATTGCATTTTAGGTTTTGGGGTACATGTGAAGAACATGCAAGATTGTTGCATAAGTACACACATGGCAGTGTGGTTTGCTGCTTTCCTTCCCCTCACCTGTATCTGTCATTTCTCCCCATGCTATCTCTTCCCACCTCCCCACCCCCCGTCCCTCTGCCATTCCCCCCCAACGGACCGCAGTGTGTAGTGCTTCCCTCCCTGTGTCCATGTGTTCTCGTTGTTCAACACCCACCTATGAGTGAGAACATGTGGTGTTTGATTTTCTGCTCTTGTGTCAGTTTGCTGAGAATGATGGCTTCCAGGTTCATCCATGTCCCTACAAAGGACACGAACTCATCATTTTTGATGGCTGTGTAATATTCCATGGTGTATATGTACCACATTTTCCCTATCCAGTCTATCATTGATGGGCATTTGGGTTGGTTCCAGGTCTTTGCTATTGTAAACAGTGCTGCAATGAACATTCGTGTGCATGTGTCCTTATAGTAGAATGATTTATAATCCTTTGGATATATACCCAGTAATGGGATTGCTGGGTCAAATGGGATTTCTATTTTTAGGTTATTGAGGAATCGTCACACTGTCTTCCACAATGGTTGAATTAATTTACACTCCCACTAACAGTGTAAAAGTGTTCCTATTTCTCCACATCCTCTCCAGCATCTGTTGTCTCCAGATTTTTTAATGATCACCATTCTAACTGGTATGAGATGGTATCTCGATGTGGTTTTGATTTGCATTTCTCTAATGACCAGTGATGATGAGCATTTTTTCATATGTTTGTTGGCCTCCTGTATGTCTTCTTTTGTAAAGTGTCTGTTCATATCCTTCACCCATTTTTGAATGGGCTTGTTTGTATTTTTCTTGTAGATCATTTCTTTATGATTTACAAGATGAGAAAAAAATTATATCACATTGATGATTCCTGCGTCATGCAATTAAGCATGTCAGCCCTGCCCTTAGTAGCTAAATCTGTATATTAACATCCAATCATGTCATTACCAATTTCAGAAGGCATGTAGAAATGCAGACATTTGAGCCCTTTCATATTAACTTCACAGATACCTGAGATCATTGCATTAATATCAATAAGACTTGGGCCAGGTGTGGTGCCTCATGACTGTAATCCCAACACTTTGGGAGGCCCAAGCAGGAGGATTGCTTGAGTGCAGGAGTTCAAGACCAGCCTGGGCTACAAAGCAAGACTCTGTCTCTTAAAAAACAAACAAACAAACAAACAGAAAAAAAAAAAAAAACATACTTTGTTAGGGTCAGTTTAGGATCCTGCTTGGGCGGCAAAAGACATCATGATCCCAAGTGCAGTCCTTTTTTCAAAAGATTGATAAAGATTAGTTTTAGCATGCAAATTTACAATCAAGAACAGAAAGCACAAGACATGGAGAAAAAGCAGAGAAATAGAATGAACCAGCTTGAATACAAGTAAAAGTTAAAAGATTTTTTGGAGGAACCTGGAAGAACAAATGTTTACTTGGTAAGCAAACCTCAGTAGAGAGGAATTACAGTTAAACTTGCTCCTATAGAAATCAGTTCTAAATTCTTGAGAATGCTGGCTTGACCTCTCCTTACTGGACCACTGCAGATCACCAGCTTTCAACAGAGCCAACGGCCAAGACAGATACCAGGGGTTTAAACTAGAAACTTCCCTTTCCTCAATAGCACAGCATATCACCTTGTAATAAAATGCCGTCTTGTTTTTACAAGTTTCAAAATGACTAGTGTTTATAATGAAGTTCTAAGCTAAATGTTTTTACATGAATTGGATCCAATCACTAACTAAAATAGCTCAGGGAGGGTCATGTTGTTGTGAAATTTTATGTCACAGTTTACTTGTTTTCCAGTGTGAATATTGGTGTTCTTAGAAGAAATAAAAAACAGATTGAGCAGTCACTTCTAAAATGTTATCTGTTTTCTATGTTGATATTAGCACTTTCCAATTAATAATTACATGAGATAATTTTATTAAAGCAAATTATAAACATAAATTTATGAAGATAATATAAATTTCAGAGACTCTTATAGTAGCCCTTTTACTTTTTAAACACAATATGATGTTTCAAGTATGATTAACATGAATTTCCTGAGAAAACAATATTCTTAACACATTAAACACTAAGGCAAGAGCCAGTAATTATCCCTAGGAAATGGCTGTATCAGTAAACTGTTCAGCCTTCATCTTTGGAGATCAATTTCTAGCAAGTAAAAATAGTAATGCACCAGGTATACTTTTACAGGGAATTATTTTTTCACATCAACAATTTTGACACTAGCATCCTCTTGGTTAAAAAGAGAATAGCTCAGATAATTATTTTAATAAACAGATGTATAAGAAAGCATGTAAATGAAGGGCTTTGCTCAGACTGACAGAGCTAGATAATCATCTGGGATACATTTAAGTGAATTTTTCACCAAGGAACTGCAAAATTCTTCCTACTATTTGGAAGTCCCTAAGGGATAAGCACCCTATTGTGGTGATAAAAACAAATTCAGAATATAGATAAATATTTTAAATGCAACAAACTAGACCAATTCTTCCCTTAATCAGTCATCTATAGAATGTTCTGGAAGAAAGATGTGAACATTTACTAAGTTTCAGAGACTAGAGTAGGTGTTTTACACTTCCCCGATGTGTTATTGCCTCAGCAGTTCTGCAAGGTAGTTTTTACTATGTTTCACATATATAGAGAACTCTGAGGCACCCAAGGGCTAAGTAACACCTATTAACACCTGCTAAGTAGAGAGTTATACCTGAGAGGTTTTCCAACCAACTCCTGTCTTTGTGAAATTCTCTTTTACCTCATAGTCACCACCAAATCACCATACTTGAGTCTCAGTGAAGGTCTGGTAAACAGATTTGAAATTCCTTTAATATATTTCCACCCTATACCCAAATGTATTAATAGTGCCTTTTCCTAATAAGATATTTAGCTTACATTTATAACTCTTTAAAATATTAAGTTAATATAGTGACAAATTCAGATTATAACATTTCTGAGAGAAGGCATCTTGGTAAACATGGACTGCAAATAACCTTCAAACCACCTTATTGTAATGGTTACCTACTCTGCCTACCTCCAACATACTCTGATTTCCCAATATTTACCTTAACCATATATTGTCAGTAATGTGCATACTATTGAAGGTGGAGATGAGAAAAGAATTAATGAGCAATAATTAGGGCCAGTTTTTATGTATGCTATCATTCTTATGAATTAATTGAGAAAAATTATAATTCCAGAATTATTTAGAACTTATGCAATGTAGAGTATCAAATGCAAAGATTCAGAAATTTTATTTTACTCTGAGATTAGAAAACACTTTTGCATAGATTTAAATTATCTCTTTCTTTAGTCCCTATCTTGGAGTTTTTATATTAAATACAACTATAATCTGAAAAGTTGCTGAAATCTTTGCATTTAGTCTATCGTGCAAGAGCCCAAAACAGACTCAGAAACATACTACATAGATTGCTCATGTTTCTAGAAACAGGAATCCCTGGAGATTTGTTTAAAGTTCATTATAATTTAATTATAATGCACATATACATAATATAATTTCATGTCTTTACCTCTTGTAATTTACCTTCATTTTTTAACGTCACTCAAAATAATAAGTGCAAATTCTTATTAATAAATGTGGGAACTATATTAAAACAATGATTGAAAAGAAATACCATTCTAGAGACTTAACATTTAGCTCAAAATCTCTTACTGCTCTCGTATAAATGATGATGCTAAGAGACAGCTTTAATTTGATGCTGGCTAACACTGTGCTTTGCTAGAATGTTCAAATTAAGATATTGTATATTTTAGGAAGAATCTCTGTGATAATGAGGGGGTAGAACTGACCAGGAAGAGGTAAAAGGAAACATTTTGAAGTAATAAATAATTTTTATATTTTTGTTTGTTGATGGTTACCAGAGTGTATATATTTTTCAAAACTCATTGAGCTGTACACTAAAAATTGATACATTTTGTTGCATATAAATTGTATGATAAAACTTCTTTTATAATATAAAACTTTTATGATATTCAAACTTATATGATACAAAAACTTTTATGTCATAAAGCTTGCTATAATACATACGTTAACTATACAAAAAAATATATTGAGGAAAGTTGCACTTATTAAAAAGCTGCTTTTTATATACTAGATTCCTATTAACTTGATATTCTGAAACTACTAAGATGCTAATATTTTTATTTATATAATATTGCTACTTAAATACTTTAAAATATCTGATTCATTTTTGTACTTGGATGTAAAAAATTGCTACTTGAATTAAAATTTATTATCAAACAAATACAAAATTCACTCACGGTTAACATCTTCTCTAGGTTTTGGTACTGTCATTTGATTATTAATACGATAGGCTAGTATGTGGCTAGCACCTTTTCTTAGATTTAATTTGTTCATGTAAATCAGATTTTCATAAGCTTAGGGCTCCTCCATATATATAAAACCAAAGTTCACTTACAAATTAGCTTCCATCGATAAAATCCACTTGAAGGACATTAATTTAATTTAATAACACCGACAATGCTTTTTGTCAAAATCATTGCTTCTATGTGTCACAACGGAAACATTGTGACAGGACAGTTGCCTAGGGATAGTTTTATGGTTAGTTTCATTCTATAATTTTTCTTGAATAATACTAATATAAATAAGTTTATGGCCGTAGGAACATTAGGCAAAATAGCATGCAATTATCTAAAGATTTTCTAGTTGCCTACAAGCAGACGTCATAGAAAACCTGGCTATAGCCATCTTCAATATAAATTTTAATGGTGTTTCACTTAATAAACCTGTAAAAAAATTTTCTTTGAAGATTTATTCCTTATTGTATCATTATTGGATTCTGTCTTTAACTGATACATAATCCAATTATTATTAGAATCAAGGTTAAAATTGTCTTCCCTGACTCTTTTATTGGTATCTTTATAGCCAATAAACTGTTGAAGTTGATAGGGACAGAGGAAGAAAGCCAAGCCAAGCATGCCTGCATAGTAAATGTGGAACCAAAGCTACAGCATAGGTTTCCATTTGCCTGGGGAAATGGAAACCTATGTCATTTCCATCATTTTTCTCTACTTAAACTACTAAAAACATTGTACAATAATATCCCTTCCCCTTCTCTTAGAACAATGCAATAAAAAATACTAATGCACACAAGGGTGCTGTAATTGGGTGATCAATCATAATAACTGAAACATTATTTTTAAAATATATAAACAATATTTTTTTAGAGTTCTCTGTGCTGCTGTGTGGTTCAATAGTTCTTTCTCCACGCCTAACTTTACAAAACTGCTTTACTGAGTTTATATTTAGTTGTTTAAAGTGTACATTTTGGTAAGTTTTGTGAAATGTAGATGTAGTCTTGAAACAACCACCACCATAAAAATAATGAACATATTCATTATCCCAAAAAGTTTTCTCATTTGCCTTTATGTAAAACAGAGCCCTATTAAAGTTAACATTGACTGTCAGGAATCATTTTATATTTATCACAGAAGAATAATAAACATGCAAACATTTTACGTAGAGAAGGTCAATTTCTCCATTAATTGATTACAAATATATTAACTTTTAAAACAAATATAACAAAATTCTCTTCTACTGTGCAAGATAATTTGAGTTGTTTGTTTATAAAATTTGAGCTAAACTGGTGATGGTGTGCTCTGATGGTTTTCAAACTTTAGATAACCTTTCGATCACATGTAAGGTTTAATAAACCGAAGTTACTGGTATTCACCCTCAGAGTTTCTGATTCAGTAGGTCTGGGGTGCGGCTAAAATAATTTGCTTAACAAGTTCTCACATGATGCCATTGATGTTAATCTGAAGATCATTCTTTGAGAACCAATGGTCTAAATTAATCCCATTTTATTTTACTTCCAAAACAAACGTTATGGGATGACATGTTAAAAATTAACACAATAGTAAGGATAGATTGAATGTTACTACATTAAAGAATTAAAATTTGATCTTTCAAGTGAAATATTTAATTTGATTATACATTTTGCATAAATTTAAGAGGATTTGTTAGATTCCAATCAATATGCTGAACAAAAAAATGTACAGTAATAAATTTAAGAGGTTCAAAACATGTGAAGATGTAACAAGGTCATAAATGCCTAACAGAGTTTGCTAATTTCCTATCAACACATTTTGCCTTATTCTTTTAAATTTTTTTTACTATTCTTTTATGATAAAAGTCAGCCACATTTATTTTATAACATTTAGAAAATTCACTTACATATTAGCTTCCAACCATGAAATCTACTTTAAGGACATTAATTTAATTTAATGTGATGGATTTAATTTACACAGGGTAAATTTCATTTAAAATCTGGCAAAACTGTATAGTTTTCATCATAGAAATTCTATATTTATTTTGTTTCTATTATTTCTATGTATTACATGTTTTCAGTTTTGGTAAGTAAGACTTTCATTATATTTTCATAGACTTTTGCATATTGATTACATGTTTTATCCCTTATTTATGAGATGTGTTATATTTTTATTGCAGTTGTTATTTTTATTGATATTTTAAATTTTATTTATTTTATGTTTGACTTTTTCTTTTCTCATATATATATATATATATATATATATATATATATATATTATTACATTTTAGGTTCGGAGTACATGTAAAGAACATGCAGGATTGTTGCATAGGTACATACACGGCAATGTGGTTTGCTGCCTCCATCCCCATCACCTATATCTGGCATTCCTCCCCATGTTATCCTTCCCCAACTCCCTAGTCCCCACTGTCCCTCCCCTAGTCCCCCTGCCACAGACCTCAGTGTGTGATGCTCCCATCCCTGTGTCTATGTGTTCTCATTCTTCAACATCCACCTATGAGTGAGAACACGTGGTGCTTGATTCTCTGTTACTGTGTCAGTTTGCTGAAAGTGATGGCTTCCATGTTCATCCATGTCCCTACAAAGGACACAAAATCATTGTTTTTATGGCTGCATAGTATTCCATGGTGTATATGTACCACATTTTCCCTGTCCAGTCTATCATTGATGGGCATTTGTGTTGGTTCTAAGTCTTCACTATCGTAAACAGTGCTGCAATGAACAAACGTGTCCATGTGTCCTTTTAATAGAACAATTTATAATCCTTTGGATATATACCCAGTAATGGGATTGCTGGGTCAAATGGAAATTCTATTTCTAGGTCCATGAGGAATTGCCACACTGTCTTCCACAGTGGTTAAACTATTTATACTCCTACCAACAGTGTAAAAGTGTTCCTGTTTCTACCCATCCTCTCCAGCACCTGTTGTCTCCATTCTAACTGGCTTGAGATGGTATCTTAAAGTGGTTTACATTTGCATTTATCCAATGATGAGTGATGATGAGCATTTTTTCATATGTTTGTTGGCATCATATATGTCTTATTTTAAAAAACATATGTTCATATCCTTTGACCACTTTGAATGGGTTTGTTTCTTTCTTGTAAATGTGTTTTAGTTCTTTGTAGATTTTGGATATAAGCCCTTTGTCAAATGGGTAGATTGCAAAAATGTTTTCCCATTCTGTTGGTTCACTCTAATGATTGTTCCTTTTCCTGTGCAGAAGTGCTATAGTTTAATTGGATCCCACTTGTCTATTTTGGCTTTTGTTGCCAATGCTTTTGGTGTTTTAGTCATGAAGTCCCTGCTTATGCCTATGTCCTGAATGGTTTTGCCTAGGCTTTCTTATAAGGCTTTTATGATGTTAGGTCTTATATTTAAGTCTTAAATCCATCTGGAGTTAATTTTAGTGTAAGATGTCAGGAAGGGGTCCAGTTTCTTCTTTCTACACATGGCTAGCCAGTTTTCCCAACACCATTTATTAAACAGGGAATCCTTTCTCCCATTGCTTTTGTCAGATTTGTCAAAGATCAGATGGTTATAGATGTATGGTGTTGCCTCTGAGACCTCTGTTCTGTTCCATTGGTATATATCTCTGTTTTGGTACCAGTACCATGCTGTTTTGATTACTGTAGCCTTGTAGTACAGTTTGAAGTCAGGTAGCATGGTGCTTCCAGCTTTGTTCTTTTTGCTTACAATTGACTTGGCTATCCGTGCTCTCTTTTGGTTCCATATGAAGGTTAAGGTGCTCTTTTCCAGTTCTGTGAAGAAGGTAATTGGTAGCTTGATGGGGATAGCATTGAATCTATAAATTACTTTGGGCAGAATGGCCATTTTCACGATATTGATTCTTCTTAAACATGAGCATGAAATATTTCTCCATCTGTTTGTGTCCTCTCTTATTTTGTTGAGCAGTGGTTTGTAGTTCTCCTTGAAGAGGTCCTTTACATCCTTCGTTAGTTGTATTCCTAGATATTTTATTTTCTTTGTAGCAATTGTGAATGGCAGTTCATTCTTGATTTGGCTCTCTTTAAGTATGTTATTGATGTATAGGAATGCTTGTGATTTTTGCACCTTGATTTTGTATCCTGAGACTTTGCTGAAGTTGCTTATCAGTTTCAGGAGATTTTGAACTGAGACAATAGGGTCTTCTAAATATACAATCATGTCATCTGCAAATAGAGACAATTTGAATTCCTCCTTTCCTAATTGAATACTCTGTATTTCTTTTTCTTGCCTGATTGCTCTGGCTAGAACTTCCAATGCTATATTGAATAGGAGTGGTGAGAGAAGGCATCCTTGTCTTGTGCCAGATTTCAAAGTGAATGCTTCCAGTTTTTGCTCATTCAGTATGATATTGGCTGTGGGTTTATCATAAATAGCTTCCATTAATTTGAGATATGTTCCATCAATGCCTACCTTATTGAGACTTTTTAGCATAAACGGCTGTTGAATTTTATCAATGGCCTTCTCTACATCTATTGAAATAATCATGTGGTTTTTGTCTTTGGTTCTGTTTATGTGGTGGATTACGTTTATAGACTTGTATATGTTGAACCAGCCTTGCATCCCTGGGATGAAGCCTACTTGATCGTGATGAATAAGCTTTTTGATGTACTGTTGCAATTGGTTTGCCAGTATTTTATTGAAGATTTTTGCATCTATGTTCATCATAGATATTGGCCTGAAGTTTTCTTTTCTTGTTGAGTAGCTGCTGGGTTTTGGTATCAGGATGATGTTGGTCTCATAAAAATATTTGGGGAGAACTTCCTCTTTTTGGATTGTTTGGAATAGTTTCAGAAGGAATGGTACCTGCTCCTCTTTGTATGTCTGGTAGAATTCGGCTGTGAACCCATCTGGACCTGGGCTTTTTTTGGTTGGTAGGCTATTAATTGCTTCCTCTACTTCAGCCCTTCTTATTGGTCTCTTCAGGGTTTCCACTTCTTCCTGGTTTAGGTTTGGGAGGGTGTAAGTGTCCAGGAATTTTTCAATTTCTTCCAGGTTTACAGGTTTATGTACACAGAGTTGTTTAGTAATTTCTGATGGTGATTTGTATTTCTGTGGAACCTGTGATGATATCCCCTTTAACATTTTTTTATTGCATCTATTTGATTCTTCTCTCTTTTCTATTAATCCAGCTAATAATCTATCTATCTTATTTATCTTTTCAATATACCAGCTCCTGGATTTATTGATTTTTTGAAGTGTTTTTTTTGTGTCTCCATCTCCATCAGTTCTGCTCTGATCTTAGTTATTTCTTGTCTTCTGCTAGCTTTTGAGTTTTTTTGATGTTGCTCATCTAGCTCTTTCAATTTTGACGTAGGATGTCAATTTAGTATCTTTCCTTGCTTCTCATTTGGGAATTTGTTGCCATAAATTTTCCTCTAGACACTGCTTTAAATGTGTCCCAGAGATTCTCATATGTTGTGTCTTTGTTTCATTGGTTTTGAAGAACACCTTTATTTCTGCCTTAATTTCATTGTTTATCCAGTCAACATTCAAGAGCCAGTTGTTCAGTTTCCAAGTTGTGTTCAGTTTCCAAGTTGAAGTTGTGTGGTTCTGAGTCAGTTTCTGAATTCTGAGTTCTACTTTGATTGCACTGTGATCTGAGAGACTGTTTGTTATGATTTCTGTTCTTTTGCATTTGCTGAGGAGTGATTTACTTCCAATTATGTGGTCAGTTTTAGAGTAGATGTGATGTGGTGCTGAGAAGAATGTATATTCTGTGGATTTGGGGTGGAGAGTTCTGTAAATGTCTATTAGGTTGCTTGGTTCAGGTCTGAGTTCAAGTCCTGGATATCCTTGTTAATTTTCTGTCTCATTGATCTGTTCAATATTGACTATGGAGTATTAAAGTCTCCCACTAAAACTGTGTGGGAGTCTAAGTCTCTTTGTAGATCATTAAGCACTTGCTTTATGTATTTGGGTGCTCCTGTATTGAGCGCATATATATTTAGGATCATTAGCTCTTCTTGTTGCAGTGATCCTTTTTCCATTATACAATGCCCTTCTTTGTCTCTTTTGATCTTTGTTGGTTTAAAGACCATTTTACCAGACAGTAGAATTGCAACTCCTGCTTTCTTTTCTCTCCATTTGCTTGATGGATCTTCCTACATCCCTTTATTTTGAGTTTTTATGTATATCCTTGCATGTGAGACAGGTTTCCTGAATAGAGCACACTGATGAGTTTTGACTTTTTATCCAATTTGCCAGTCTGTGTCTTTTGAATGGGGAATTTAGCCCATTTCCATTTAAGGTTGATATTGTTCTGTATGAATTTGATCCTGCCATTTTGATGCAAGCTGGTTGTTTTGCCCATTAGCTGACGCAGTTTCTTCATTGTGTCAATGCTCTTTCCCATTTGGTACATTTTTGGAGTCCCTGGTACTGCTTGTTCCTTTCTGTGTTTACTGCTTCTTTCAGGAGGTCTTGTAAAGCAGACCTGGTGGTGATGAAATCTCTGAGCAATTGCTTGTTTATTCATAAAGGATTTTATTTCTCCTTTGCTTATGAAGCTTAGTTTGGCTGGATATGAAATTCTAGGTTGAAAGCTCTTTTCTTTAAGGATGTTGAATACTGGGCCCCCATTCTCTTCTGGCTTGCAGGGTTTCTGCTGAGAGATCTGCTGTGAGTCTGATGGGCTCCCCTTTGTGGGTACCCTGACCTTTCTCTCTGGCTGCCCTTAGCATTTTTTCCTTCATTTCAACCCTGGTGAATCTAATGATTATGTGCCTTGGGGTTGTTCTTCTTGAGGAATATCTTTGTGGTGTTCTCTGTATTTCTGGGACTTATATGTTGGACTGCATTGCTAGGTTGGGGAAGATCTCCTGGATAATATCCTGAAGAGTGTTTTCCAGCTTGCATTTATTCTCCCTGTCATATTCAGCTACACCTATCAAACGTAGATTAGGTCTTTTCACATAGTCCCATATTTCTTGAGGCTTCTTTGTTAATTTCTTTTTACTCTTTTTTTCTCTATCTTGCCTTCTTGTTTTATTTCCTTGAGTTGATCTTCAATCCCTGATATCCTTTCTTCTGCTTGGTCAGTTGCTACCAGTTTCTTCTTCTGTTATCTTTGTCCCAGAAGGATACCCACCAGATGTCAACCTGAGCTCTTCTTTATGAGGTGTCTCTTTGGTATAAGGGGGTCGGGGAGCTTCTTAAGGAGACAGTCTGTTGTTTATCAGAACTCAAGTGCTGATGCTTGAGCTCCGTTATTCTGTTCAGAGCTGCTGGGCAGGTACATTTAAGTCTGCTGCAATAGAAATCATAACCGCCTTTTTTTCCCAGGTGTTCTGACCTGGGAAGGTGGGGCTTTATTTATAATTTCCTGTCATTCTGCTGCCTTTTTTCAGAGATGCCCTGCCCAGTGAGGAGGCAGTCTAGTCACAATCAGCCAATAGAGGCGTTGCTGAGCTGCCGTGGGCTCTGCCCAGCTGCTGTGTGAACTTCCTTACAGTTTTATTTATAGGTATATAGTTAGAACTGCCTTAGTAATGGTGGTCTGCCTCAGTAATGGTGGACCATCTCTGTAATGGTGGACTGCCTTGGTAATGGAGGACTGCCTGGTAATGGAGGACTGCCTCGGTAATGGCAGATGCCCTTCCCCCCACAGAGCTGGAGCATCCTGGATCCAGCTGTGCTTGCTGTGAAACTCCCAGTCCGGGGTGTTTCAGATTGCTGGTCTTTGTGGGGATGGGACCAGTCGAGCCAGATCACCTGGCTCCCTATTTCGGCCCCCTTTGTTTTTAGTTGAACAGGTGACTCTGTCACCCACTGTGACCCACTGTGCCAGCTGAAACAGCCATGCTGGAGACTCGTGGCACTTTTCCGCCTGGGAATCTCCTGGTCTGTGGGCAGTAAAAATTCATTTGGAAATGTGGTGATCACTCACCCTCTGCATATTCGCTGGGAACTGCAATCCAGAGCTCTTCCTATTTGGCCACCTTGGATCCTCTCCCCTATTTATTTATTATACTTTAAGTTCTGACTACCTTTTGGCATTTGTGGGAGGAAATTACATGTCAGTGTATTGCTCATTTTTCTTATTATTTAAACAGTTCCATTGAGGTATCACAATATGACATAAAACTCATCTATTTTAAATGTACAATTCCATATTCTTTGAAAGTCTATGGAGTTGTGCAACCATCACCACCCACTCAAGTTTAGAACATTTCCATCATCACAAAATTTTCCCTCATACCTGTCTGCAGTTATTCTGCTTCCATTTTTGTCCTGGGAAACTATTGATTAGTTTTCTGTCTCTATAACACTTTTTAGTCATTTCCTGTAAAAGTAATATATATTTTTTGTTCATTTTGGCTATCTTAAGTACTGTAAAGGGTCAGTGATTTTTACTCCATTTTTAAGATAACAAGTGATTGTGCCACAATTTTACTGATGCTGGCAGAAAGGAAGGATAGTATATCACTCGTGACAACAGCATTATGCAGAGTGTAAGCATAGTTTTATGTCAGTTCTCCAGACCCCAATTTCGCAGACTGACATGAAAAGGGCCAGGAGAGACCTGTGCATACACTGGGTTGTAGTAACCAAGCAGACACTGAGCTTTAGCAATTTTATAATAGGGAGTTAGCATGCCTGCCCTATGCTCAGGAGGGAGATACTACATCTGTATTTCAAAGCTCTTGACTGTGTAGATATCCTTGAAAATATAGCCTGAAACAAAAAGTACCCAGGAGCTAACTCAAAAAATAAGAACATATGTGAAAGGCCCTTGAAAAATTGTCTACCAACACCTTCTTTCACTTAGCAGAATGTTCTTAAGGATTGCTAATGTTGTAGCATATGGTCTCAGTTTATTTAACTGCCGAACAGCATTCAATTGTATGGTGGATATACTACAAGTTGCTTATACACTCACTATTTGTAAACATTTGGATTGCTTTCAGTATATAGCCATTATGAATACTACTGCTCTTACTATTCTTATATTTTTCTTTATGTGAGTATTTATTTTATTTTGGGGATAGATTTCTGGATATGGAATTTCTGGATTACAGGTAAATTTATGTTTAACATAATAAGATGTCAGAGTTATACTCCATTCAGAGTTGCCTGGGATTGGGTACCCTGGAGTGTGTGATTCTTGGATTCACTACCAAGAAATATCTTTAAGTATGAAATCACATATTTCAATATCTGCTGATAAGCTGAATTCTGTCTGCAGAATTCTTTGATATTTCACTTATTTGGTTGTAACTAAGAAGAGAAATAGTAAAAGCACTTATTGGGCCTCCTCAGAAACATCAACAAACACAGGGCATTGCTTTTACCTGATTATTTTTATACAACCTTTTATATTTACCAAAGTTAAATTATTCCTATATTTTTCTTATATAGCACTAAGTGCAAATTTCTAATTCAAATATTAATACAACACTCCATGACAAAGCTATAGAACTTATCTTAATATATAAAAACACAAGAGATAACTTTTAGTTTTCCATTTTTAAATTAAAGAATCTCTCCCAGAACATCCTTTTACCAGTCTGCACTATTTTCTTTCTAGGGCCTATAAAAACCTGTCATCTTGGGCTGCGTTTGTTGTCATCTTGGGAATTGCATTTGTGTCTCTCCTATATTGGTTCTTTGGTTTCTGTATTCATGTCTTTTTCTCTTAGTTAATTCTTTATTTAGTGTAATGTATCCTTAAAAATCTGCTTCAATAAAGTATATTAGGTCTCAAGAACCTTGAGAAATTCCATGCTTTTATTCTACACCTGTAATTTAAAATACTTTGGTAATGTGTAGAATTCTAAGTTAGAAATATTTCCTTGAGATAGTGAAGACAATACACTTTGGGTCTCTGAAATCATAATAGCACACAACATCCTGCCAACCTAATATGTTTATCTAGAATTACTTATTATGCATGAAAACAAATTTATCTCTAGTTTCTATAAGGCCTCTTTGTTTCACTAGCTGATACTTTTGAGTAAATAATACAGTGCACTTATGAGTAATTCTATATTTCCAAGATATTCTATTTACATTTTTTCCTTTTCTTTTTCTCTCATTGGAATACAGTTCTTTATCTGTATTTGTCAGTCCTTCCATTAAAATTTCTGCCATCAAATTTTAACTTCCAATAATACTTCCTTTTTTTCATATTCTAATTTATAGCAACCTCTTATTATTTTTTGACAGTATCTCTACCTATCTTTCTGAGAATTTTCATTCACATATTTAAGGATTTCTTCTCCCAAAATTGTCTGGGTTTTCTCTGAGCCTGCATTGTTTTGGATTGCATTCAGCTTCAGCAGTAAGCTACTAATTGTGGCAGAAACTAATATAACAAGCAATCCCAGGCTAGTGCTGCTGCTCAAAGATGATGTCCTTTTTTTTTTTTTTTTTCTTTCTTTCTTTCTTTTTTTTTTGCTTCACATCCTCAGTGTGTAATTTTCTTTGTTGAGGTATCATGATGGCTCTCATACCTCCAGGCATTATGTCTATATTTTAGGCAAGAAAAAGAATAAATGGGATTGGGTTAAAAGGCTAAAGTTATCATTAGCTGAATTTATCTGCTAAAAACAATTTCCCAGAAAGTTCACTTTGAAACTTCTTATCATATATTTATGATAAGCTATATCCAGATATGATATATCCAGAATATCTATCTGGTCTCATGGCCTAAACAACAAGCCATCTCACCATTTTTAACAGAGTTGATAAATAACCTTTTTGATGGTTAATTCCAAGTGACAGGCATAGGATTCTGCTCTCAAATAACCAGTGATTATTGCATTAACATTTATATTTAAATAATAAAAACTTTAAAAGTAATTGTGTTATCTTAGTCCAGACTTGGGGCATTGTTACCTAGTAAACCTCATTATTTGGAAGGTGTTCAGATAAACACATGGCTATTTTGTCTGCGACCCCCAGTATCAATATTAGTAAATTTTTAAGCTAGTTAGTTTCTCAGAAAAAAAAAAAATCTAGTCGCAATGGAAAGCATAAATATGGCTTCCAAAATTCTACAACCAAAGAAAGAACTTTGGAGTTTCCATTTTTTTCTCAGTATTTTGACTCAACATAATCCTCTTATTGATGTTGTGGTTCCTCAATTAGAACTTCAGCAGTTATTGATGTTACAGAATACAGAATACCTCCTGAAAGTAAGCACCCCAGAGAAAACCACATGGCTACAGCGGCTGGGAATTTCTTGAGACTAGGGATCTAATACCACTCTAATTTACCCAGTGCTTCCAACTCTTTAGTCTCTACCTTTCTCACAAATTAGCTAGCTTTTTCTTGTTTGGCCCCCGTGTAGGCCTTTAAGTTTTGGTTTTCTCTAGTCTGATGTGTCTGTACTACAGATCTATTTATTTTCTGTCTTTGAATTGCCAGCAATTGTTCTCTTCTCTGCTGTTGCCTCCCTTTCTGCTGTCTATTTTATTGTGATTGTAAACATTTTTTATAGCTTCAATTTTATTTTACCATTTTGCAAAAATGTAGATATTAATATACTTTCTTTTCTTTTCTTTTTTTTTTTTTTTGTAGACAGAATTTTGCTCATTGCCCTGCCCCAGGCTGGAATGAAATTGTGAAATCTCAGCTTATGGCAACCTCCATCAGGTTCAAATGATTCTTCTCTCCTGCCTCAGCCTCCTGAGTAGCTAGGATTACAGGCATGAGCAACAATTCCCTGCTAATTTTCGTATTTATTTAGTAGAAACAGGGTGTCACAATGTTGGCCATAAAAACCCTAGAAGAAAACCTAGGCAATACCATTTAGGACATAGGCATGGACAAAGACTTCATGACTAAAACAAAAGCAATGGCAACAAAAGCCAAAATTGAGAAATGGAATCAAATTAAAAAAGAGCTTCTGCACAGCAAAATAAATTATCATCAGAGTGAACAGGCAACCTACAGAATGGGAGAAAATTTCTGCAATCTATCCATCTGACAAAGGGCTAATAACTAGAATCTACAACCAACTTAAACAAATTTATAAGGAAAAAACAATGTCATCAAAAAGTGTGCAAGGGATATGAATGTACACTTCCTAAAAGAAAACATTTATGTGGACGATAAACATATGAAAAAAAGCTCATCATCACTTCTCATTAGAGAAATGCAAATCAAAACCACAATGAGATATCATCTCAAGCCAGTAGAATGGTGATCATTAAAATGTCAGGAAACAAAGATGCATGAGAGGATGCGAAGAAATAGAAATGCTTTTACTCTGTTGGTGGGAGTGTAAATTAGTTCAACCATTGTCGAAGACAGTGGTGATTCCTCAAGGATCTAGAACTAGAAATACCATTTGACCCAGAAATCCCATTACTGGATATATACACAAAGGATTATAAATCATTCTACTATAAAGACACATGCACATGTTATGGTTACTGTGGCACTGTTCACAATAGCAAAGACTTGGAACCCACCCAAATGTCCATTAATGATGGACTGGATAAAGAAAATGTGGCACATACACACCATGAAATACTATGCAGCCAATAAAAAAAAGGATGGGTTCATGCTTTTTGCAGGGACATGGATGAAGCTGGAGACCATCATTCTTAGCAAACTAACACAGGAACAGAAAACCAAACACCTCATGTTCTCACCCATAAGTGGGAGTTGAACAATGAGAACACATATACATAGGGAAGTGAACATCACATACTGGGGCCTGTTGGGCATGGGGGGCTATAAGTTGGATAGCTTTAAGAGAAACACCTAATGTAGATGACGGTTTGATGGGTCAGCAAACCACCATGGCACGTGTATACCTATGTAACAAACCTGTACATTCCACACATGTATCCCAGAACTTAAAGTATAATTTTTTAAGTATAAAATAAAAAATAGTTACTTCACCCCTAAAATTAATTAGATCCAGTTTAAAATATAAAGTTCATTTTATTTCTGTGTGAGTTAATTTTTGTTTCTAGTCATTCAATATCATTACAACTCAACTAAAATCCAGAAATATTTATCTATAGTCTTTGATATTTTATTACTGTTGATGCTCCAGAAACTTCTCTAGGTTCTGAGCATAAAGCCTGATGGATCATTGTCTTCACAGAACCTATAGTCAATTGGAGGTGATATACATATGCAGACAATTTCATGTAGGGTGATGTAACCTCTGTTAGAGAAATGCTGCTTCTGATTAAAGCAGTACTGAGTACTCACGCAGACAGTGCAGATTCAGGAAGGACATAATTGAGAAAGCAACTTCTAAATTGAGACCCAAAGATTTGCTACCTAACTCGGAGTCTGGAGTTTTTTCTCCCAATCTTTCTGGCACATTTGCCTTTCTCATTCCTGCCACTTTTAGGTAAACTAAAATTGCAAGCTTTAAATATTGAATTTGAAGACTTGGTTTCACCAGGAAAACAAAAATCTTATCATCTAGTGAAATTTATTTTTTTAATACTCTCTATTCGTCAAGTCAAGTGCCTATATAGTTGTGCAAATTGTTGCCTGCCTTTGGCACTGGTCAAATAATTGCACAACTATATGTGGAGATGTTGATGAGCCCTATTCCTTATAGCAGTGGGATTTGGGTAGTTATTTAAATTATCTAAGCATTACTTTTTTTCTCTGTAAACAGTGATAATTTCATCTATTTCATAGAATAGGATCACATGAAGTGTTGACTGTAAACTGGTAAACACTATACTTTACATACTAAGCAATATATGTTAAATACTCTTGTTACCAATGTATCCATTACATGAAAACAGAAAGAGTTCAGATTTATTTCTCATGTACTGTTCTTATTATAAGGAACCCCAAGATAATTGGCATAAGTATGTGGACACAAGCTCTCCAAGTGGCAATAATAGTGTGTACAATTCATATATATATATGAATAATCTAAAATTACTGACTGTACTTGCATGTTACAATCTCTGTCAGAGAATCAGAGTAGTAAAATAATATATAATAATGATTATTATAGTTCACACTTTATTGATTTGAAGTATGTATTACCTATATCACTACCTGATGAGGACCCTGGATATCAGATTCTTTTTAATTTGTTTCATAATTGGTTATTTAATTTTTTTATCATTCTACAAATATTATATTGGCATTTTGACCTATATTTAGAACTATAGGTTTCTGTTAAAGAGAAATATAATAATTTTATCTTATTATCTTGTTCAGAAAGACAAACATGAATGAACACTAAAATAAAATAACCTTTCGTATTAACACTAGGAGGCATAATTTTTGTTTGCTTTCCTCTACTTAATTCATCCCTTCATTTTATCAAAAAAAAATAAATAGAATAATGGTGTAGAAGAGAAAAAAGTGTGTACCTGTGTGTGTATGTATGTATGTGTACATTTGTGTGTATGTATGTCAATTTGTGGTATTTACTTTGCCAGATCAGCAATTATAAGAAAAACAAAGCATGTTTTAAATTACAAATTTTAAAACTAAGTGAATAATGCATTTAATATTATCTCTCTACAGAGAAACAATTTAGGCTTACAAAATGAATATAATTATCCCAAAATAAATCAAGACATAGGGTGAGAATGTTTTCATCCCTAGGGGGAAAATGAATACATTAAAGTTTATAAAAACAAGTTGTTGCTTTCTAATGTTATTATGTGCTATCCAATTTTTGAAACTGATTATCACATATAAAAATATATAATTTATATAGGATTTAACAAGTCTGTATTTTGGATACTTATATATAAAAAGATAGCATCAAAATCATATACAAATTGTGATGGTTAATTTTACCTGTAAACTTGACTGGCTATGGGGTATGCAGATTAAATATTATTTCTGAGTGTTCCTGTAAGACAGTTTCCAGATGAGATTAGCATTTGAATCAATGATCACAGGCAAATAGGTTGCTCTCCTTAAACAGAACAAAAGGCAAAGGAAAGAAGAATTTACCCCTTTTCCAGCCTCACTGAGCTGTGACATTTCATCTTATCTTCTCTGGTCCTTGGCATGGCCTGGAATTTACAACATTGGCTCCCCCAGTTCTGAGGCCTTTGGACTCAGACTGAATTATATCACTGGCTTTTCTGAGTTTCCATCTTGCAAAAGACACACTATGGGACTTTCCTGCCTTTGCAGTTGTGTGAGGCAATTTCTTATAATAAATCTCTCTTTCTCTGTCCCTCCTGCATCCTGTGTAAGGATATGTATGTGTATACATGTGTGTATTTATGTATACTTTTTCTATTTGTTTGGAAAACTCTAATACAAAAATATATCTAGATACCTATTCAGCACTTTTTGTCCATCAGAGTCAATTTCGATGCCTGGAATACAAAGACAAGCTTAAAAATAAAAATAAAAATCCCAAAACTTGTACTTAAGGAATTTACATTCTCGATGTCTACATATATTTAATGCATTGTTCAACAAAATATTGGGGCAGATTTTAATACAAATATAACAAAATTATTTATGAATACAGAAATACATATTTTAAAATATATTTATAATGTATAGAGAGGACTACATAATCAAATCAAGGGAAAATAAATAAGAATATAACATTAGGAACAGGTGGTGGTATGTAGGGCAGAGCTGGAAGTAGCAGTAACAAAAATAGATTGGAAAAGTACTATTCAGACTTACAGGGTTTCAAAGACTAATAAACATGATTTGTAATGGGAAGCTGAAAGTCTAGGTGGCAAATCAAAAAAAAACTGAATTGGTACCATAATTTTTATTATTCATGATTATCCATATTATTTTAATTATGATCATAATCTATCTCTAAGCCTGACTTAGATGTAGGTTCTTTGGTTACTAGAAACCTGATACAAAGAGTAGCAAACTGAGAAAAACTAAAAGAAAGATAAAAATAAAATTTTTAAAGGATAAAGTATTTTGTAATTCAATCAACAAAGAAGAGAACCCCTTATTTCCGGCCTAATCAAAATTTGCTTTTAAGAAATGGAAGGAGCAATGGTTATAATAAGGCCTTTGATTTTGCCAGTGCCTTTTACATTTGAGTTGATTTTGGTAATGGCATCCTTTAAATGGAAGGCCTTGTTAGACACTCAGGCCTGGATTAATGATGAAGGCACAGGTGCCTAGTCATGAATCCACCTCCATCAGGCCGTGTGATTTTGGATAACCTGCTTGCCTTCTTTACCTCCACAGTTTTAAGTTTCTTCAGATGTAAGATGAAAGAAAGAAGTTCAGTGACCTTTAAAAGTACTTCAGGCTCTAATAATTTACAATTCTATTATTCTTCACTTTTCTTCTGCTCTGAAGGAGCTTTCCCTTTATACATTCAGAATGTTCTGGAGAATGCTATGAGAAACATGCTCTGACTCTGCAGTGGAGCAACTGTAGAATTCTTGGCCCTTCAGTACAAAGTTTTTAGCTAAAAAAAATTAGAAAGGCAATCCCAGATTTAACAGTACCTTTAATTTTTACCTCCTTGCAGAGGCATTTTTGTTCTTTGTACTTAACAGAAACTGTTCCCATTAAATTGTTTCAAAGCCCAGGAAATAAGCCAATTCTTGGTATTTCAATTAATACAATAATCATCAGTCATCTTCAAAAAAATGTCATCAGCACAAACAAATACGACAAATGACCTAACTGCACAGGAGAGTTCCTAAGCAAATAGGAATACTTTTTAAAAAATAAAAAGAATAGATTATCATTTTGCTGCCTCTGCAGGTTGTCTTTTATCTAATGGAAGACCTATTATATTCTTTTCTTCCTAAAAAAGTAGACAGATAAAAAAATAAATAGCCCAAGTTCTAATTCAGTCTTTAATATCTTTTTACTCCTGAAGTTCTTTCTTTTTCTTTTCTTGCATTTACTTTTGGGGTACATGTGAAGAACATGCAAGATTGTTGCATAGGTACACACACGGCAGTGTGATCTGCTGCCTTTCTCCCCATCACCTATTATCTGGCATTTCTCCACATGCTATCTCTTCCCAACTCCCCAAGCCCCGCTGTCCTGAAGTTCTTACAATGAATATAATTTATGCTAATACCTACATAGATATTTCACAAAGATGAAAGGGTTCTGTTTTTAAAAAGATTTTTTTGTTATTATCTTCCCACATAGGAAGAGTTTGGTCTTCTTTCCAGAAATGCAATATCTACAAGCTTTGTGAATAGGAACGTTGCTTGCGGGAAAGGAAGTTATTTGTACTTGGACATTTCTTACTAATTTATGGCTGAGAATCCACTGAAATACTTCAACCGCTTCACCTTTATCCCTTTTGAGAAAAGATGGAGCACAAATTTTAAAAACTGCTTTCTTCACATAAATTATTATCCAAAACTCCAGAAGTATTAAGATATATTTATAAGCAATGAAGGAAACAACAGATGCTGGAGAGGATATATAGAAATAGGAATGCTTTTACACTGTTGGTGGGAATGTAAATTAGTTCAACCATTGTAGAAGACAGTGTGGTGATCCCTCAAGGATCTAGAACTAGAAATTTGACCCAGCAATCCCATTACTGGGTATATACTCAAAGGATTGTAAATAATTCTACTTTCAAGACACATGCACATGTATGTTTATTGCAGCAGTGTTTGCAATAACAAAAACTTGCAACAAACCCAAATGCCCATCAATGATAAGATGGATAAAGGAAATGTGGCATATATACACCATGGAATACTATGCAGCCATAATAAAAGATGAATTCATGTCCTTTGCAGGGACATGGGTAAAGCTGGAAGCCATCATTTTCAGCAAAGTAACGTAAGAACAGAAAACCATGTTCTCACACATAGTGGGAGTTGAACAACGAGAACACATGGACACAGGGAGAGGAACATCACACACCAGGGCCTGTTAGAGGGTGGAGGGCTGGGGGAGGGATAGTATTAGGAGAAATATCTAATTTAGATGACCAGTTGATGGGTGCAGCAAGCCACCATGGCACGTATATACCTAAGTAACAAACCTACACACTCTGCACATGTACTCCAGAACTTTAAGTATTAATATATATATATATATATATATAATCTTATAGTTCTGGAGGTTAGAAGTGTGAATGGGTCTCATTGACTAAAATCAAGTTGTTGGTAAAGCTATATGCCTTTTGGAAGCTCAAGGTGGAAATCAGTTTCCTTGATAATTCTAGCTTCCAGAAACTCCCTACATTCCTCGGCTTGTGGCTTGTTTTCATCTTCAAAGCCAGCAATGGCTGGTCCAGACTGCTTTATGTGATATCATTCCATCACTGACTACTCAGATTTCCCTTCCACTTTTAAGGACTGTGTAATTATACGAAACCCACCCAAAGTAGACAGGATAATCTGCTGATCTTAATGCCAGCTAAATATCAATCTTAAATTAATCTTTAGTTTCTACTAAAAGGTTATTTATCTAGAAAGGTTTTTGTCTGTATTATGTCATTCATTACATTTATCATGTTATAATTATGTATTTATTTGTCCAGTTATTAGGTGATGATTTTGGGATAAACCACTTAGCTCTGAGCTTCAGGTTTCTCATCTCTAAAATTGGAAAATAGTAACTTTTCTGGTTTTCTCACAGGACTCCATCAGGTTTAACTTTGGAAACATCTAAACCCCACAGAAATGCAAGGAATCTTTTGCAATTTGGCTGTATTTTCTAAGTCAAAGAGAACAACACCTGAGAGCATTATATGGAGTCAAACTGTGGACAGAGAATTTTTAATGTCTAAACATCCTCCTTTTTAATTTGTGATTTATTCAGAAGTTTGCTTGGAAGAAAGTTATACCCCATTGTTATCTTGTCACTCCATTAACACGGCAGGTAGCCAAGGTGTCTTCTAAGAGGAAACTGTGGCTTGGGGAAATTGCAATCAGTTCAATATTCTTAGCATTTAATAAGCAATATCCAGAATCTTCTTATTTAAAGTGTTGTGACTCTAAGCCTTGAATTAGTCACATGCCTTGAGAGAAAATTTTGTAATTAAATCAATTCCATTGAAACTGCCCTTCATTTATATATATTGTTGCTAGAAACTACAGGGAGACATATTTTTATTACTGACTTTTTATAGCAGAATTGCAAATACAAGCAAGCCATTCATTTTTAAAATATATTTTTGATGCTCAACCAGATATTTTTCTGAATTTGATTATAGGCCATTTGTAGAGAAAACTGTACAATAGTCAGAAATGGTATGCATAATCAGAAGAGGTAATAGCAGTTTAGGAAAAATTTATCTCTGTGAATTTCAGTTGTGTAATTCTTATCTCAGCTATATGCTGTAGATTTGCCGTTCATCTTACTTTGCACTGTCTATAAGTTCACTGCCTAGAGGAATAAAAGTAAAGAATGTAATGCCTTTGCTTAAGGTCTCTGAAGCATTTTTTTTTTTTTTTTTGGTGAAACAAACAAAAACTTTTTTTTTCATTTTATGTTTGATTAAAACCACAAGTGATGGCTTTTTGTTATAATTTTATTTATGAGACTATTGAGGTTTTAACTTCAATTGCTATATAAATACTGTGTATGCTATTGTCAAGAAAACAATTATTTAACCCATTGAAAGAAAATATATTCAAAAAATTATCTCAGCTAGATAACTTCTGTTACTCTTAAGTGTATGCATGATATGGAGTGGAGAGGGAAGACATATGGCTATAATACATGTCCAATTTAACATGTATGTAATTGAATTAGCTTTTCCCAGAGTGGGTCTTTATTTGTTTTATAAATAATCCAAGGGATAATGGTCATTCTTTAGTAGGAATTAATCTTAACTTTAAAAATACTATTTCACAGTCAATTACATAATCCTAAAATTATACACTGAAAATTACTTAAAATCTGTCTTCAAATTGTTTTTGCAACTAGTCAAAGGCCAATATGAGGGTTTTTTTTTTTTTCAGGAGATAAGGGTTACACTAAAATAGGTTTAATATTTGAAATTACCATCTTAGCCAATCACTTCTCATCAAGAACATAATAGAGAGGTTAATCCAAAAGGAGGATAAAATGCTCATCGAATATGAAATAATTACTGAGCAAACACTTCATTTCAGGTGCTACATGAGGTGCTTGAATGAAACTCTGTATAATTATGAACATAATGTCCCAACCAAGGGACTCTGCTACAGAGAAATGTCAGGCAAAGGTATTAAATTAGAAGTTTTGGAGCACAACAAGGACAGGACTATGGAATTAATCATCTGATTTCTACTTGGTAAATTTCGTCATCAGGCTTAGAAGAGTCTACGTATAGAGGTACCCAAAATATAAATAATAAAATTGCAAGACTGTCTACGGCTGCTGAAATTCATTCACTGTTCCAAGAAAAAATGCACCTGCTCTATTGCTTTTTATACAAGTATAATTGTATAACGTTTGGTGCGGATTAATAATTTGCCCCTTTATTGCATACTATTTTGAAAGTTTTCTCTTGATCTGGGTCTGAATGACAGAAAAATATTCAATTTTTACTAAATTAGCTGTTTGAATCACAAATGCAACTGAAAACTAGCCAATCACCTCCCTTTTAGAGACCACATCAGTATTCTGCTCAATAAGTTTGGTATTAAGTAACCAATTTGGCAAAGTCAATATTTCCAAAGTTTAATGCCAGGTAAGTGTATGCTATTTGTGTTCATTTTTCCAAGATAGCTCTAAAACACATATGCTTTGTTTAAAGAGAGAACTTAAATAAGAAAAGCATCCATTAATGCTTGTATATTATGCATGTTTAAGTTATGTAATTTCATCCTCCCAATATTTGAAAATATTATTATAAACTCAATTTTTGCTATGAAAATGTTTATAAAATGAATAAAATATTTACTTCATCTAGTTTCAACAATTGTCAATTCACAGACAACATGATAACATTCATACTGCCACCAAATCACTCTCCATGGATTTCTTTGAAACAAATACAAATCTTATTTCATTCATAGATATTTTCAGTATGTATCTTTAAAGACAGTAATGCTTTTGTAATCATAAACACAATGCTACTACCATGCCTAAAGTAAAGTTTATAATATTTGCTTAGCTTTATCAATACCAGTCCCTATTCAAATTTCTCTGAATATCTCATTTATTTCAGTTTGTTTTTATCAGGATCCAAATATTGTCCACAAATTTCAATTCATTGTTTTTTTGCCTTACATATAATTTATATTTCCTCATCTCTTTATTTTTACTTGCAATTTATTTGTTGATGGGTCAAGTAATTTGTCCCATAAAGCTTTCCCATAGTCTAGATTTTTCTAAGTACATCTACCACTGTAGTATTTCTCTGACAGTGCATTTTCTGTATATTTGTTTTTATATGTAAAAACATAGTCCATATTTTAAAGGAATATACCATAGGTGTTACTATATAGTTTCCAGAAGATGCACACTGTGAAATAATAAACAATAGATATACTGATCTCTAACATTAGTCCCTAGCACAGAGTTCCTGACTTCCTGGGTTAATAAAAATCATCTTTGTTCTAATGAGGGGGTCTCTTGGTGGGCTGTGAGGTGAGGGCTGGTCACCAGAAAGACCACTATGTCATGAGGACTATATATTAGTAATATTCCAGTTATATTATTTATTTTTAAATATCACCCAGAATATTTTATGAAGATACTTCACTCATTAGTCATATGCTTATACTAAGATATAGTTTCTACAAGAAAAGTAAAATATGTATTTTTAATTTTCAGTTTTAAAAGTAGTGAATTTGCTTCCTAACATTACCCAAAGATATTTTATGTATCATCAAGAACTCTTGCATTTAATCCTATTTGTTGAATTCCAAACCCTTGTAATGGTTGCATTGTAGAAGATGAATCAATTTGATAGAGGAAGAATGTGGCTATTAATACAATCTGCAAGACTTTTAAGTGACTCTAGGAGACTGTGATTGCTATGAACTTAATTGTGTCCCCCCAAAATTCTTATGTTGAAGCCCTAATCTCCATTGTGACTAAATTGTGCAACAGGGCTTTTATGAGGTAATTAAGGTTAAATGAAATTATAAGGATTGTATCCTAATCTGATAGGACTGGTGGCATTATAAGTAAAGGAAGTGATCTCTTCTCACCCCACTATATATGTGTGCACTGAGGAAAGGCCATGTGAAAACACATCAGTAAAGCATATGTGCAAGCCAGGAAAAGAGCCCTAAAAAAATACCAAATTTGTTCACACCTTGATCTTGGTTTTCAGCTTTCAGAACTGTGATAAAATAAAATTCCGATCCCTAGCAAACAGCTCCTAAATGGCAGCCATGATCAACAAATACAGTCATAAAATAAACAAGATTAAATCATAACGACTCTTCATTCATTCTATTAGACATAATGTGTTAATTATGAAGAAAAGTCACTTCTATATGTGAAGTCCCTCCAACTGACTTCTTCACACTTAAAATATCTCTGGAGTGTTTCACAATTTCAGGTGCTCTACCATCATAAATCAGTTTTTAGATTGTCTCTTGGTTTCTATATTATTGAGGTTCATTAATTTATTTAAAAATAGTCATTGAGCACCTCTTATTTTCTAGAGACTGGGCCACTTGTTAAACAGGAAAAAATGTAGCCTATCCCTTATAGAGAAAAATCTGACTGTTGTTCCCGACTGAATTAAGTGTATGTAATTCTAGTACCTCTAGGTTTTCAGATATGTTGTTGCTCAAATTGGAGAATGGGCATAGAAAAGGGGTAGAATGTTACAATATTTTCTTCTACATGGAGCATTATTAGAGGAAACTCTGGACTACAGCTGCTGCATCCTAAATTCCTCTTCTCTCTACAGGTAAAGTCCATGAAATCTCCTTTATTTCCTCTTCTGAAACTGGGCACTGAGACAGGAGTATGCCTAAGATCAAAAGTACTAAACTACTTATGATTCTTATTACTAGAAAATTGATATTTGAATTTGAATGATAGTGTTCAAATAGATGGAGGAAATTCACTAGTAACATAGCAGTAAATCATTTTTGACTGAATAATATGTTCATTAGACTAAAAAATACTAAATTCTCAGTCAGCACACATTTAAATGAGAGATCAGTGTGCATTTGTAAATTAGTCATCCTTTGTTCTTTCTCTATAAAGACTAAAATCAATTATTAGCTATAAAAAAAAATGGAACTTTCAGGAGATTTGAACCTTGGAGAATAGTGATAGACTGTTAGGCATTTTAAAATATATTTGCTTTTATAGTCTAATGAATATCCAGAAGTGGTATATTTTCAGCTCTTACTAATAGAAAAAAAAGATCATCACTTCAATTTATATGTCATTTTCTGTTTCCAGTGTGTTTCTATCTAACAATGAAAGCAAAATCCTTTAGTGATAGGAAATGCATCTATTTTCTAATCAGAGAGGTGTGGGAGAGATGAAAGTATTGGCTAGTGCTATCTCTGAATGGCTGTTATCATGCTATGATGTGACTACTTAAGGGGGGGAAACATAATCAAAAGGAGATAAGCTATTGAGTTACAAGTGGATGTAAGATAGAGATGTCACTCAGAATGTTTCTCAACATGCTACAAGCATCCAAACAGCAGAATAAATGTCTCTCAACACTCTATAAGCATTAAAACAGCAGAATAAATACACAGTAAGGAGCCCCATTATCCCATATGATATGACATTTCCCCTTTTCCATTTTACTTTAAAAGTGGTTCCAATTTGGATAGTAAATTATATCAATACAAACTACATACAATAATATAAAAAGTAATTAGGTATAATTAATTCTAAATTAATAGATCTAATTTTTTCACCTTAAATATTATTCCCAGGGAAGAAATTAAGAAAGTGTTTGAATTAGTTTTGCCCTCTGACCATTAAGCATTAAATTCCATACTTATATTAAGTCAAATATTACATTCCTGTAGCTGTATTTCTTGACATTATACTTGGCAGAGGCTAAATCCAATTCTGTTCTTCAATCTATTATGGAATAGATTAGATATAAGCAACCCAGTAGGTCAATAATATTTGATAATGCATATAAAGTCTTCTCTTGTTAGACAAGGGAGAGGACTCTTTAGGAAACATCCTACATTTAGATTTCAATAATGCCTAGTGTTGTACTGGTCTGAGCATAGAGAGTCAACACCAAGACAAAAGTATGCCAAATTGCAGGGTCTTTATTACTGGCAGCCATGGAGGACTCGTGTCTCTCCAACCCATGGCCCTGAAAGGAGGGTGTCAAGACCTTTTATACCAGTAAAAACCACCTTGGGAGTTAAGGGTGAGGGGTGGCGGTGGGGATAAGGGGCTTCAGACATTCTGAGGGCTAATGGATTCTGCAAATCACCTTCTGGGTGGAGATGAGGGTGAGGGGCTCTGGACATTCTGAGGGCCAGGGGACTTTTTGACATTTTTTTTTTTTTAATTCTGATTGTTACTTAAGTGGTTCACAAAAGTCAAGATTAGCATTTGTTTACACAGTGTCTGGGTAGGGTGGAAATCACAGACCTTAATTACTTATTGTAAGTCTCAGGGGCCAAGCTGGTGTGGGTTTGGACTGCTTGCCTGTCACATTAGGGGTTACAGAGAGCAGTTTCAACAGAAAGCCAAGGTATGGTTGAGATATGCAGTTTTATGGGCTTTTACCATGTCGCATTAATATCATGGTTCTGATATTACTAGTGATAGAATACTGTGTAATTTCATTAACGTTTGTAAAACTCAGATTCACTAGTGGTAAATGAAAAAGAAAGATCAAGAGAAAGAAAGAAGGAAGGAGAGAGAGAAAAGAAGAAGTAGGAGGAAGAAGAAGAAGGATAAGGAGAAAGAGGAGGAGAAAAAAACAGGAAGGAAGGGAGGGAGGGAGGGGAGGGAGGAAGGAAGGGAGGGAAGAAGGGGAGGGAGGAAGGGAGGGAGACTAACAAAGAAAGACTAACTTTTACCTTATGCAGAGCTGATTTTTGAAAATAAAAAAATGACTATGTTGCATGGAGCAGCTTACTAAATTCGTAGCATTCGGAGATGAATCTGCTTCTATCCATTTTTATATCATGGACAAGTATATTTAAGTGTATGGAAAATTTTAAAACCATCTCTAATTATGTGATGACCAAGAATATGAGTTGGGCAGAAGAGAACTAGTTATTTGAAACTAAAAAATAAAAAACATCATGCGTTATTTCTCCCAATAACATCCCCAAAATTCAGAATTAAGAAGCTCCGTGCACTTACAGCTGAGACTCAAGTAGCCTCAGCTCAGATGATAGAACTGTCACTAGCTCTGGAAGTGTCCTTTGCATCAATAAGAATACTAATAAGTTACTCTTAAAGTCAACATAAATTAAATGGGTGTTTTTATACATGTAGTCTACTCTTTTCATTTAAAAAACTGTTTTTAATTTTGTAAGCATGTAGCAGGAATTTATATTTATGGGCTACATTTGATGTTTAGATATAGGCATGCAATGCATAATAATTACATTATGAAGAGGGAGGTATCTATCTCCACAAGTATTTATTCTTTGTGCTACAAAAAATTTTAAATATACTTTTTTATTTAATTTAAAATGTAAAATTAAGTTATCATTCACTATAGTCAATCTGTTATGGTATCAAAGAGTAGGTCTTATTCATTCTCTTTATGTACTCATTAAACATCACACCTTTCCCTTAACCCCCAACTACACTCCTCAGCCTCTGGTAACCATCTTTCTACTCCCTATCTTTATGAGTTCAATTGTTTTGAGTTTTAGATCACACAAATAACTAAGAACATATGATGTTTGTCTTTCAATGACTGGGTTATTTCACTTAACATGATGATCTCCAGTTCCATTCATGTTCTTGCAGATGACAGAATCTCATTATTTTTATGACTGAAAAGTTCTCCATTTTTGCAAATGACAGGATCTCATTATTTTTATGGCTGAAAAGTATCACACATTTTCTTTATCTCTTTATCTATTGCTGGACATTTAGGTTGCTTCCAAATCTTGGCTATTCTGAACAGTGCTGCAACAAACATGGGAGTAGAGATATGTCTTCAATATATTGATTTCCTTTTTAGGGGATATATACCTTGGGCTGGGATTGCTGGATCATATGATAACTCTATTTTTAGTTCTTTGAGGAAACTTAAAATTATTCTCCATAGTGGTTGTACAAATTCACATTCCCATCAACAGTGTATGAGAGTTTCCTTTTTTGTACATCCTTCCTAAAATTTGTTATTGCCTCTCTTTTGAATATAAACAATTTACTGGGGTGAAATGATATCTCACTGTAGTTTTGGTTTGCATTACTCTGATGATCAATGATGTTGAGAATTTTTACAAATGCCTATTTGCCATTTGTATGTATTCTTTTCTTTTTTCTTTTTTTCTTATCATACCTTAAGTTCTGGGGTACATGTGCAGATCATGCAAGATTGTTACGTAGGTATACACACGCCATGGCGATTTGCTGCATCCACCCACCGTCACCTACATTACGTATTTCTCCTAATGTTAGCCCTCCCCAATCCCCCCACCCCCTGCTATCCCTCCCCTAGTCCCCTGCCCCTCAACAGACACCAGTGTGTGATGTTCCCCTCCCTGTGTCCATGTGTTCTTACTGTTCAACACTGACATATGAGTGACAACATTCAGTGTTTGGTTTGCTGTTCTTGTGTCAGTTTGCAGAGAATGATGGTTTCCAGCTTCATCTATGTCCCTGCAAAGGACATGAACTCAACCTTTTTTATGGCTGCATAGTATTCCATGGTGTATGTGTGTCACATTTTCTTTATCCAGTCTATCATTGATGGGCATTTGGGTTGGTTCCAAGACTTTGCTATTGTAAATAGTGCTGCAATGAACATACATGTGCATGTGTCTTTATAATAGAATGATTTACAATCCTTTGGGTATATACACAGTAATGGGATTGCTGGATCAAATACTATTTCTAGTTCTAGAACTTTGAGGAATTGCCACCCTGTCTTCCACAATGGTTGAACTAATTTACATTCCCATGAACAGTGTAAAAGTGTTTCTATTTCTCCTCCTGATTTTTTGATGATCGCCATTCTAACTGGCATGAGATGGTTATCTCAATGTGGTTTTATTCGCATTTTTCTAATGATCAGAGTTTATGAGCATTTTTTCATATATTTGTTGGGTACATAAATGTCTTCTTTTGAAAAGTGTCTGTTCATATCATTTGCCCACTTTTTCATGAGGTTGTTTGTTTTTTCTTGTAAATTTATTTGAGTTCTTTACAGATTCTGGATATTAGCCCTTTGTCAGATGGGTAGATTGCAAAAAAATTTTCCCATTCTGTTGGTTGCCAGTTCACTCTCTGGCTGTGCAGAAGCTCTTAAGTTTAATTAGATCTCATTTGTCTATTCTGGCTTTTGTTGCCATTGCTTTTGGTGTTTTAGTCATGAAGTCCTTGCCTAAGCCTATGTCCTGAATGGTATTGCATAAGTTTTCTTCCAGGGTTTTTATGGTGTCAAGTCTTGTGTTTAAATCTTTAATCCATCTGGAGTTAATTTTTACATAAGGTGTAAGGAAGGGGTCCAGTTTCAGCTTCCTGTATATGGCTAGCTAGTTTTCCCAACATCATTTATTAAACAGGGAATCATTTCCCTATACTTGTTTTTGTCAGATTTGTCAAAGAACAGATGGTTGTAGATGTATGGTATTGCCTCTGAGGTCTCTGTTCTGTTCCATTGGTCTGCATCTCTGTTTTGGTACCAGTACCATGCTGTTTTGATTACTATAACCTTGTAGTATAGTTTGAAGTCAGGTAGCATGATGCCTCCAGCTTTGTTCTTTTTGCTTAGGATTGTCTTGGCTCTGCGGGCTCTCTTTGGTTCCATATGAAGTTTAAGGTCGTTTTTTCCAGTTCTGTGAAGAAGGTCATTGGTAGCTTGATGGGAGTAGTGTTGAATCTATAAATTACTTTGGGCAGAATGGCCACTTTCACGATACTGATTCTTCCTAACCATGAGTATGGAATGTTTCTCCATCTGTTTGTGTCCTCTCTTATTTCGTTGAGCAGTGATTTGTAGTTCTCCTTGAAGAGGTCCTTTACATTCTTTGTTAGTTGTATTCCTTTTCACTCCTCCCTTCCCTTTCCACATGCAAAGGAGTCTCACCCCACAGCCAGAACCACACAGGCCCATGAGGAGTACTGCCAGACTACTGCCAATGTTTCATTAAGATCCAAGTGCTCTTAAGTTACCTTGTTCTCAATGCTGCCTGGCCTGGGACTCACTCTTCAGGATAGTGCACACCCCTCTGGCCCAGGACAGGACCAGAATGCTGTTCAAGAGCCAAGTCCTAGATTCAGGAATTCCAAGAGTCTGGTTGGTCTCTACTGCTCTGTTGCCAAGTTGATACCTAAGATTAAAGGCAAAGTCCCCTTTTCTCAAGCAGAAACAGTTTTTCCTTATATCTACCACACCTGGGAATATGCTGAGTCTCACCTCAAGCCTGCAAGTCTCAGAGCCTCACCAATCACCCTCAGTGTAGTACTTGAATATTACTGTGGGTTAATCAGGACCAAAGGGCTCTTCAGTTAGCAGGTGATAAATGCTGCTAGAATTGGGTTCTTCTTTTTAAGGCAGCAGGTTCCCTTCTGGCCTGAGGTAGCTCTAGAAATGTTATCCAAGAGCTAGGGCATGGAATGAGGGCTTCACAACTCTGACCAGTGCCCTATTCTGCTGTGGCTGAGTTAGAATTCAAGATACAAGACAAAGTCCTTTCCAGTCTTGCCTCTCCTCTCCTCAAGTGGAAGGAAGGGGTCTTTTTTGGATCCATGGGTGTGCAGTCAGGTTAGGGGAGGTGAATGCCAATACTCCCTTAGCTGCCCCAGCTGGTGTCCAGTAGGTCATGTCCCCTCAACCCCTTCCCTGGTCTGCTGGGTCTGAACCCAGTTCAGCACTAGGACTTGCCTAAAAGATGTAGTCCTTGAGGCCTAACCTGCCATCAAAGTTTGTTCAGAGCCCCAAAGCACTTTAGTTGGTGGTGACGAGCTAAAACTTGAGTTTGTGGGAACTCAAGTTCCAACTGCTAGGATGGGCAATTCTGCTGTCACAAGCCTCCTTTAAATGTCTCTGATGTACAGGCATCAGCTGAGTTTAGTCTGGTTTTCCTTCTTTCTCTAACAAGACAGCACTGAATTCAATGTGTCACAATTGACATACTCTCCCTGCTACAGCACACAGATATGCTCTGCACCAAGAGGCAGCTACTAAGGAGTTGGGAAGAGTTGGCATCAGCCATTCAGGACTGTTTTTTTCCTACCTTTTTAGTGAGTGTATCAGCAATACAAAGTTAAAACCAGGTCCTGTGAGTGTTCACCAAATTTTTTGCTCTTATAAAGGTGCTTGCTTGTGTAGATAGTTACTTAATTGGGGGACAATCAGTGGAGGCTTCTCTTGCACCAACTTACTGCACCTCTAACAGGCCAAGCAGGGTCTTCCACATTGCCTAGCATATTGGGCAACCTCCTCTTGCCCTGTTGTTAACCTTGGTAAGAATACAAGAAGAACCATGGAAAAGGAGAAAGAAACTTGTCTCCCAAGCTAAGGAATCCTGAGGTTGTCTATCAAAAACACTGTACTAAGAATCTAAACAATCAAACTCTGGCATCATTACCCTGAACAACTCACTACTCTATTATTCAGCAGGTAGTTATTGAATTGTTCATCTGTTACAAACACTTTTCGGGCATTGAGGATACAATTTTGAGTAATACAGATGAAAATCATGCTCAATAGAGTTTGTATTCTAGTGGAAAACAGGACAAATGAGAAAAAAATAATTTCAGATACTAAACGTCACATAGATAATAAAGCAAAATTTTATAGAAAGTCCAAAAAATGGAACAGAAGTGTCCTGTTTCAAAAAGATTGGTGAGAACAGGCCAATATGGTCTGACTGTGTCCCCACCCAAACCTCATCTGGAATTGTAGTTCCTGTAATCCCCAAGTGTTGTTGAAGGGACCAGGTGGAGATAACTGAATGGGGAAATTTCCCCTTCCTGTTCTCATTATAATGAGTTACAGTGTACCATAAAGTGGTTGTGCTAAGGTATAGAATTAACGGAATTTTCCTCTATTTTTATTCCACATAATTTAGAGTCAATATTCTATATTCAAAAGTTTGGCCAAGAAGATGGTTGAATACCCTTCTACTCTTTACTTCTATGAGATCTTTTTTTTTAGTTTCCACATATGAGTGAGAACATGGGGTATTTATCTTTGTGTGCCTGGCTTAATTTGCTTAACATTATATTCTCTATGCTCATCCATGTTTCACAAATGACAGGATTTCATTTTTTTATGGCTGAATACTATTTCATATGTATATGTACTTTATTTTCTTTGTCCAATCATCTATTAATAGACCGGTAGATTTCACATTTTAGCTATGTGCAATGAAAGTGGAGGTGCAGATATTTCTTTAATACATTGTATGGAATTGCTGGATTGTATGGTAGTTCTAATTTTAGTTTTTTGAGGAACCTCCATACTGTGTCCATAATAGAGAACGTTCCTACAAATTTCTATACCATGAAAATTTAGATTAAGCAGGATACAACATTGTGTGTTGTGTCTATGTGTGTGTATAAATAAAGACATACCTGAGACTGGGTTAATTATAAAGAAAAAATTTAATTGAGTCACAGTTCCACATTGCTGGGAAGGCCTCACAATCATGGTGGAAGGTGAATGAGGAGCAAAGTCACGTCTTTCATGGTATGGAAGTTTGGTAGGAATGTTCTCTATTCCTGAAATTTCTACTGTGTATAGAAATTTCATTTTCTCTACAGCCTCACCAGCATTTGTCCATTGGTAATAATCATTCTAACTGGGATGAGATCATATCTTCTTTTGGCTTTTATCAGCTTGTCCTTGATGATTAATAACGTCCAGCATTTTCATATATACATGTTGGTCATTTTTATGCCTTCTTTTGAGAAACGTCTATTTATATCCATTGCCAATTTTTAATAGGATTATTTTAATTTTTTCTGTGAGTTGTTTGAGTTCCTTGTATATTCTAGATATTTGTTTCTTGTCAAAATATTAAAGATATCTTCTCTCGTTCAATAGAATGTCTCTTCACTCTGTTGATTGTTTCCTTTGCTGTGGAGAAACTTTTTAATTTGATTTAGTATTATTTATATATTTTTTGTTTTTGTTACCTGTGCTTTTGAAATCTTACCCATAAAATCTTTACTTCAACTAATGTCCTGAAGCATTTCCCTAATGTTTTCCTCCGGTGGTTTTATAGTTTTTGTTGTTACATTTAAGTCTTCAATCTATTTTGAACTTATTTATGCATAAGTTGAGAGATAGTGGTCAAGTTTCACTCTTTTGCATATGGATATTCACTTTCCCCAGCACTGTTTATTGAAGAGGCTCTCCTCTTCCCAGTGAATGTTCATGGTGCCTTCATCAAAAATATGTTGGCTATAAACATAGGAATTTATATGTGGATTTTCTATTCTGTTTCATGTGTCTATGTGTCTGCTTTTAATCCAGTACCACACTGTCTTGGCTACTATACACCTTTGTAGTATATTTTGAACTTTGGTAATATGATACCTCCAATTTTTTTTTTTTTAACAGAATTGCTTTAGCTCTTTGGATTCTTTTGTGGTTTCCTATTAACCTTGTAATTGTTTTTCTATCCCTATAAAGAATGTCAAAAAGCTAGATAAGAGGATTGTGAATGCTTCCAACACAAGATACATTTTTTTCACGTGACTAATATGCTAATCATTCTGAATTTATTATTCAACATAATATATGTGTATTAAAATATCACTCTTTATTCCATAAATACTTATACATCCACTAAAAATAAAATAAATAATAGTCTACTCTTTTGAATAATCTATAATGTAAATAATTCCCCTAAAGACCATATATTCTTCAAATAGTCATCCTGAGTTTCTATAACCTAGACATAAAACAAGAGAAATTGAAACTCATCATTATTGTTTATAAAACTGTACCCATATTTTAAATTGGTTATTCAAAGTGACAAACAAACACATACTGTTAAAGGAATAGAAATGGGACTAAGGCATAAAGACATCTTCAAACTAGAAGAAATTGTGTCTAAAATAGAAGTAATTACCCAACTCTAGTTTTGTTTTTTTTTTCTCTATTTTTTTTCTAGCTACTTATTTCTTACAGTTTCTTATAGTCTCTTCTGTAAAACTACATGGGAATATATGCAACAAATACCTGAAAAGATATTAAAAAAAAAAAAAGAAAAAAACCCAATTAAAAAAATAAATTAATCAGTTCTGAATTATGAATTCTAATTGTCATCATCTCCATGGAATCAAGAAAACTTGCTTGTTTGTTTGCAGAACTTTGTCAACTTGAGATTAGTTTATTTACTTCAAAAAATACAGAAATATAAAATATAAGAAAAGCCTGCCTTTAGCTATAAAGTAGCTAAGTAGTAGCTGTAGTAAGACTTACTTTTAACAAAAATGTTTCTAATATTTTTTACTTCAGTACACACTGAATTATAAACACATTTATTTTTGGCATATTAAAGATTATTTCTCAACCAAACTCGTGGTGAATTTGCTAGTGTTGCTAAACGTCACATAAGGGTTCCTGTGAACAGTCTCTGATATTTAATATCCTGCATAAGAAGTTGATAAAAAATTTACAACTTCTAAAATCTGTCAATTTGATTTATTTGTGATATCAAACTCATTTAGCATTACCTATCTAACACATTCTCATTTAACTGACCATGATTATTAATTGGCTACTATCCAAAGTAATACACATTTCAACATTATTTTGTTATTTGTGGTCTATGAGATGACACAAAGTACCATGTTTGTATCAAAGGAGACCATCTTATACGTTTATAAATGGTTAAACAAAATCATTAAAGCCTTTTTGTACGAAGCACCAAGATGTGGATTAAATTCAAACTAAAGAAAATACTTCGCATTACCTAAGTTGACATGAAGTACCTAAATATTTAAAAATTCAAATGAAAACCACAATGATATACCATTGCACCCCAGTCAAAATGGGTAATACAACTAACAAAGGATGTAAAGGACCTCTTCAAGGAGAACTGCAAACCACTACTCAAGGAAATAAGAGAGGACACAAACAGATGGAAAAACATCCCATGCTCATGGTTAGGAAGAATCAATCTCATAAAAATGGCCATACTACCCAAAGTAATTTATAGATTCCATGCTATCCTGTCAAGCTACCTATGACTCTCTTCACAGAACTAGAAAAAAACACCTTAAACTTCATATGGAACCAAAAGAGAGCCTGCAGAGCCAAGAAAATCCTAAGCAAAAAGAACAAAGCTGGAGGCATCATGCTACCTGACTTCAAACTGACTACAAGGCTACAGTAATCAAAACAGCATGGTACTGGTACCAAAACAGAGATATAGACCAATGGAAAAGAACAGAGGCCTCAGAGGCAATACCACACATCTACAACCATCTGATCTTTGACAAACCTGACAAAAACAAGCAATGGGGAAAGAATTCCGTTTAATAAATGGTGTTGGGATAACTGGCTAGCCATGTGCAGAAAACAGAAACTGAACCTCTTCCTGAGACCTTACACTAAAATTAACTCCAGATGGATTAAAGACTTAAACATAAGACCTAACACCATAAAAACCCTAAAAGAAAACCTTGGCAAAATCATTCAGGACATAGGCTTAGGCAAGGACTTCACGACTAAAACACCAAAAGCATTAGCAACAAAAGCCAAAATAGACAAATGCGATCTAATTAAACTCCAGAGCTTCTGCGCGGCAAAAGAAACAATCATTAGAGTGAACTGGCAACCAACAGAGTGGAAAAAATTGTTTGCAGTCTTCCCATCTGACATAAGGCTTATATCCAGAATCTAGAAAGAACTAAAACAGATTTACAAGCAAAAAAAAAAAAAAAAAAAAAAAAAAAAACAATCCCACAATCCCATTCAAAAGTGGGCAAAGGACATGACAGACACTTTTCAAAGGAAGACATATATGAGGCCAATAAACATGAAAAAATCCTTATCATCACTGTTCATTAGAGAAATAAAAATCAAAACCACATTGAGATACCATATCACACCAGTTAAAATGGCGACCATTAAAAAAAATCTGGAGACAACAGATGCTGGAGAGGATGTGGAGGAAGATGAAACTTTTACACTGTTGGTGGGAGTGTAAATTAGTTCAACCATTGTGGAAGACAGTGTGGCAATTCCTCAAGGACCTAGAAATAGAAATTACATTTGACCCAGCAATCCCATTACTGGGTATATATCCAAAGGATTATAAATCATTCTATTATAAAGACACATGCACATATATGTTCATTGCGGCACTGTTTACAATAGCAAAGATCTGGAACCAACCCAAATGCCCATCGACGATAGACTGGACAAGGCAAATGTGGCACATATACACCATGGAATATTATGCAGCCATAAAACATGATGAGTTCGTGTCCTTTGTAGGGACATGAATGAACCTGGAAACCATCATTCTCAACAAACTGACACAAGCATAGAAAATCAAACATTGCATGTTTCACTCATAAGTAGGTGTTGAACAATAAGAACACATGGACACATGGAGGGAAGCATCACACACTGGGGTCTGCTGTTGAGGACTAGGAGAGGGCAGCAGGGGTAGGGAGGTTGGGGAGGGATAACATGGGGAGAAATGCCAGATATAGGTGATGGGAGGACGGAGACAGCAAACCACATTGCCATGTATGTACCTATGAGACAATCCTGCATGATATGCACATGTACCACAGAACCTAAAGTACAATAAAAAATATATTTTAGAAAAGTCAAAAAACAACAGATGATGAGGCTGCAGAGAAAAATGAATGTTTATACACTGTTGGTAAGACTATAAATGAGTTCAGCCACTATGAAAAGCAGTTTAAAGACTTCTCAAAGAAGTTACAACAAAACTACTGTTTGAACCCACAATCCCATTACTGGCTATATATTCAAAAGAAAACAAGTTGTTCTACCAAAAGGATTCACATATTCATCATAGCACTATTCACTATAGCAAAGACATGGAACCAACCTAGGCTTCCATCAGTGGTGGACTAGATAGAGAAAATGTGGTACATATACACCACAGACTGTTATGCACTTATAAGAAAAGAATGAAATCATGCATTTTGCAGTAACATGGATGTAGCTGGAGGCCATTATCCTAATTGAATTAATGCCAGAACAGAAAACCAAATGTCACATGCTCTCATACATACATGAGAGCTAAACACTGGGAATTCATGGACATAAAGATGGCAAAAATAGACAATGGAGACTACTAGAAGGAGGAGGGAGGGAGGGGTCAAGGTTTAAAAATATAAGTGCTTTGTATCATACTCATTATCTGGGTGACAGGAATCATAACCCAAACATCAGCATTATGCAGTATACTCAAGTAACAAACCTACACGTGTCTCCCCAGAATCTAAAATAAAAGTTTAAAAAGTATAAAAATGTATGCATAACACAGAGAGTAATGCCAGTGAAGATGGTAGAGTAGCAAGTGCCAGGAATCTGTCTCTCTTCCTAAACAATAACTACACTGGCAGAAATGGTCTGACATGACTGTTACAGAACTCTGGAGTTTATTTAAACACCTGCAGCATCCAGGGGAAAACACTGCTTACAAATTGCTGTTAATTTCAGCCCATTTCAGCTATTAGTTTAAGGGCAACTACCCGTTTGATTAAAAAATATACGCAAATATCTTCAACAAACTACTAGAAAACTGAATTCAGTAGCACAAGAAAAAAAAGCATTTACTTCACTCAAATGGGATTTATACCTGGGATGCAAAGATGGTTCAACAAAAGCTGTCTTCCTACATTTAACTTTCCCTAAAAGTTTCTCTATAAATAGTGAACTATAACCTTGCTGGATATGTCAACAGACTGTAACCTACTCTTGTAACAAGTAGCTGAGTCTCAGCCAATCACAGTAGCTCAGCCATTCACAGCTGGCCAACTGTTTAGTGTTCAAGTAAGGTAAGCATGAAGCTACAATGAATCTAGCTCTTTCAGTGTCTCACTTCTATTTTCTGTACGTTGCTTTCCTTTTACTGTACATAAATGTTTTCCAATCATGTGGCAGCCCCAGAGTTGCTCTGAGTTTATTCTGGTTTCGGTGGCTGCCTAATCCACAAATCATCCTTTGCTCAATTAAACTGTTAATTTAAAAACAAATAAAATACCTAGATATTTGAAATCATCACACAAGAATTGTTTTAAAAAATATGGAAGTGGCTTTCAGATTTTAAATTTTATTAAAGGCTTTTCAGGACATATCAAGATGCTTGAACTTCATTTTATCTAGTTTTAAAATTTATTCTCTTGCTGATTTTCTTGTCTAAACACCCCCCCCCCAACAAGAGGCATTCACTGAATTTTATATTCTACATTCAGGCACAGAAATATTAGGTGTATTAAATACATTTTTTAGACTCCATTATGCAAACTTAAGATCTGCATTGGAGGTGGGAAAAAAAAACTATTATTATTGCTCAGAACTATCATTGTTTTCTATTTCTGTTGTAACAAATTAATATAATTGGTAGCATAAAATAACAAAAACTTATTCTATTTTCTTACAGATCTGAAGGTTCTAGGGGAGAATCCATTTTTTCTTTTCTAACTTTTAGAGGCTGCCCTTATTCCTTGACTCACGCCCCTATACTATATCTTGAAAGCCAGCAGAGTAGCGTCTTCTGATCTCTCTCTCTCCCTCTGATCTCTGTATCTCTGAATTCTTCCATTTTCTGATTCAGGTCATATTCTTGCATTCTTTGACTCTAATCCTCCTATCTCCATTGCGATTACATTGAGCCCGCTAAATCATCTTTCCACCTCAAGATCCTTAACAGAATCACATACACAGTCTCTTTTGCCATGTAAAGTAATACATTTACAGATTCAGGAAATCACAATACAAACATATTTGAGAGGTCATTATCAGCCCACCCTAAGCACATAAAGCTATGACATTTTTAACTGAGAAAACAATACCTATGTAAGCAGTTAGTTTGATTTGGCCTAATGATTATAGCATTTGCATGAGTAAAAGTAAGTTCTTTTCTAGATGAATTAAGCCATCTTTTTGGCTCTGATGATCACGGGGAATTAGTTGTGCTTATAAAAAAACTAATTTTTGGGCACTTTGGGTTTTTCCTATACAGTGCAATCTATGCTATGACATAGTAATCAATGAATGTTAGTGAAATATTTAACCACAGACAAATGCTTAACTCGAAACTTCTAGAAAAGACAGATATAATAACAATATCAATCAAGATGAATCTCTTTGGAAAATAGTTATTGTTACCACATATACTTCAACTTTGTGTATTTAATTTCTAATAACCAACAGCTGTTTTTCATTTACAATACATGATACATGAGGCTATTAATTTTTTTTTTTTTTTTTTTTTTTTTTTTTTGAGACAGAGTCTCGCTCTGTTATCCAGGCTGGGGTCCAGTGCTACAAACTTGGCTCACTGCAACCTCTACCTCTCGAGTTCAAGTAATTCTCAGGCCTCATTCTCCTGAGTAGCTGTGATTACAGGTACTCACTGCCATCCCTGGATAATTTTTGTATTTTCAGTAGAGACAGGGGATCCACCATGTTGCCCTAGGCTGGTCCTGAACTCCTGACCTCAAGTGATCTGCATGCTTCAGCCTCCCAAACTGTTGGAATTAGAGGCATGAGCCACTGCACCCGGCCTCCACTGAACAGCAGATCACTGAGGTTTTTCTTAAGTTTTCTAGCATAAAAATGTATATTTTAACAAGGAAAATATTGTTTCAAACGCAAATTTAATGAACTGGACTATTATCTTTGACCCATAAGAAAATTATGGGAGAGAAAATGTTTTGAACAATATGTTATATTATTTAGAAAATATTTTAATAAAATTTTCACTATATGCAAATAGGCTTTGTGACAAACCTGTGCTTAACTTCCCATAAAGCTGACCAAGTAACACTCCAGTATCAGTTGAGATGGGATGTGGTGACTGGGGAGATGAATGAAGAAAATGTCAGATTCTCTTTGTAATTCACCACTCCCCTAGAGGGATACTTTTAATTCCATGTCTTCTAAAATCTAGCAATAACTCTTAAGGCAAATGCCATTTGGGGTTATAAACAATGGGTGCTATCTCAGCACCAAGTCTTTAATCAGACCGCCTTCATTGGTAATTCAACCTTTTCACCATACCTTCTTAGAATACCCAACACCATTGCAGAATAATAAACATTCTTTTTCCTACACATTGGACTATTACTTCAAGAAAACTAAAACTATTTTGGAGTATTACAATTATTTCTTTTGCTCATAATCTTAAATAAACAATAGGAATAAATAATATTTAACCATTATAAGTTACTTTTAAATGAGTCATATTGTTAATTTATTTTAAAGAAGATGAATATTCACTGAAAACTTCTGGGAAGATATTGTTAAGAGCAAACACCCCAGGAATCTCTTCCTTTATATTCCCATTAAAATATACATTGGTAATAAAAATAGTCTCCATGTCTTAAAACTTACATTATAAGAGGCACTATGATAGATACAATGTTTAACTCCTTTAATTCTTAGAATGGCCTTTTGAACAAATGAAACTGAAAGTCTTGGACATGAATTTCCTAAAATTACTTAGCTACAAAATGGCAAAGCTGGAATTTTGACCTAAGTCTGGCTGATACCAAAGTCTAATTGCTTAAAGCATGTATGTAGAAAAAAACTAATTGGCCTTAAACTTAGTAGCAAGCATAAACAATATTAAAGCTCTGGTTTCCATTTATAATAATTAAAATATAAATGAAAACAAATTTTCAAAAATGTAAGATAAATCCAGATATTTAAAGTTAAAATGTTGAGTGACATCAAAATATTTATTGTATTTTAAAACCTTACATGTTGAGACACATACAAAGATGAGTTATATATCACTATCAGGGAAGTATATATTTCTGTTATATAGAAACAGATATCTAAGATTTAAAAAACAACTGTTCCTCAAGAACATTTTAAACTATTTAGAAACAAATAATTTCAGAGAGTGAATTTCTGATGCAATTTCTACCTTAAACCCCTTCTTAATTTGGAGGTGAAAGCAAAACTTTATAACCAAAAACTAAGTCAGCAGTCCCAACAAAATTAGTTTCATCAGAACTCAACTTCAAATGAATGACACTGTTGTTGCTAAATGACATCTCAAAGTGACCTGCTGGATCTTAAGACATATAATTGTTACACACAAACTATTTCAAGTAATAGAATCCCTGAAAATGCAGTATTTTATTGTCATGGTTAGAATGACTATATATTGTATCACTAAATCAAGGAAATTTAGTAGTGAAAGGAGGCAATGCTGATAACTAAGTCGGAACAAAAGTAAAATAGGGTTGTGGGCAAATCAGGGTATATGGTCAATCTAAAGACATCATGTCTAAGGAAGACACAATAGCTAAAGGATTATATATCCCCACTGATACATGAACAGGACAAGAAAAGACTTGAAACCAAGAAAAAATCATTTGTTAATGAATATAATTAAAAAAAAAAAAAAACTATTTTCTGCTTCTCTATAGCAAGATAAGCTCCTCCCAAAACAATCATTCTGCAAATAACAACTACAATTTATTTAACAACTATAAATTATGAGTGGAGGGGAATTAGCTGAAAGCCCTGGAAGTGATAAAAGATAGATTCAGAAGAAAAATCAAAACTTGAAAGAAGGATATGCCACCAGCAAGTCTTTCCTATTTTTGCAGCATTTTTGCATGAGGACTTCAGGGTTGGTGGCTACATAGAGTGGCTACCATGCTAGGGAAAAAAAAAAAAAAAATCAGTGCAATCTTAAGATGGTCTCTTTCCCATCTAGAAAGAGAAGCAAAAAAAAAAAAAAAAAAAAAAGACCTCCCTTTTGTATTCTTGCTTTTGGTGTGACCCAGAGTGGAGAAGAACACAGTGCGGGTGTATCCCTCTGCTGTTTTTCTTCCTTCGTTCCCAGCAACTTGTTAAATATGAAACCCATGGTGGCAGGCATGACCTCAGCCATGAAACCAGAGGAACTAAGCAATTGGGATTAGTCACGCTTATCTATGTGACTCTAGTCCTCCATATGTAATTTCCCTTTGACTTCTTAGACTTGTGTTACTTGCTTGCTCCCTGAAAAACACGGATCTAAGGAGAGACTATGTAACAGTTGCGTTTGTGCAACTGTTGCACTTCCCTACTTAATGGTTGAAGTGCGCTGGTTTGAGCTCTATATCCTGCTATTATGGCCAGTGCTAAAGCATTTACCCTTAGAGAATGGTTCTGACTAATTTCTAAACTTAAAATATCCTTATTAATTAAGTTGGGGATTTTAATTTTTATTGGAGGCAGAATATGTGCCTTACAAGTATGTAGAGACCAAATAGCCTTTTTCCGGCTGAGGGTACAGTATCAAGACTAAAATTTGGCTTCAGAGAACATTTTACTCCTAGTTGTTGAAGACAGAATTTCCTGTTTACAGAAGCAGCATAAAGCCTGGATTCTAGTAGAGAGGAGAAAAAAGGGGAGAGAACTGGGAGCTAGGGTGTTTCAGTAAAGGACTGACAATGTGACTCATGGAGTGGATCCCTATTCTACTAGTTGGTGTTGTTGACCTGGAAATTCATGTGCGCTGCAGACCAAGGGCAGACAGTGACCTGGAAGTGCCATATGCTCTTCAGACCAATGGCAGAGAGACTCACTCTGGGGGCCTAGGGGGGGACACTCTGCTCCTAGAAATTCACAAAGACATCTTCCCTTGAGTTATATCAACATTTACTATGACATTCCCGATCTTGCCCAACAAGTTCCCTGAACTGTAAGACTTCCCACACATTTCATACACAGTGAAGGTAAGAGATATGATGACCACAGACAGGAAAGGAGGATATTACAGTAGGAAAAGTGGAGATCCAGTTGCTGACATCCCATTAAGGATTTGGAGGCTGAGATTATTGGACAAGCTTTTCGATAACACCAGGGGATAGCCCCAGCCAGAAATCCACAGTTGCCCCAGGACTTCTTCCAGTCCCACATGATGGGTAAGTCATTCATGAAAAGGAGCTGGCTCAAATTTGGCCAACATGCCCAGCAATGTATTGGTGCTGGGGGATTCTCCATGTTCTACCCAGTAAACCTATACTCCAAGTCTTGTAAGGCTTGCAGCCATGTGAATTATTTTTTAAGTGGCTGAAGGGGGCCCCAGTATTTGGTTTGATTTGGTTCTAAATGGATGCCAAGAGCTTCAAAATGAAAGGACAAAGTTGGAATCTGTACCTCTACTCACTGTTTCAATGAATGTTGTACCTGGTGTCCCAAACAAGATCCCCAACATGAAGCAGCTATGTTGCCAGAGGTATATACACTGAGGTTTGTTCTCTCACACAAGGAAAATTTAGGAAATGAACACACATGAGGAGTTTAGCAGTGAAAGTTTAATAGGAAGAAGAGAAGAGAAACAGTTCTTTCTATAGAAAAGGTTCTCTAAGCAGAAAAGACTGTAAATGCACTGAATTTTAAGTCTAGCTTGTGGAGGTGGTATCTGATTTACATAGGGCTCACAGATTGGTTCAATAAGGTGTGATGTTTACATAGCATGCAGGGAAATGCTGGTGACCTCACCCTAATCTGATTATGCAGATGGGCTTTCCAGTTGATTGGCACTATCTTATCTGCTCCTTACCATATATGTGGCTGACAAAGAGAAGGGAAGATGGATCTACCGTCTTGAACACGATTATGTCTGCAGCTTGATTGCTGACCTTTGTTAGAAAAAATAATAATAATTTGGGGCTACTTTTTATTAAAAGGAAAACCATAGCAAGGGCTTCTGCAACTTTAGGATCTTCCTAAGTAATTTCTTCTTAACTCCTTTATCAACAGAATATTTCCTGCCACTATAGGTAGGTTACAATAAAAACCCTGGTAAAGCCAAATTAGAGGGCTTATTATTACATTAGGGTTTCTCAAACTTTGATGGACACCTTGAAAAATCTGTAGAGATTATTAATAAAAATGGTATCAGTATTCTCAGTCCAGAAAATCTGATTTAGCAGAATTGGGCAGCATTTGGTATCTTTATTTCACCTAATTTTCATATTGGTTCTTAAATAATCTAGTGTTTGAAAACATTTAATTAGAGACAATGTTATATTTGGTGTATACTTGTGTAGTTGGTGGAGCTTTTAAAAACAATATAGATGTTATACTCATAACAACTGAATCAGAATCTCTGAATATAAAGTCCAGAAATCCACATTTAATATGTGCCCTCAAACTACCATTTTTTAAGAACTAAAAAGCATTACAAAATTAATATTTAAAAAAATTATATTTGTTTGGACTTCAGGGATGCACAACCATGAATCTGGTATTATATCATGATATTTTACAAATAAAAAAGGAGAATTTTCTGTACTGACACATTGTAAACAATATATAACACATAACTCTAACCTTAAATGCTTAATGGAGTATCCACCAGATTGTTTTCAGTCCTGCAATCACCTCACATCTTTTAGCTGCTCAATCAGTCAGCACAGCTTGAAGATCAAAGGAAAATTCTCCACAAGATCAACCTTGTGTGGAAGGGTATTCCTCCTGCTAAAATACATCATTCAAATATATTGATTTCCTAAAAAGATCAGGTGAAGAATGCATCAATTTTACTAACTACAACAAGATAACTTAAGAAGTACAAGAATACGTCTAGCTTGTATTTTACAAAACCATATTTACTTTGTATTATATCCATTCACAGATCTGTACATTTATGAAAAATTGAGCTTCTCTTCCTATTCTGTTTCATCAGTGAAAAGAAAATTTTCTTTCACTTAAGACTGAATATATTAAAAGTCTAACAAATTGTCACTGTAGCTTCAGGTTTTTTTGATCAACTCCTAGATAGGAGAAGTAATCAAATTTTGCTTCATTTTGAAGTTTATTGAGAAGAGTTCCAATTAACTAAAGACAGAAGAAGGAGAGGTCAAAAAACATATAAGTATCTGGTCACAATTTCTGAGCAGAGTAAAATAATTGGAAATTGACTGCAGTTATTATAAAAGGGATTTTATTGATATTTTAAAGTCATATTTTAATGGACAAAAAAATTATAGGACATCACATTACCCTTAATTTATCATGCAACAGACACTTCCTAATATTTAACTCCCTGGTGTTTATTCAATTATGTAGTATGGATAGGATACTTTCTGCATTATTAATCATAAAATTAAATACTCAATATATTATAAAAATTCACAGCACTAGCTACTTAGCCTTTTAAGTTAAATATCTGCCTTAAAATTTTTAAGATTAAAATCTAAACTCTAGAACATATGTTTTTAACACAGTTGATAACCACCTCAACTGATAACCATCTCAACAAAACATGTAACAGCCTTTGACAATAATCACAATATGTGCATATGTTCATTGACATCACCCTTATGTCACACTGTTTCTTTGTAAAAAGAAAAACAGATACACATAAAAAAAACTACGTGAGCTACTGGTAAATTAGAACATTCTTAAAGAAACACAATGTCAACAATATGCCAGAATAAGTTGGTATAAAAAGAAAATCTTCTTGTTAAAACAAATGAAAACACTAATAAAAAATATGAGTTAGTAACATTAATCACTCTGCTCAAAAGAAATAAATTCAAAAGTCATTGGCATGTAGCAGAATGAAAAAGAAAACTGAAGAACAGTAAGCAGCAGTCAAGATCAAGGCACTTCCCAGGGCAGCAGATCATAGACAAAGAGCTGAGGGATAAGTCTGAAGGCGAAGATTGGATAGATGTGACCTCAGGCCTGAAGCAGATAGAGAAATCAAGGTGAGACCCTGTGTAACTCATAAAACTTCTAAGGACTGCAAAGTATATAAATTATAGGGCACAAGTGGTAAGGAATCAATGGGTAATGTGCATAGAAAAAAATGTGGAAGACTGAAGACATAAAATTATACAACATATACAAAACCAGCCTAACATTAAAGACAGTAAACTAATAAAGTGAATTAGAAATAACACCTTCAAGAATCTAAAAAATGAAAACTATTTTATAGTGATTATAAAATAATAAATTATTTTGAGAACCTAGAAATAATAATATAAGAACCTAGAAAATGAAAACTGTTACATAGTGATTATAAAATAATGGTGCAACCATTACCATAAACAAGTTTTAGAACATTTTATCTCCTTAAGTAAGATCTCTCATGCCCATTTACACTTAATCCATGTTTAATACTTAGACCTAGAGAATGAGTAAACTACTTTCTGTCTTTATGAATTTGATGTTTCTAGATACTTCATATAAATAAAATTATACAATGTGTGGTCTCTTACATTTGTCTTCTTTCACTAGCCATGATGTTTTTGAGATTTATCCATTATTCAGTGGTCCCTGCAATAGGGCAGGATGGTGCTTGGGTTTCCCACTTTAGGAAGTTTGCCTCTGCTGCTCAGTCAGGGAGGGACAGCAGTGGGAAGGATGCAGTGGCACCAAGTGGGTCTGGAGCTCTGAGCAGTGCAAATGGAATAGTTGCCCATTGGAGATTGGGGAATTGGGGAAGCAAGACCTAAGCCTATTTCCACTTCTGTCACTGAGCACCCAGGGTTTAGATCATCAGGGAATATCAGAGGCAGGACTGGATTGCAGCTCCAACTTGGACAGACAGAGTAGCATAAGGAAGACCACACTGTGAATTTTAGCACCAGATCCTCTACAAGAACAAACCAGCAATCCCAAGGACCCAAAGACTCTCTGAAGGAAGCAGACTGCTCCCACAGGACCTAGGAGACACCTCAAATACTGCGAGTGCCCCAACTGTAGAAGCGGGAAAAGGAGAGCCTCCTCTCCCATACACCTCCCACTGGAGAAATTGCAGGTCTGTTTGTGGGTGAAGTTTATGATCTTACTTGGAGCCTAGTCAATTTAGAGAGTCAAGCAAAGTACATGGGTAGATGAAACAGCAGAAAGGCCTGCGGAGCTTGCTGGGTTCCCAGGCAGGCCATTCCTTTCTGGTACCACAGGGATCCAAGGAGGGAGGCCAGAGGAGTGGGAGGGAAAAAAATAACACATGGAGAAGAAAATCTCCAGCTCAACTCTGTAATAATTTGAATGGGGTGGGAAGTTTCCTGGCCAGAACTCAGAGAAGGATGCATATCCATTGTACAGACTTCACAAGTAGGGAGAAGAACCAAGCCCTTTTCTTTAGCAACTGGGAGGTGGGTATCCTGGGGCAAGTTCCCAAATCTGGCTAGCCCACCACCTGGAAACAGACTTGGGGCCATTGTGGGACACAGTATGAGTGAGACCAGCCCTTCAGTTTGCATAGGAACTCAGTGAGGCCATGACTGCCAGCTTTCCCCCACTTCCCTGACAACTTGCATTACCCAGCAGAGGCAGCCATAATCCTCCCAGATACACAACTCCATTGAGCTGGGATCCTCATCCCTATCCACCCCCAGTGCAGCAGCAGCAAGACCCAACCAAGGAGTTTGAACTCAGACACACCTAAGCCCTGCCCTCACCTGATGGTCCTTCCCTACCCACCCTGGTAGCTGAAGACAAAGGGCATATAATCTTGAGAGTTCTAGGGCCCTGTCCAGTGCCAGTTTCTCTCCATACTACCACAGTTGATGCTTTCACACCCTGCCACCTCAACTGGAACAGGTGCTGGTATCCACAGCTGAGAAACCCAGAGACAGTTTACTTCACAGGACTCTGAATACAACCCCTAGTACCAGTCCAAAGCCTGGTAGATTTGCTGGGTGGCTAGACCCAGAAGAGAGACAAAAATTACTGCAGTTTGGCTTACAGAAACCCACATCCATAGGAAACAGGGGAGAGTACTACATAAAGGGAACACCCCATGGGACAAAAGATTATGAAAAACAGCCTTCAGCCCTAGACCTTTGCTCTGATAGAGCCTAACCAAATGAGAAGGAACCAGAAAACCAAATCTGATAACATGACACAAGGTTCTTTAACACCCTCTGAAAAATCACACTAGTTCACCAGCAATGGACCTAAACCTAGAAAAAATACCTGATATGCCTGAAACGGAATTCAGGAGGTTAGTCATTAAGCTAATCAGAAAGGCACCAGAGAAAGGTGAACCTCAATGCAAGGAAATCTAAATACTCAAGGAAATAGATAGCTTAAAGAAAAAACAATACAAAATTCAGGAAATATTGGATACACCTGTAGAAATGCAAAATGCTCTAGAAAGTCTCAGCAATAGAACAAAACAAGTAGAAGAAAGAAATTCAAAGCCTGAAGACAAGGTCTTTGAATTAACTTAATCCAACAAAGACAAAGAAAAAAATAAGAAAAGAGAAACAAAGTTTCCAAGAAGTCTGAGATTATGTTAAACAATCAAACCTAAGAATAATTGGTGTTCCTGCGGAAGAAGAGAATTTTAAAAGCTTGGAAACCATATTTTGGGAAACAATCAAGGAAAACTTCCTGCTAGAGACCTATACATCCAAACACAAAAGCACAAAGAACAAGTGGGAAATGAATGACAAAAAGCTCATTGCCTAGGCACATTGTCGTCAACTTAGCCAAACTTAAGACAAAGAATCTTAAGAGCTGTGAGACAGAAGCATCAGGTAACCTATAAAGAAAAACCTATCAGATTAACAGCAGATTTCTCAGCAGAAACACTACAAGTGAAGGAATTGGAGCCCTATCTTCAGCCTCCTCAAATGAAACAATTACCAGCCAAGGATTTTGTATCCAGCAAAACTAAGCATCATTAATGATGGAAAGATACAGTCTTTGTCAGACAAACAGATGCTGAGAGAATTTGCCACTACCAAGCCACCACTACAAGAACTGCTAAAAGGAGCTCTAACTCTTGAAACAAATCCTGGAGACACATCAAAACACAACCTTTTTTTAAAGCATAAATAACACAGGATCTATAAAACAAAGATAAAAATTAAAAAGCAAAAACAAAAACAAACAAAAGCACACAGGCAATACATAGCATGATTAATGCAACAGTACTTTGCATCTCAATATTAACATTGAATGTAAATGTCCTAAATGCTCCACTTAAAAGATATAGAACTGCAGAATGGATAATAACTCACCAACCAACTATCTTCTGCCTTTAGGAGACTCACCAAACACATAAGCACTCACATGGACTTAAATTAAAGGAATGGAACAAAGGAATTTTATGCAAATAGACAACAAAAGTAAGCAGGGGGAATTATTCTTATATCAGAAAAAATAAACTTTAAAACAACATCATTTAAAAGAGACAAAGAAGGAGATTATATAATGGTAAAAGACAACATCCAGCAGGAAAATATCACAATCCTAAATATATATACTTACATAAATTTGGAGCTCCCAAATTTGTAAAACGATTACTAACAGACATAAGAAATGAGATAGACAGCAACATAATAATACTGGGGAACTTCAATACTCCACTAAAAACACTATACAGGTCATCAAGACAGTCAACACAGAAACAATGAATTAAATTATACCTTGAAACAAATGGACTTAACAGATACATACAGGATGTTTTATTAAACAACCACAGAATACATATTTTATTCAACAGCTCATGGAAATTTCTCCAAAATAGACCATATAATAGGCCATGAAATGATCCTCAATAAATTTAAGAAAACAAATTATATCAAGCACTCTCTCAGACCACAGTGGAATAAAACTAGAAATAACTCCAAAAGGAACCTTCAAAACAATGCAAATACATGGAAATTAAATAACCTGTTCCTGAATGAGTATTGAGCCCAAAACGAATCAAGGTAGAAATTTTAAAAACCTTTCAACTGAATGACAATAATGACACAACTTAACAAAACCTCTGGGATACAGCACAGACAGTGCTAAGAGGAAAGTTCATAGCCCTAATGCCTACATCAAAAAGACTGAAAGAGCGCAAACTGTCATTTTAAGGTCACACCTCAAGTGACTAGAGAAAGAAGAATAAACCAAACCCCAATCCCAGGAGAAGATAGGAAATAACCAAGATTAGAGCAGAACTAAATGAAATTGAAACAAAAATAATACAAAAAATAAATGAAACAAAAAGCTGTTTTTTTTTTAAGAAAAGATAAATAAGACTGATTGTCCATTAGCAAGATCAACAAAGAAAAGAAGAAACAAAATCCAGATAAACTCATTAAGAAATGAAAGAGGAGGTATTATAATTGACACTACTGAAATACAAAAGATAATTCAAGGCTACTATGAATACCTTTATGTGCATAAACTAGAAAACCTAGAAGAGATAGATCAATCTTTGGAAAAATGTAACTCTCCTAGCTTAAATTAGGAAGAATTAGATACCCTGTCTTGGGAACCAACTCACAGACCATGACCTAGTGACAGATGAACAAATTGACTCATATACAAATCTCCAGTGAAAGAGTGGGCTGGGGATCCATGGCCATTTACAGACACTGCTGAGAGAGATAACAGCCATAGGCCCTGACAAGCTGGCACTCAGGACATTTATTCAGTATAGATTTAATGACAGAGGATCTGTGTAAACACACAGATAACGATTAAAGGCCAGGTTCTGAGACCTAAAGTAAACACGACTAGGGGTTAATTAACTTCTGCCAACCCCCAAGTAGGAGGCAATCATGTACAGATGGGCAAAGGTTGATCTTAGGACAACAAGCCATTTAAATAAACTCTTTTGCATTCCCATTAACTGCCCTATGCTTCAAGCCTCAAGATTAAAAAAAAAAAAACTATCTCCCTTTCGCCCATTCTTTCCTGAAGCATCTACAAAAACCTCCTGGCCTTCCAAGAGGGTTTGCAATTATTCTATAATGTTTATATTTTTGCCAACACCCCAACCAATCCTCCACACTCTAAACAGACCAATAAATAATAGGGAGATGTAAATGGCAATTAAAAAATTACTGACAAGAAAAAGTCCAGGACCAGAAGGATTCATGGTAGAATTCTACCAGATATTCTGGCTACATGACTATGAGTTTGTGAAAGTTATGATTTTCTACCTAAAATGAGTTTATTTTATAGGCAAACCATAAAAAACTCATCAAGTTTATACTCAACATCTGTATGTAAACATTTCCTCCTTAAAAATAAATGTGGGTCGGTCATGGTAGCTGATGCCTGTAATCCCAACACTGAGAGGCCGAGGTAGGAGGATTGCTTGTGGCCGGGGTTTTTAGACCAGCCTGAACAATGTAATGAGACGCCATCTCTACAAAAAAGAAGAAGACAAAGGAGACAAAGAAGATGAAGAAGACGAGGAGGAGGAGGAGGAGGAGGAAGAGGAGGAGGAGGAGGGGGAGGGGGGAGGAGGAGGAGGAAGAGGAAGAGGAAGAAGAAGAAGAAGAAGAAGAAGAAGAAGACAGAAGAGGAGGAAGAATTCTACCAGATATTCAAAGAATAATTGGTACCAATCTTTTTGATACTATTCAACAATATAGAGAAAGAAATAACCCTCCCTAATTCATTCTGTGAAGCCAGCATCACCATAATACCAAAATCAGGAAAGCACATAACCAAAAAAGGAAACTACAGACCAATATCCTTGATGAAAATATATGCTAAAATCTTTAATAAAATACTAGCTAATTGAACCCAACAACATATCAAAAAAATCCACCATGATTAAGTAGGTTTTATAACAGGGATGCAGGGATGGTTTAAAATATGCAAATCAATAAATTTAATACACCACATAAACAGAATTAAAAACAAAAATCACATGATCATCTCAATAGATGCAGAAAAGCATGTGACAAAATTCAACATCCCTTTAAAATTAAAACTCTCAGCAAAAAGGGACATACCTTGATGTAATAAAAGCCGTCTATGATAAACCCACAACTAGCATAATACTGAATGGAGAAAAGTTGAAAGCAATTTCCCTGAGAACTGGAACAAGTCAAGGATTCCTACTCTCACTACTCCTCTTCAACACAGTACTTGAAGTCCTAGCCAGAACAATTAGACAAGAGAAAGAAATTAAGGACATCCAAACTGGTAAAGAGAAAGTCAAACTGTTGCTATTTGCTGACTATATGATTATTTACCTTGAAAACTCTAAAGACTCCTATAGAAATCTCCTAGAACTGATCAAAGAATTCAGCAAAGTTTCCAGATATAGGATTAATGTACACGAATTAGTAGCTCTTCTATATACAAACAGTGACCAAGTAGAGGATCAAATCAAGAATTCAACCCCTTTTTTCTGCAAAAAAAAATAAAAAATCTTATGAATATACCGAACCAAGAAGTCAAAAAATTTCTACAAGGAAAACTACAAAACACTGCTGAAAGAAATCATAAATGACACACAAAAAATGGAAACACATCCCATACTCATGGATGGGTAGAATCAATATTGTGAAAATGACCATACTGCCAAAAGCAATCTACAATTTAAATGCAATCACCATCAAAATACCACCATCATTTCTCATAGAGTTAGAAAAAAACAATTCTAAAATTAATTTGGAACCAAAACAGAGCTGACATAGCCAAAGCAACACTAAGCAAAAAGAACAAATCCGGAGCACCACACTGCCTTATTTTAAACAATATTATAAGACCATAGTCACTAAAACAGCATGGTACTGGTATAAATATAGAAACATAGACCAATGAAACAGAATAGAAATAAATTCTAATATTTGCAGCCAACTGATCTTCAACAAAGGAAACAAAAACATAAACTGGGTGGTCGCGGGAGAACTCTTTTCAACAAATGGTGCTGGGATGATTGGCTAGCCACATGTTGGATAATAAAACTGGATCCTTGTCTCTCACATTACACAAAAATCGACTCAAGATCTATTAAGGACATAAATCTAAGAACTGAAACTATAAAAATTCTAGAAGATCACATTAGAAAAACTTTCTAGATGCTGGCTTAAGCAATTATGTCATGACCAAGAACCTAAAGCAAATGCAATAAAAAAAAAAAAAATAGTTGGAACTTAATTAAACTAAACAGGTAAAAGGAAAAGTCAGCTGAGTACACAGACAACCCACAGAGTGGGAGCAAATCTTCACAATCTCTACATCTGACACAGGATATATAGGATCCTTTGTCGAGAATCTACAATGAACTCAAATCAGTAAGAAAAAAGCAAACAATCCCATCAAAAAGTAGGTTAAGGACATAAATAGACAATTCTCAAATTACGATATACAAATGGCTGACAAACATATAAAAAATGCTCGGGGAATGCTGGGAAGATGGCCGCCTAAGAATAGCTCAGGACTTAGCTCCCAGTGAAAGTGCAGAGGGTGAGTGGACGCCGCATTTCCAGACGAACTCTTATTGCCCACAGACCAGGAGATACCCAGGCAGAGGGGTCGCCAGCGTCGCAGTCCCAGCTGGTGCGGCTGTTTTGGCCCCCGCGGGGCTGATTCCGCCCGCGCGGCTGCTGTGACCACTCCCTGTTGCTGCCGTTCTCCGTACAAAAGCCAATGGTTTGGGAGCCCTCTTAGCTGGCGAGCAGAGCCCTGAGACCGCAGAATAGCCCATTCATCTGAAACAGCGAGTCAGGCCAGGAGATTCCTAGGCAAAAAATCCGCCAGGAGCCGGCGCCGCAGTTCGAGCCGACTCAGTGAGTCGCAGCACGGGAGATCCCGGCGCCTTTTCAACAAGTGACCAGAACGCGGGGTCGCGGGGTCGTTCAACTTAAAAGAAAAGACTCTGAGTCAGGGAGCCAGGTGATCAGGCTCGGTTGGTACCACCTCTCCACCCCCAACAACAACGAAAACAAAAATAGTAATTGGAAACCCGCTGGGTTGAGCCCTTCAAACCAAGCACAGCTGAACCGGGACGGTCCGGCTCCGTGGGGGAGGGGTTTCCGCCATTACTGAGACTCTCCACCACTACGGAGGCAGGCTGCCGTTGCCGAGGCAACCTGCCACAACAGAGAGAGTCCACCACAACAGAGAGAGTCCACCATAACAGAGGCGGGGCCACCATTGCCGAGACAGTTCTAACTACGCCCTTATAAAAAGGACTACAGGGAAGAGCTCAGGGCAGCTGGGCGGAGCCCACAGCAGCTCAGCAAAGCCCCTGCGGGCAGGCAGTGGCTAGGCGTGCTGCTAGCTGGGCCAGTCCGACCTGAAAGAAAAATCAAAAAAGGCAGTAGTGCAAGGGAAACTCATAAAGCTCCAACTCCCTGGGACAGAGACAGACAACAGGTGGATAAACCCACAAAAATGGGAAGAACCCAGCGTAAAAAGGATGAAAACTCCCGAAACCAGAACACCTCTCCTCCTAAAAGGGATCACAACTCCTCACTAGCAAGGGAACCAGACTGGATGGAGAAGGAGGGTGATGAAATGACAGAATCAGACTTCAGAAGGTGGGTAGTAAGAAACTACACTGAGCTAAAAGAACATGTTCTAACCCATCGCAAAGAAAATAGGAACCTTGAAAAAAGATTGGACGAACTGCTGACGAGAATGGACAGCATAGAGAGGAGTATAAATGAATTGATGGAGCTGAAAAACGCAACACGAGAACTTCGTGAAGCATGCACAAGCTTCAACAGCCGAATTGACCAAGCAGAAGAAAGGATATCAGAGGTCGAAGATCAACTCAATGAAATAAAAAGAGAAGGCAAGAACAGAGAAAAAAGCACAAAAAGGAATGAACAAAATCTTCAAGAAATGTGGGACTATGTGAAAAGACCTAATCTACGTCTGATAGGTGTACCTGAATGTGATGAAGAGAATGAATCCAAGCTGGAAAACACTCTTCAGGATATTATCCAGGAAAACTTCCCCAACCTAGCAAGGCAGACCAATATTCAAATACAGGAAATACAGAGAACACCACAAAGATATTCCTCAAAAAGAGCAACCCCAAGGCACATAATCGTCAGATTCACCAGGGTTGAAATGAAAGAGAAAATGCTAAGGGCAGCCAGAGAGAAAGGTCGGGTTACCCACAAAGGGAAGCCCATTAGACTCACAGCAGATCTCTCAGCAGAAACCCTACAAGCCAGAAGAGATTGGGGGCCAATATTCAACATCCTAAAAGAAAAGAACTTTCAACCCAGAATCTCCTATCCAGCCAAACTCAGCTTCATAAGTGAAGGAAAAATAAAATCATCACCACCAAACCTGCTCTACAAGAACTCCTGAAAGAGGCTCTACACATGTAAAGGAACAACCAGTACTAGCCACTCCAAAAACACACCAAATGGTAAAAAAGCATCAACACAATCAAGAATCTGCATCAACTAACCAACAAAACAGCCAGGTAGCATCAAAATGACAGCATCAAATTCACACATAACAATACTATCCCTAAATGTCAATGGACTAAATGCCCCAATCAAAAGACACAGACTGGCAAATTGGATAAAAAGCCAAAACCCATCAGTGTGCTGTATCCAGGAAACCCATCTTACATGCAAGGATACACAAAGGCTCAAAATAAAGGGATGGAGGAAGATCTACCAAGCAAATGGAGAGCAAAAAAAGGCAGGAGTAGCAATTCTCATCTCTGATAAAATAGACTTTAAAGCAACAAAGATCAAAAGAGACAAAGAAGGACATTACATAATGGTAAAAGGATCACTGCAACAAGAAGAGCTAACGATCCTAAATATATACGCACCAAATACAGGAGCACCCAGATACATAAGGCAAGTTCTTAATGACTTACAAAGAGACTTAGACTCCCACACAATAATAGTGGGAGACTTTAACACCCCATTGTCAATATTAGACAGATCAACCAGACAGAAAATCAACAAGGATATCCAGGACCTGAATACAGACCTGGAACAAGCAAACCTAATAGACATTTACAGAACTCTCCACCCCAAATCCACAGAATATACATTCTTCTCAGCACCACATCACACCTACTCTAAAATTGACCACATAATTGGCAATAAATCACTCCTCAGCAAATGCAAAAGAACAGAAATCATAACAAACAGTCTCTCAGACCACAGTGCAATCGAGTTAGAACTCAGAATGCAGAAACTAACTCAGAACCGCACAGCTTCATGGAAACTGAACAACTTGCTCTTGAATGTTGACTGGATAAACAATGAAATGAAGGCAGAAATAAAGATGTTCTTCGAAACCAATGAGAACGAAGACACAACATACCAGAATCTCTGGCACACATTTAAAGCAGTCTCTAGAGGAAAATATATAGCAATGAGTGCCCACATGAGAAGAAAGGAGAGATCTAAAATTGACACCCTATCATCAAAATTGAAAGAGCTCGAGGAGCAAGATCAAAAAAACTCAAAACCTAGCAGAAGACAGGAAATAACTAAGATCAGAGCAGAACTGAAGGAAATAGAGACACAAAAACTCTTCAAAAAATCAATAAATCCAGGAGCTGGTTTTTTGAAAAGATCAACAAAATAGACAGACCACTAGCCAGATTAATAAAAAGGAAAAGAGAGAATAACCAAATTGATGCAATAAAAAACGATAAAGGGGATATCACCACAGATTCACAGAAATCCAAACCATCATCAGAGATTATTACAAACAACTCTATGCACAAAAACTAGTAAACCTGGAAGAAATGGATAAATTCCTGGACACCTGCAACCTCCCAAGCCTAAACCTGGAAGAAGCCGAAACCCTGAATAGACCAATAACATGGTCTGAAGTCGAGGCAGCAATAAAGAGCCTACCACCCAAAAAAAGCCCAGGTCCAGATGGGTTCACAGCTGAATTCTACCAGACATACAAGGAGGAGCTGATACCATTCCTTCTGAAACTATTCCAGACAATCTAAAAAGAGGGAATCCTTCCCAAATCATTTTATGAGACAAACATCATACTGATACCAAAACCCGGCAGAGACTCAACAAGAAAAGAAAATTTCAGGCCAATATCCATGATGAACATAGATACAAAAATCTTCAATAAAATACTGGCAAACCTATTGCAACAGCATATCAAAAAGCTCATCCACCATGATCAAGTAGGATTCATCCCGGGGATGCAAGGCTGGTTCAACATACGCAAGTCCATAAACGTAATCCACCACATAAACAGAACAAAAGACAAAAACCACATGATTATCTCGATTGATGCAGAGAAGGCTTTTGACAAAATTCAACAACGCTTTATGCTAAAAACCCTCAATAAACTAGGTAATGATGGAACGTATCTCAAAACAATAAAAGCTATTTACGACAAACCAACAGCCAATATCATACTGAATGGGCAAAAACTGGAAGCATTCCCTTTGAAATCTGGCACTAGACAAGGATGCGCTCTCTCACCACTCCTATTCAATATAGTACTGGAAGTTCTAGCCAGAGCAATCAGGCAAGAAAAAGAAATAAAGGGTATCCAAATTGGAAAGGAGGAAATCAAATTGTCTCTATTTGCAGATGACATGATTGTATATCTGGAAGACCCCATCATCTCAGCCCAAAATCTCCTGAAACTGATAAACAACTTCAGCAAAGTCTCAGGATACAAAATCAACGTGCAAAAATCACAAGCATTCCTATACACCAGTAATAGACTTCAAGAGAGCCAAATCAAGAACGAACTGCCATTCACAATTGCTACAAAGAGAATAAAGTACCTAGGAATACAACTAACAAGGAACGTAAAGGACCTCTTCAAGGAGAACTACAAGCCATTGCTCAACGAAATAAGAGAGGATACAAACAGATGGAGAAACATTCCATGTTCATGGTTAGGAAGAATCAACTTCGTGAAAATGGCCATACTGCCCAAAGTAATTTACAGATTCAACGCTATTCCCATCAAGCTACCAATGACCTTCTTCACAGAACTGGAAAAAAACACCTTAAACTTCATATGGAACCAAAAGAGAGCCCGCATAGCCAAGTCAATTCTAAGCAAAAAGAACAAAGCAGGAGGCATCACACTACCGGACTTCAAACTATACTACAAGGCTACAGTAATCAAAACAGCATGGTACTGGTACCAAAACAGAGATATAGACCAAATGGAACAGAACAGAGGCCTCACAGGAAATACAACATACCCACAACCATCTGATCTTCGACAAACCTGACAAAAACAAGCAATGGGAAAATGATTCCCTGTTTAATAAATGGTGTTGGGAAAACTGGCTAGCCATGTGCAGAAAGCAGAAACAGGACCCCTTCCTGACACCTTACACCAAAAGTAACTCCATATGGATTAAAGACTTAAACATCAGACCTAATACCATAAAAACCTTAGAAGAAAATCTAGGCAAAACCATTCAGGACATAGGTGTAGGCAAGGACTTCATGACCAAAACGCCAAAAGCAATGGCAACAAAAGCCAAAATAGACAAATGGGACCTAATCAAACTCCACAGCTTCTGCACGGCAAAAGAAACAGTCAGCAGAGTGAATCGGCAACCAACAGAATGGGAAAAAATTTTTGCAGTCTACCCATCTGACAAGGGGCTGATATCCAGAATTTACAAAGAACTAAAGCAGATGTACAAGAAAAAAACAAAGCAAAGCACACTGCCATGTGTGTACCTATGCAACAATCTTGCATGTTCATCACATGTACCCCAAAACCTAAAATGCAATAATAAAAAAAAAATCAGAAAAAAAAAAATGGGCAAAGGATATGAACAGATACTTTACAAAAGAAGACATATGGGAGGCCAACAAACATATGAAAAAATGCTCATCATCACTGGTCATCAGAGAAATGCAAATCAAAACCTCATTGAGATACCATCTCACACCAGTTAGAATGGCGATCATTAAAAAATTGGGAAACAACAGATGCTGGAGAGGATGTGGAGAAATAGGAACACTTTTACACTGTTGGTGGGAATGTAAATTAATTCAACCATTGTGGAAGACAGTGTGGCGATTCCTCAAGGACCTAAAAATAGAAATCCCATTTGACCCAGCAATCCCATTACTGGGTATATATCCAAAGGATTATAAATCATTCTACTACAAGGACACATGCACACGAATGTTCATTGCAGCACTGTTTACAATAGCAAAGACCTGGAACCAACCCAAATGCCCAACGATGATAGACTGGATAGGGAAAATGTGGTACATATACACCATGGAATATTATGGAGCCATCAAAAACGATGAGTTCACGTCCTCTGTAGGGACATGGATGAACCTGGAAACCATTATTCTCAGCAAACTGACACAAGAGCAGAAAATCAAACACCGTATATTCTCGCTCATAGGCGGGTGTTGAACAATGAGAACACATGGACACAGGGAGGGGAGCACTACACACTGGGATCCGTTGGGGGGAAATGGGGGAGGGGCGGGGGGGTGGGGAGGTGGGAAGAGATAGCACGGGGAGAAATGACAGATACAGGTGAGGGGACGGAAGGAAGCAAAGCACACTGCCATGTGTGTACCTATGCAACAATCTTGCATGTTCATCACATGTACCCCAAAACATAAAATGCAATAAAAAAAAGAAGAAAAAAAAATGCTCAACATCACTAATGATCAGAGAAATGCAAATAAAAACCACAATGCCATACTATCTTATTCTTGCAAGAATGGCTATAACAAAAACAGCAAAAAAAAAAAAAAAAAAAAAAAAAAAAAAAAAAAAAAAACAGTAGATATTGGCCTGGATGTGGTGATCACAGAACACTTGTACGCTGCTGGTGGGAATGTAAACTAGTACTGCCACTGTGGGGAAAAATGTGGAGATTCCTTAATGAACTAAAAGTAGAACTACCATTTGATCCAGCAATTCCATTACTGGATATCTACCCAGAGGAAAAGAAGTTATTATACAAAAAGATACTGGTACATGAAAGTTTATAGCAGTACAAGTCACAATTGCAAAATCGTGAAGCCAGCCCAAATGTCTATTAATCAATGAGTGGATAAAAAAAACTGTGGTATACATATCTGATGAAATACTACTCAGTTATAAAAAGGAATGAATTGACAATATTTGCACAGACCTACATGAGATTGGAGACTATTATTCTAAGTTAAGTAACTCAGGAATGGAAAACCAAGTATCATATGTTCCCACTGATATGGTGGAGCTAAACTATGAACAGGCGAAGTCATAAGAGTAGTACAGTGGAGTTTGGGGACTTAGGGGGAAGAATGAGAGGGGGGCACGGAACAAAAAAAACTACAAATATGGTGTAGTGTATACTGCTTGGGTTATGGGTGCACCAAAATCTCACAAATCACCTCTAAAGTATTTATTTATGTAACCAAATTCCACCTGTACCTCAACAACTTATAAAAATTAAATTAAAAAAAGAATTCAGAGGCTAAAAAAGAGATTCATCAATTATTTAGTATGCATCAGTTTATTTCTTTTTATTGGTGAACAGTATTCCATCATATATATATCACCTTTTTTTTTTTTTCTATCCATCTACCATTTGATAAACTCTTGTTTCCAGATTTGGGCTATTCAAAATAATGCCACTATGAACACTCATGCATGAGTATTTCTGTAGATACATGTTTTTATATTTCTTGGGCATATACTTAGGAGTAGAATTGCTGAGGTGTCTGGTAGTCTTATGTTTATTTCTTTGGAAAACTTCCGAACTTTGAAAAACAAAGGATTTCTAAAAATTAAAATACACCTGTTGAAGTTTAAAACTGAAAATCCAATTCTAATTTCACTTTTGGCTATTTTAAAATATGCTATAAATTATTGTTAACTATAATTACCCTATTATGCTACCGAATGCTATATCTTATTTCTTTTAATTGTGTCTTCATATCCATTAGCCATCTTGTCTTTATTCCCATCTCCTCAGTACCTTTCCCAGCTTCTGGTTAACCATTATTGCACTCTGTACTTCCATAAATTGAATTGTGTTTTCACCCCCAAACATTAGCGAGGACATGTGTTATTTGTCCTTTTTGCCTGGCTTATTTAATTTAACATAATGTCTTCTAGTTCTATCCATGTTGTTTATAAATGACAGTATATTTCATTCTACTTTGTGGCTAAATACTATTAAGTGGTATATATGTATACACACACACACACACACACACACACACACACACACACTCACACCACATTTTTCTATCCATTCATTTGTTGATGAATGCTTGGGTTTATTTTGTATCTTGGATTGTCACCAAAGCTTTAGTAAACATCAGAGTGCACATATCTCTTCAGTATGTTGATTTTCTTTTGGATATATACCCAGCAGTGGAGTTGGTGGATTATATAGCATATGGTAATTTATATTTTCAGTTATTTAACAATACTGTTCTCCATAGTGGCTGTACTAATTTACATTCTTACCCACTGTTTACACAGGTTCCCCTTTCTCCATATGCTTGCCAGCATTTGTGATTACCTGTCTGTTGGATAAAAGCCATTTTAACTGGGGTAAGATAATATCTCATTGCAGTTTTAACTGTCATTTCTCTGATTATTAGTGATGTTGAATATTTTTGTATACCTGTTTACCATTTGTATGCCTCATTTTGAGAAATGTCTGTACAGATATTTGTCCCATTTTTAATTGGACTATTTCTATTTTTTTCCTATTTAGTTGTTTTAGCTCTTTGTATATTCAGTTATTAATCCCTTGTAAGATAGCTAGTTTGCAAATATTTTCTTCCATTCTTTGAGTTGTATCTTCACTTTGTTGACTGTTTCATGTGATACAATTTGTCCATTTTTTGCTTTGGTTGCCTGTTCTTGTGGAATATTGCTTGAGAAATTTTTGGTCAGAACAATGTCCTGGAGTGTTTTCACAAGTTTTACATTTCATGGTTTCTAGTCTTAGATGTAAGTTTCTATTCCATTTTAATTTAACTTTTATATATGGCAAAGATGGCAGTCTAGTTTCATTCTTCTGCATATTCATATGCATCATCATTTATTAAATAAACTGCCCTGTCTTCAATGTATGGTCTTGGCAAATGAGTTGACTATAGATTTCCATGTAGCCTGTATTTTAGCTCACTAATTTTTTCTTCTGCTTAATCAATTCTGCTTTTGAGAGACTCTGATGCATTTTTCAGTTGGTCAATTAAATATTTCACTTCCAGAATTTCTGCTTGTTTTTTAATAACTTCTATGACTATTAAATTTCTCTGAAGTTTATTGAGTTTCCTCAAAATAGATATTTTGAATTCCCTGCCTGAAAGGTCGTATATCTACATTACTTCAGAATTGGTCATTGGTAACCTACTTAGACCATTTTGTGAGGTCACATTTTCCTGGATGTTCATGGTGATTGAGAATGTTTGTTGATGTTTGGACATAGAGGAGTTAGACATTTATTCCAGTCTTTACAGTCTGGGCTTATTTGTACCCATTATTCTAAAGAGGGCTTCCCAGGAATTCAAAGGAAATTGTGTTGTGACCTAAGCCTATGTTCACTGCAATCACTTCACACTAGCAGGTACCCTAAACCTAGGAATGCTGTGAAATTTTCACACTCCTAGATACACACCCCTGGTGGACCTGAGTAAGGTAATGGATAATTCCCTGGGTTACCAGGCAAAATTTCCCTCACTTTCTCCTTCCCCAGGTCAGAAGGAGTTTCTGTTCACATTCAGCTGCCTAGAGTTAAATGAGAGGTGACACAAAGACTCCCATGGCCACCACCATGGCACTGTTCAGGCTCACATGTGAAGCCTTGCAGACCAGTACAGTTCTAGGGCTCACCTATAACACATAGCCATGACTGCTTGGCTGCCATTGATGTTTATTCTGGGCAAATATCTGTTTATTCAGCAAATGGTAAATTCTTCTATGACTGAGTTCATCCCATTCCCTTCTTTCCTGGAGTAGATCTAGAAACGCTGTACAGGAGTAAAGACCTAGAACTTGGGGCTTCAGAAATCTGCCTTCTGCTTTATTTTACTGTAGCTGAGTTGGTACACAGCAATTGACTTAATTTTTAACACTCTATGGACTTTGTCATATTTTATATTCATTGTTGACCTTCTTCAAAAGCATGTTATTGGTTTTTTCTTCAAAATTTGAAAAAATATTTTAAACACATTATAAATTATACACAGGAGAAGATTTATAGGGGAGAAAAACGTATTTTATGAATAGAACAAATGATTCCAAAGTTGTATTTTAAATGTATTTTTGTTGACAGTAAATCCAAAAAAAGGAATGTAGTTGCTGACCTGACTCTGAAAAAAAGAGGAGGTGGAGAGAAAGTGATACATTTTCTATGTGGAAAACAGGAAAAATGGGCCTATTTGTTAGGATCTAGCTTTATGTAACATCAAGTCTTTTCTTTCCTAGCTTTTCTCTTGTCAAAATTACCACACTACTGCTTTCCCTCTACTGGAAATATCTTTAACCTCATAGTTTACACTCAGGCCCAGCAGCATCTGCACTCAGACAGTAGTTCCAGCCCTTGCTTGCAAAAAGTGTTAAAGAAACTGCTAGGTTAAAATTCCCTTTTCTTGCCTTACTGACCTCCTAACTCATCTTCTCCACTGGGCCATACTACCATCCTAATCCCAGGATTTAAAAATATTTAAAACTAGTAACTCTTTGTTTTTTCACTGATTTTTTTTTTCTAAATTTCTCTTATCTTTTTCAGAAAGTAGAAACTACATAAGCCTTAGCCTTGGGCTTATAAACTTTTATTCTATCCTTATTTGCCCCTAAATTCTAATGCTCACGTGTTTTTGCCATAGGTCAATACTCTAGAGTAACAGCCTGTAAGGGATCCTCATTGCCTATACTCCAATATCAGATAGTCTGGAAACTGTTTATTGGGGGAAACTGTTTTCACATTATCTAATTGAATTACTTCACTCCATTTGCTGTCAAATCTACCTGGAAATATACAGACAGCCTTAACAATCTTTATGCTAAAAAGAAGTTCATAAATAATTTGGCAGTTATGTTTATTTCCTGATTTTTATGACCTCAGTAGTACAAGCCCATCTAATAATCTATCTACTCTACTTTGGCTTTTTGTGAACATGCTCCATTAATAAATCAAAATAAAAATTAATCAAAGATCTAAATTCTGTGGGCAACCATCTGCTTAGACTTAACTATCTACAAGTTTAATGTGCAATTCTTTCATGCTAAATATCAATATTCTTTTGTGGGCGAGCTATGCATGTACATGAGTGAGTATAAAATTAAGACCTTTTTAACTACAAAGGAGAAAAAGGTTAATGCTGACCACACCAGAAGAGAACATTTGGAATGTAACATGAAAAGAATATATTCATCCAATTACTCCCATTAGACTTCCACAAAAATTTTTCCAATATATTCCTTCTTGGTTTCCTGTATCTCACACAGAAAGGAAAAAAACATTACTTCTGACCTCAAGAAATGTTTGTGTGTTCTAATGCTGTGAGTCTATTGGAAGCAGAGGGCATTAAATTTAAAGCCAGAAAAGATTACTTACTTAAAGTAAAAGCAATGATCACTATTTTCTTAGAGCAATATATATATATATATATATATATATATATATATATATAATATATATATATATACACACACATATATATACACACACACATATATATATGTATGTATGTATATGTATATTCCAGCATATACCTATACACTATTCATATATTCAAAATCACCTACAAAAGAAAAATTAGAATATCCATATAGGAAATTATCACTGTGATATGATTTTGTTCTAATTTTCAAAATGATTTCAAGAGTATTTAAAATAGAGACGATATGTAGACAGAAGATACCATCCATGGCTACAGACCACAACACAGTAAGACCCTAACCTGGCTTTTACATTTAATGATGATAATTATAATAGCGCTAAAACAGTACTGCAAGAAAATTAGTATGAGGAGTGGCAGTGAAACAAAAGCATGGCATTTCAAGAAAAATCTTATAAAAACAATGCATTCTAGAGAAGAATAAACGTGGTATCTTAAAATTGTAAATTTTACTAAATCATTGGCTAAATTTGTCTTCTTTGACAAGGGTCTAAAAAATTTCTTCTTGGTTATAACCCATTAATTATCTAGGCATATGCACTTAAGAAAAATATATTTCCACCTTCCATCTTTTCTGTTTGACTCAGATATCCCATCCTCCTTCTTGCTTCAGAATCTCTGTCCTGTTTATGGCTGCTTCTTTTCTATCAATCTTCCTCAGATCAAATGTCATCTCCTCAGAGTTCCTACTGGAGTAGTTAAGGTGACACAGCCATTCCCTGACCATTCTAACTGAAGCAGAAGGTCCTTCATTACCAAATAATCACTGCGATTTATTTTCTTCTTAGTGCTCAGTATAATTCAAAACTATGTATTTTCTTATTTATTGTCTGTCTCCCTCTAACAAAATGTAAGCACTTGAGCAAAGGGTTTGTGTCTATCTTGTTCACTAGAGCGTAATGGCACATCACATGGTTGAAAAGATTTTGAACAAACCATTGTAGCCCCGCAAGATTTCTCTTTACCTTTCCCTTAAAGACTCTGCACTGGTAAAAATATGGAGAAAGACAGAAAGAAGTACACACCAATGTTCTCAATGAATCACTTTTCTTCTCTCTGGTGAATAAACACACTGCACCAATGTTCATAATATGAATTATAATTTTCACAGGCCAGTGTTAATAAGCAAGTAATTTTGAAGAGAAGTATAATTGCTTATAATAAAGATGAATAATTCTAAAGGGTTAGGCTTGATTTACAAAGTCTATTTGATGCTCATAATGCTGCCTTATTGCATAGACTGTGGATTTGGAGCTTAAGTTGGTGAAGAGGCTAACAGAAACTCAACATCAGCCATTGTTCACTAGACATACTTTTTATGTACCTTAAGGTTTTGCTATTTCTACTACATTATTTTTCTGCCATACCAAGATAAGAAAGGTTGCACCAAATGGTCATTTTGTTTTTAGGCATAATAGTTAATGGCTTTTTCTGCTGTAGAAATTTTTTAAGCTATTACTTTTATCTAATTCCCCTCCCTTATTTTGACTGACATATTAATTAACTGGGTAAATTTTTTTATCACCACATCTCATTATAAATATGAATAAATGTACCCCCCATCATATTTATTCAGGCTCAGCCTCCTCTTCCATTACCCAGATGACAAGCTGACAAAGAGAAAAGCTTTAATTCTATTTTTCTTGGGGGGAAAATGATGATACAAGGTATAATTTATATTCTCATTTCATCCAATACTAACTTATGTTCTTGAGCACTGTAACAGTTTGGAGGTCTTTCTCATCTGAGTTTACACCATGTGTAGATTTTGTTAACAAAACAAATTTACTATTGGTCAGATAAAAACATCAAGTAGAAATCTGTGGTTTCATTCCACAAAAATACATATTGTATCTCATTAGAAAAAGCTGATTAGGATTTCAGATCATGTCTCCATATTTTTTAAAAAGTATTTTCAGGCTCCTAGGGGTTGAGTCAAACAATTGCTAAGTTGGAGCTAGTCTCCACTGTTCTACTAGCTTTTATCTACCTTTTCCAAACATATATGCTGAAGTATAATGGAAGTCAGTTACCTCTTCCCCAGCTCAGGTGATTTATATAATCTTGGAACACACATTTCAAGTATTTGAGGTAGTCTTTACTATCCACCTGTGTCCAGCTTCCAGAGACTTATCCATGTTCAGTTTCTTGCAGAGCACATTGAACTTCTCCATCTTGGAGCTGTCAGTAAAAAGTGGAAGGGAGAACAAATGTGCTTTTCTCCAGGCATGGTGGCTCAGCTTGTACTCCCAGTACTCTGGGAGGCTGAGAAGGGCAGATCACAAGGTCAAGAGATCAAGACCATCCTGGCCAACATGGTGAAACCCTGTTTCTACTACCAAAAAAAAAAAAATTAGCTAGGCATGGTGGCACATGCCTATAATCCCAGCTAGTCAGGAAACTGAGGCAGGGATATTGATTGAACCCAGGAGGAGGTTATATTGATTGAACCCAGGAGGAGGTTGCAGTGAGCCAAGAAAAATTAAAAAATAAAAAAATAAAATAAAAAAGTCCAAAAAGGTAGAAACCTCTTATTAAGAAGAGTCTGAGAGTATGAGAAAAGTACCGTCAGTAGAAAGAAAATACATTTTTAAAAAGCAAAAAAATAGTTAGTTAAAAAATGGATTATAGTATTAATAGTTAGCAAAGCCAGTCTGAGAAAAACAGCATTGAGCTTGTGAGGCAGAGGATATAATCCAGAAGGTGCAAGTTGATGCAGCAGAAACTCAAGATGCCTCAAGATCAGACTTTCCAGGGACTAAAGGCAGTAGGATGAGACATGGAGATGCATTGTGTGAAAAAGTGGACCTCAGTCCCATACTTCTCCACATTTGAGAATGCAAAATATCTAAGTGGTGAAATAATTTCCTCTGAGGCAAAACAGGGTAGGTGAAAGCTTCTATTCAAAGACCCAGCAAAGGCCTCGAATTTCTGGAATCTGGAAACTGCACAGAGGCCAGTTCCCTAAATACTGACACAGAAGCAAAACCCATTGAGAGGCAAGCCCACCCAGTAGTATGCCCAGCCAGGTTTTTCCAATGAAAAGAGAAGAATTTGGAGAAAAACCCTGGGAAGCATCCTCAGAGAAGTTTTTAAATATATTTAATTCATATAGCAAGAATAGCACGTTAATGAAAAGTGAATAGAAAACAAGGGAACTTCCTCCAGAAAACTTGTAGAAATTATGAAATAAATATTCTTTAAAAGGAATGAGAACTAACTGTAACAAAGAAATGGATATATCAGAGAAATACCTGTAAAACAAAAATTATCTAACCAAGTGGTCCAATGTAAGAATTAAAAGGCATCACACAAAAAACGAATATCTGAGAGATAATGCAGTTGGAATCCAGCTGTGATTTTGGTTCATGTCTCTCATCTAAGTTATAATTTTTATCCTCACTCTTTTCTCTGCTTTTCTGTTTTACGTGACTAGAAGGTTTTGTCCTCAATCCATGGCCTAAGTTACTCTATAGTAGCCAAATATATATTTATGTTAGCTGAATTATTAAATATTTTCTTCTAAAATTATACATATACAAATACACATATTTTATGTATAAAAACATGTATATTCCATATACATGTATATTCAAATATATGCTATATCAAGTATATATTTTGTATACAAATTTTCTAACATTTCTTTATATAGTTTTTTAAAAAATAAAAAAATTATAAATTAATGGAATTCAAGACATTTATAACAATTGTTTACAATGTACAGTCTTGACCCTCTTGTTACAGACAAATTAATTAAGTAGATCAGATGGTAGATTCCAAAGTTGCATGAGTTATTTTGGTAGTCTTTTTAATTTGAAGCCTTTTCTTCAATTACTCTTATGATCTATTAATTTTTTCCATTATTTGTTCTTAAATCCTCCTAAAAAGGGCCATTACTGCTAAAAGTTTCCTATATATAAAACATAATAAAACATACATAGTGTATGTACATATATAAGCATGTATATTTGTATGTTTTACTTAAAATATAATCTGAAAACTTCATGCTATCAAAGTAGGTGCCAAACTTTACTAAATATTAGTTCATTTTTAGACCCTACTGAAAAATACAAAGAGGCAGAGAGGAAAGACCACAACAAAACAATTATTAAATAATTTAGTACCCCTAAAAGTGAGCATTATAGGCCTCTTTCCACACATTTGTGAATGTAGAAGTTATGTTTATAATATAATCATAAAATATGTATTATTTCTACTTTTAAAATATGAGCTTTTATTTAAGTAAAACTAAAGAAAATAACTGACGTGACTAGTTTTCTGAATATGTTTCCACAAAAAAATGGTAGTTTCTGAAATAAAACATTTCTAAAGTTAAGAAGCCTGCAGCCTTAGAATATTGAAAAAGCTACTTTTTGGATTCCATGTTTATATTATATATATCAATTACTGAGTGTGAGGCATGGAAGTTGAGAAAATTATTATTGTTACAATTATTTCTAATTTTTTTTATCCCTCACTTCCCAATACTGTGTTTGAAAGTTTATTATTATTTCTATTCTGCTCACTTTTGAACATTTAAATTGTTCTTTTATAACATTTCCACCCAAATTTTAGACTTATTTATACACGTCAAGTTCGTTTAATATAATTCAGTTGAACAGCTTGAATTATGTTTTTACATAGAGTTGCATTTGCTTTTTAAATAGTTTTTTTTTTCTTTCAGAAGAGTAAGTGCTGCATTTTATAAGAACTTTCATTAATTTTTTTTAAATTATAAAATGTAATATACATAAAACAATATTTAAAACAAATCACAAAGAGTAATAAATGCATAAAGTCAACATCTTTGTAACCATGTCTAAATATAGACCAGAACTCTGATTATAAACCTCTTTTGCCACCTAGAGGTACTACTATAGTTACAAATATAATATTCACATTGATGTTCTTCATGTTTTATAATTTTTCTGTTTTTCCTTAGGATATCATTTAGTTTTCTGCTTTTGAATTGCATACATATTGTCTCAAACTATGTGGTTTTAGGTTGTGATCATTTCTGATTTAGTAATTTGTTTGTTTTCATTGTTGCTCAGTATTCCATTGAATGACTGTACCATAAATCATTCATTATTATTTGATAGTCACTTGTGTTAATTCTCGGTCTTGCTTGTCATGAAATGCTTCTGCAAACATTCTTCTGTGTCTATCTAGGTATGCATGTATGTGAGTTCCTCTGTCATCTACATCCAGGAGTGAAGCAGTTGGATCATAACCTATATATTATTGCCATTTAGCTAGATAGTGCCAAAGTGTTTACCAGCCTAGAGATTTACACAACTATACAGAAATGTATAAGATATCTCATTGTTCCACATCCTCATAAACAAAGAGCAACTCTGGTTATAAATAAAATTGAACAGCTTTTTAATTTATTTCATTGGCTACTTGGATTTCTTTTTACGTAAACTGCCATATTTCTATTTGGTCATCTCTCTCTTATTGGTTTATTCTAACTCTTTGTTCCAGGTTGGGCTAATTCCTTCTTATTTTCTTAGGTTTCCAACGCAAGATTTTTTTAAGTTCATTCATATGTCCTTTCTAGTTACTGTATGGAGAAAATTATTTAAACAATCTTCTAGAAGAAAATATATTTTTTGCTATTTGGAAGCTTTTATGAATCATGTCTTACAGTAATGTTCTAAAATTTCACAACCATTGATCATAAAGTCAATTTATTGAGGTATGATTGACATAGGCTAAAGTGTACATATATATATGTGTGATACATATATAACTTAATGAGTTTGGAGATAAGTATACACCCATGAAATCACCACTACAATTTATGCTGTAAACATACATATTCATCACCTCCAAAAGTTTTCTCCTGCTCTCTTTATTATTGTTATTATATTATTTTGATAAGAATACTTAACACAAGATCTATCCTTAGCAATTTTTAAGTATACAATACCATATTATCAACTATAACCATCATGCTGTACAGTAAATCTCTAAGACTTACCCATCTTACATAACAGAAACTTTATACCTTTTTATTAATACCTCCACATTTCCCCCTCCCCATAGTCCCTGGCAACCACTAGTCCCTTCTCTGCATCAAAGAGTTAGACTATTTTAGAGTCCTCATATAAGTTGGATCATATAATATTTGTCCTTCTGTAACTTGCTTATTTCACTCAGCATAATGTTCTATTGGTTCATCCATGTTGTTGCATAGAGAAGGATTTATTTCTTTTTGAAGGCTGAAAATATCCCATTGTATATATATACCACATTTTCATTGTTCATTTATCTGTCAAGGGACATTTAGTTTGATTTCATGCCTTGACTATTGTGAATAATGCTTAAATCAACATGGATATACAGATATATCTTCAAAATCCTGATTTCAAATCCTTTGAATTTATATCCAGAAGTAGGACTGCTAGATCTCATAGTAGTTCTATTTTTAATTTTTTGAGAAACTTCCAACTATGTCCATGGTGGTTGCACCAATTTACATTTTCACCAACAGTGTACAAAGATTTCCTTTTCTCCACACGCTCACCAATACTTACTATCTCTTACATTTATAATAATACCTGTCCTAACAAGTGATATCTTATTGTGATTTTAATATGCATTTCCTTGATGATTAGTGATGGTACATACCTCTACATGCACCTGTTGGATGTTTGTATGTCTTCTTTGCAGAAATGTCTATTCAGGTCCCTTGCTGATTTTTAAATCAGATTATTATTTTTGTGAACAAGCTGTAGAAGTTTTTCATATATTTTGGGTACTAACTATCAGATGGTTGATTTGGAAATATTTTTCCCACCCATAGGCTGCTTTTTGTTTTGTTTATTTTATTTGCTGTTCAGAAGCTTTTCAGTTTGATATAGTCCCACTGGTCCATTTCAATTTTATTTCTTGTGTCATCTGGTGTCATATCAATGACATAATTGCCAAAGCTTATGTCAATAGATTTTCCCACAGGTTCTTTTCTGGGAGTTTAATGGCATCAGGTCTTATGCTTGTCTTTATTTTATTTTTGTGTATGATGTAAGATAAAAAACTAAATTCATTCTTTTGCATATGGATATCCAGTTTTCCCAATATCATTTACTGATGAGACTATTGCTTTCCCATTGTTTATTCTTGGCACCCTTGTAGAAGATCACCTGATTATATGTGTATCGGTTTATTTTTGGTTATTTATTCTGTTCCATTATTCTGTATGTCTGTTTTTTATGTGTTATACTATTTTAATTACTGTAGCTTTGTAGTATTGTTTAAAATCAGTAGGTTTTGTTTCTCCAGCTTTCTTCTTTTTGTTCAAAATTGCTTGTCTATTTAGGGTCTTGTGGTTCTGTATAAATTTTAGTATTTTTTTTTATTTCTGTAAAAATGCTTTTAGAATTTTGATATGGATAGGAATGAATTTGTAGATCACTTTTAGTAGTGTGAACCTTTCAATAATATCAATTATTTTGATCCATGAACACAGTCTGTTTTTTTCTATGTCTATGTGTGTGGCTTAACATGGTGAGGGGTTTTGTGCTGGCCATTGAGTGTGCTCTTTCATTCAAAAGGCTCATGTCCTTTAATACTGTTGAGTCTCATTACTCATGGATTCCATGTTGAAAATTTCATCTAATCACTAAAATTTATTTGTAACCCCCAAATCAATATTTGAGGCACTTTAGGGTCATTCACAGGCATGAACAAAGTAGCAAAGCTTGTGTTGGCAGATGGGGACCTTCCCAGACTAGGCCATAAAAAACAATGTTCTGCCTTCTTGTTTCATCCCTTATATTGTAAACAACTCTATTTTTTACAATCTATTTACTTCCTCACTTATATTTTTTACCTTTCTTTTTAGTGATTCAACTGTCTAAGATGGCCCCTAAGTGTAGTGCTGAAGTGCTGTTTAGAATTACTTACACAAAAAAGCTGTGATATAACTTACAGGAAAAATACTCATGTCAGATAAACTTCATTCAAGCATGAATTATAGTGTTGTTGGCTGTGAGTTCAATGTTAGTGAATCAACAAGATGGTACATATAAAAAAAGGAAGACAAATTTAACCAATCTGTGTGTGAGAGACTGCTCCAGAAACTGTTAAGGCAACATCTATAGTATGTATTACACCTACTTAAAAGATGGGAAAGTAGCTAAATATGTGGATTCATGAGGCGATGACCCATTTTTAAAAAGGGTATTGGATAGCATTATTTCAAGGCTGAAAGCCAAACAAATTTATGGTCACATTACCCAGGGTCAGGAAAATGTTAAACCATTGGCAGCTGGTGCAGACTTGCTGGCTTGCACATTTCAAAAGGAGATAGAGCATGAAAAATGTTAAACTTGCAGGTAAGGCAGATTCTACAAGTCAGGAGACTATAGTAGAATCTTTAAAATACCTGCTAAGTGTTGTTATTCAGGAAGAGTGTTTTATAGAACAGTAGACTTCCAACAATCAAAAGATTGGCTTGTTTTATAAGGAAAGAGCTTGTTGGCAAATTAACCTATATAATGTAAATGGCATTTCAATTAATAAAAATGTACCCCCAAACCTAAAATGCAATTTAAAAAAAGAAAAAAAAAGGTAGAGTTCAAAGTAAATTGCCATTATTTTATGAACAAAATAAGAATTTTACCTTTTAATGGAGGTTGTTGAATAGAATGCGGAAGCAGGAGCCAGGTTCTAGCAAAATCCATTTCAAAATTCTATTTCAGCTCTCAATTTTGAATGGGGACATTGGAACATGTAAGTGACTGCAATTGTAAAATACTTTGAATAAAAGTCTGCTGCAAAGTTACTCTTGAATAAAAATAACAAAAGCAATTAATATTTAAAAAAATGTGACCAGAGGCTTCCAGAAATATAATCCGGTATTTCTCAATGGGTCAGCATTTGCTAAGTCAGTATCCATGGTAACCTTCTAGAACATTACTTGGTGAAAAATCAGAATTGACTGTATGTGTAACACGAGTTTCAGATAAAACTGAACTTTATAGTTCCCTTCCAAGTTAACCAAAACATAAGTTTATTTCATGCTAATGCCATTAATTTAAAAAAAATCACCACAACAAAAGATTGTTTAAGATGGATAGAAGATCTATACTGGCTCCAATACTAAGAAAGGTTGTCAGAGTGTACAATTCGTTGAACAGAAGACAAAGGAAGATCAAATGAGGAAGGAGATTTGTCTATCAAAGAAATTGCAGGGAACCTATAATATGGACAACATCAGTGACACTGTCTATTAGTGGTTAATATCAATAAACCAAGTGTTTATCTATCTATAATATACTTATTAGAATCAATACATGGAAGGATTAATTATTTAGGAACTGCTCATCATCCTGATGACTTTTATAAATTAGCTTGTTTCAGGAATGCTGGGAAGATGGCCGCCTAAGAACAGCTCAGGACTTCAGCTCCCAGTGAAAGTGCAGAGGGTGAGTGGACGCCGCATTTCCAGACGAACTCTCATTGCCCACAGACCAGGAGATACCCAGGCAGAGGGGTCGCCAGCGTCGCAGTCCCAGCCGGTGCGGCTGTTTTGGCCCCCGTGGGGCTGATTCCGCCTGCTCGGCTGCTGTGACCACACCCTGTTGCTGCGGTTCTCCGTACAAAAGCCACTGGTCTGGGAGCCCTCTTAGCTGGCGATCAGAGCCCTGAGATGGCAGAGTTGCCCATTCATCTGAAATAGCGAGCCAGGCCAGGAGATTCCTAGGCAAAAAATCCGCCAGGAGCCGGCGCCGCAGTTCGAGCCGACTCAGTGAGTCGCAGCACGGAATCCCGGCGCCTTTTCAACAAGTGACCAGAACGCGGGGTCGTTCAACTTAAAAGAAAAGACTCTGAGTCAGGGAGCCAGGTGATCAGGCTCGGTTGGTCCCACCCCCCACCCCCAACAACAACAAAAACAAAAACAGTAATTGGAAACCCTCTGGGTTGAGCCCTTCAAACCAAGCACAGCTAAACCGGGAAGGTCCCGTTCGGTGGGGGAGGGGCTTCCGCCATTTCTGAGACTCTCCACCACTACGGAGGCAGGCCGCCGTTGCCGAGGCAACCCGCCGTTGCCGAGGCAACCTGCCACAACAGAGAGAGTCTGCCATAACAGAGGCGGGGCCACCGTTGCTGAGAGACAGTTCTAACTACGTGCATATAAACAGGACTGCAGGGAAGAGCTCAGGGCAGCTGGGCAGAGCCCACAGCAGCTCAGCAAAGCCCCTGCCGGCAGGCAGTGGCGAGGCATGCTGATAGCTGGGTGGGTCAGACCTGAAAGAAAAACCAAAAAAGGCAGTAGTGCAACGGAAACTCATAAAGCTCCAACTTTCTAGGACAGAGCACCTGGGAACAAAAAGTGCTTTAGGAGTTCAGCTGCAGCAGACCTAAACATACCTGCCCAGCAGCTCTGAACGAACAATGGAGCTCACAACTCAGGACTTAAGCCCCAATAAAAGATAGACTGTCTCCTCAAGTAGCTCCCTGACCCCCATAGATCCAAAGACTCACCTCATAAAGGAGAGAACGGACTGACAGTAGGCGAGCATCCTTCTGGGACAAAGATAGCAGAAGAGGAATCACTCAGACCCAATCTGAAAGACAGTAATTACAAAGACAACAGGTGGATAACCCCACAAAAATGGGAAGAAACCAGCGCAAAAAGGATGAAAACTCCCGAAACCAGAACACCTCTCCTCCTAAAAGGGATCACAACTCCTCACCAGCAAGGGAACCAGACCGGAGGGAGAAGGAGGGTGATGAAATGACAGAATCAGACTTCAGAAGGTGGGTAGTAAGAAACTACAGTGAGCTAAAAGAACATGTTCTAACCCAACGCAAAGAAAATAGGAACCTTGAAAAAAGATTGGACGAATTGCTGAGAAAGGACACCATAGAGAGGAATATAAGTATATTGATGGAGCTGAAAAACACAACACGAGAACTTCGTGAAGCATGCACAAGCTTCAACAGCCGAATTGACCAAGCAGAAGAAAGGATATCAGAGGTCGAAGATCAACTCAATGAAATAAAAAGAGAAGGCAAGAACAGAGAAAAAAGCACAAAAAGGAATGAACAATATCTTCAAGAAATGTGGGACTATGTGAAAAGACCCAATCTACGTCTGATAGGTGTACCTGAATGTGATGAAGAGAATGAATCCAAGCTGGAAAATACTCTTCAGGATATTATGCAGGAAAACTTCCCCAATCTAGCAAGGCAGACCAATATTCAAATACAGGAAATACAGAGAACACCGCAAAGATATTCCTCAAGAAGAGCAACCCCAAGGCACATAATCGTCAGATTCACCAGGGTTGAAGTGAAAGAGAAAATGCTAAGGGCAGCCAGAGAGAAAGGTCGGGTTACCCACAAAGGGAAGCCCATTAGACTCACAGCAGATCTCTCAGCAGAAACCCTACAAGCCAGAAGAGATTGGGGGCCAATATTCAACATCCTAAAAGAAAAGAACTTTCAACCCAGAATCTCCTATCCAGCCAAACTAAGCTTCATAAGTGAAGGAAAAATAAAATCCTTTGTGAACAAGCAAGCACTCAGAGATTTCATCACCACCAAACCTGCTCTACAAGAACTCCTGAAAGAGGCTCTACACATGTAAAGGAACAACCAGTACCAGCCACTCCAAAAACACACCAAATGGTAAAAAAGCATCAACACAATCAAGAATCTGCATCAACTAACCAACAAAACAGCCAGGTAGCATCAAAATGACAGTATCAAATTCACATATAACAATACTATCTCTAAATATCAATGGACTAAATGCCCCAATCAAAAGACACAGACTGGCAAATTGGATAAAAAGCCAAAACCCATCAGTGTGCTGTATCCAGGAAACCCATCTTACATGCAAGGATACACAAAGGCTCAAAATAAAGGGATGGAGGAAGATCTACCAAGCAAATGGAGAGCAAAAAAAAAAGCAGGAGTTGCAATTCTCATCTCTGATAAAATAGACTTTAAAGCAACAAAGATCAAAAGAGACAAAGAAAGACATTACATAATGGTAAAAGGATCACTGCAACAAGAAGAGCTAATGATCCTAAATATATACTCACCAAATACAGGAGCACCCAGATACATAAGGCAAGTTCTTAATGACTTACAAAGAGACTCAGACTCCCACACAATAATAGTGGGAGACTTTAACACCCCATTGTCACTATTAGACAGATCAACCAGACAGAAAATCAACAAGGATATCCAGGACCTGAACTCAGACCTGAAACAAGCAAACCTAATAGACATTTACAGAATGCTCCACCCCAAATCCACAGAATATACATTCTTCTCAGCACCACATCACACCTACTCTAAAATTGACCACATAATTGGCAATAAATCACTCCTCAGCAAATGCAAAAGAACAGAAATCATAACAAAAAGTCTCTCAGACCACAGTGCAGTTGAGTTAGAACTCAGAATGCAGAAACTAACTCAGAACCGCACAGCTTCATGGAAACTGAACAACTTGCTCTTGAATGTTGACTGGATAAACAATGAAATGAAGGCAGAAATAAAGACGTTCTTCGAAACCAATGAGAATGAAGACACGACATACCAGAATCTCTGGGACACATTTAAAGCAGTCTCTAGAGGAAAATATATAGCAATGAGTGCCCACATGGGAAGAAAGGAGAGATCTAAAATTGACACCCTATCATCAAAATTGAAAGAGCTAGAGGAGCAAGATCAAAAAAAACTCAAAACCTAGCAGAAGACAGGAAATAACCAAGATCAGAGCAGAACTGAAGGAAATAGAGACACAAAAAACTCTTCAAAAAATCAATAAATCTAGGAGCTGGTTTTATGAAAAGATCAACAAAATAGACAGACCACTAGCCAGATTAATAAAAAAGAAAAGAGAGAATAACCAATTGATGCAATAAAAAATGATAAAGGGGATATCACCACAGATTCCACAGAAATCCTAACCATCATCAGAGATTATTACAAACAACTCTATGCACAAAAACTAGTAAACCTGGAAGAAATGGATAAATTCCTGGACACCTGCATCCTCCCAAGCCTAAACCTGGAAGAAGCCGAAACCCTGAATAGACCAATAACATGGTCTGAAGTCGAGGCAGCAATAAAGAGCCTACCACCCAAAAAAAGCCCAGGTCCAGATGGGTTCACAGCGGAATTCTACCAGACATACAAAGAGGAGCTGACACCATTCCTTCTGAAACTATTCCAGACAATCCAAAAAGAGGGAATCCTTCCCAAATCATTTTATGAGACAAACATCGTCCTGATACCAAAACCCGGCAGAGACTCAACAAGAAAAGAAAATTTCAGGCCAATATCCATGATGAACATAGATGCAAAAATCTTCAATAAAATACTGGCAAACCTATTGCAACAGCATATCAAAAAGCTCATCCACCATGATCAAATAGGATTCATCCCGGGGATGCAAGGCTGGTTCAACATACGCAAGTCCGTAAACGTGATTCACCACATAAACAGAACCAAAGACAAAAACCACATGATTATCTCAATTGATGCAGAGAAGGCTTTTGACAAAATTCAACAACGCTTTATGCTAAAAACCCTCAATAAACTAGGTAATGACGGAACGTATCTCAAAACAATAAAAGCTATTTACGACAAACCAACAGCCAATATCATACTGAATGGGCAAAAACTGGAAGCATTCCCTTTGAAATCTGGCACTAGACAAGGATGCGCTCTCTCACCACTCCTATTCAATATAGTACTGGAAGTTCTAGCCAGAGCAATCAGGCAAGAAAAAGAAATAAAGGGTATCCAAATTGGAAAGGAGGAAATCAAATTGTCTCTATTTGCAGATGACATGATTGTATATCTGGAAGACCCCATCATCTCAGCCCAAAGTCTCCTGAAACTGATAAACAACTTCAGCAAAGTCTCAGGATACAAAATCAACGTGCAAAAATCACAAGCATTCCTATACACCAGTAATAGACTTCAAGAGAGCCAAATCAAGAACGAACTGCCATTCACAATTGCTACAAAGAGAATAAAATACCTAGGAATACAACTAACAAGGAACGTAAAGGACCTCTTCAAGGAGAACTACAAGCCATTGCTCAACGAAATAAGAGAGGATACAAACAGATGGAGAAACATTCCATGTTCATGGTTAGGAAGAATCAACATCATGAAAATAGCCATACTGCCCAAAGTAATTTACAGATTCAACGCTATTCCCATCAAGTTACCAATGACCTTCTTCACAGAACTGGAAAAAAACACCTTAGACTTCATATGGAACCAAAAGAGAGCCCGCATAGCCAAGTCAATTCTAAGCAAAAAGAACAAAGCAGGAGGCATCACACTACTGGACTTCAAACTATACTACAAGGCTACAGTAATCAAAACAGCATGGTACTGGTACCAAAACAGAGATATAGACCAATGGAACAGAACAGAGGCCTCAGAGGAAATACAACATACCCACAACCATCTGATCTTCGACAAACCTAACAGAAACAAGCAATGGGGAAAGGACTCCCTGTTTAATAAATGGTGTTGGGAAAAGTGGCTAGCCATGTGCAGAAAGCAGAAACAGGACCCCTTCCTGACACCTTACACCAAAATTAACTCCAGATGGATTAAAGACTTAAACATCAGACCTAATACCATAAAAACCCTAGAAGAAAATCTAGGCAAAACCATTCAGGACTTAGGTGTAGGCAAGGACTTCATGACCGAAACACCAAAAGCAATGGCAACAAAAGCCAAAATAGACAAATGGGACCTAATCAAACTCCACAGCTTCTGCACGGCAAAAGAAACAGTCAGTAGATTGAATCGGCAACCAACAGAATGGGAAAAAATTTTTGCAGTCTACCCATCTGACAAGGGGCTGATATCCAGAATTTACAAAGAACTAAAGCAGGTCTACAAGAAAAAAACAAACAAGCCCATTCAAAAATGGGCAAAGGATATGAACAGATACTTTACAAAAGAAGACATACAGGAGGCCAACAAACATATGAAAAAATGTTCATCATCACTGGTCATCAGAGAAATGCAAATCAAAACCACATTGAGATACCATCTCACACCAGTTAGAATGGCGATCATTAAAAAATCTGGAAACAACAGCTGCTGGAGAGGATGTGGAGAAATAGGAACATTTTTACACTGTTGGTGGGAATGTAAATTAATTCAACCATTGTGGAAGACAGTGTGGCGATTCCTCAAGGACCTAAAAATAGAAATCCCATTTGACCCAGCAATCCCATTACTGGGTATATATCCAAAGGATTATAAATCATTCTACCACAAGGACACGTGCACACGAATGTTCATTGCAGCACAGTTTACTATAGCAAAGACTTGGAACCAACCCAAATGCCCAACGATGATAGACTGGATAGGGAAAATGTGGTATATATACACCATGGAATATTATGCAGCCATCAAAAACGATGAGTTCACGTCCTTTGTAGGCACATGGATGAACCTGGAAACCATCATTCTCAGCAAACTGACACAAGAGCAGAATATCAAACACCGTATATTCTCACTCATAGGCGGGTGTTGAACAATGAGAACACATGGACACAGGGAGGGGAGCACTACACGCTGGGGTCCGTTGGGGGGAAATGGGGGAGGGACGGGGGGGTGGGGAGGTGGGAAGAGATAGCATGGGGAGAAATGACAGATACAGGTGAGGGGACGGAAGACAGCAAACCACACTGCCATGTGTGTACCTATGCAACAATCTTGCATGTTCTTCACATGTACCCCAAAACCTAAAATGCAATGTAAAAAAAAAAAGAAGACAAAGGAAGTTGGTAGTAAAATGAGAAGTAAAGGAAAAGGTAGATAGATGTGTACATTTTTACAACAATACTTGGAATAGGTAAATGATACAGATGAATAAATAAACTTGAAGCTACAAGCCAATGTTTATTTTAAAGAAAAGAAGCCAAAATAAAAGGAAAAGTTTACGCCAAAAATAAAAAGAAAAAGAAAAGAAAAACTTTATTTTCTAATTAAGAAATAGTAAAACTAATGGAGTAATATCCCTTTGGGCGCTATTACTGAAGCATTAACAGACCTTTAAACAGACACTTTTTCCAAATTATGCTACAGTTCTTACAAAGGTCTAATTTCTTGTGCTTTTTTTTTTTTTAACCTAAAAAAAGTGCTATACAACACTTTAAAAAGTGTTGCTATACAGCACTTTAAGCTTAAAGTGTTGCTATACAGCACTTTAAGCACCATTGTCACTAAATAATATGTCAAATCACATCACTTTTAAAATAGGAAGAAGATATTTTTAGTTTTTAGTTGTAGTTTTGAGTTATTTACTCACTTGTTCACTTAATAAATATTCATGGAATAAAAAAATAAAAAATAAATTAGCTTGTTTCTTTTTATATGGCAGCCCATAGCAATGAATATTTCTTCTGCACCTTGCTGGGGAAAAACAATTTGAGCCCACTGAGATGGTAGATGGTGGATGTCAGCAGAGTATTTTGGGAATTGAGTAGAGTTAACCTGGAAAATGTAATCTTAGGAGGTACAGGATGGGCATCTTAAGGTGCTTAAGCATGTGACATGCTCAAAGTATAATTCTTAAGTTGACTTTCACTTCTTAAGAGGGTGAACTAGAAGTTCTAATTGAAAAGTTACAAAGAGAAAATTTTCAGGTATTAGGGTTAACATTTGAACAGGTATATTCATTCAATAATAAACTTGACTGCTTTGAGGCATTCTGTTTTTCCCTTCACTGTCATAATTAGAGATAAATTGGGACTTTGTCAGGAAGGGTATGAAAGGAATTTTCCTTTGGGTAGAAGGATGTACCAAATAATGTACAAATTCTTCCTTACTTAAATTCTCCAGTATAGTGTATTATTCTCATTAAGAAAACGGTATTAACACAAGCCAATAAATAAATACTTAGACAATGAGCAATGTGAGTAGATAAAAAATCGTTAGGTAAATATGACCTTTAATAAAACTCACTTGCTTTATATTCATAATTTGCTATGGGATACTGCTACATTTTTTTGGAATAAAGAAACAACCTTTCTTTCAAATATTATCCAGCAGAAAATTATAAAACAGACAGAATTGAAGGGGGGATAGCAACAGTAACCACAGAGGTAATTGGGGGCAATAAAGGATGGATGCACAGGATTAATTAAATTACAAATGCAATTACTTCAGGGGAAACTAAACACAGGCAACAGAACAAATAGTCATTCACCAATAATTCCATTTAATTCATTATCCAGAAGTTAAGATATTGGTCCTCTGGAGCCAGACAGAACTGAATTTATCTATCAGTACCACCATCTCTAACTTTGTGCCTTTATCTCTAAGAGTGACAACACTTCTAATCCCTCATTTTTTGCATTTGTAAAAACAAATAAATAAATTATAATGACTTATCAAATTGCTATAAAGATTCTATTAGACAATTCATGTACAGGCCTTAGTACAGAACCAAGCACAGTGCCAAAATTTCAGCAACAGCAATAACATAATAATACTGACATTACCGTATCTGGCTAGGAATACCAGGAACGATATTGAAATGATAGCATAAAAGCAGGTTTCTAAAGAAAACCTAAGCACTAGATATGAAATAGGGAGAAGTAGTCCTGGTGACTTACATAGCCACAGCAGGGAAAAGAAATCTTATATTGTCTAAGAGTAGATGGAGTTTCTTTGCTAATCCAATGACTAACTCCATAAACAGACAACAATGAAAATGCTAACTTTCCCATTGCTCAGAAAAAAAAAAAAAAAAAAAATTAGTATCATTATTTATTCTGCTGTTTTTCTAACATCCCACATTTGTAAAAAATCTTGTTTACTCCCCTTCAATTTTTTTTTTTAAATGGGATTACTCATGACTACCAGCATGACCATGTCACCATGTTACCCTAGGCACAGAAATTTAAGTGATTTTTGAAATACCTCATGCTAAGAAAGACTATCCAAAACTTTTAATCAAAACAAAGCACATTACGCCCTTTTAACATATTATAGGAACTTTGCTTAACGAGACCCATCAAGGAATATTTCATTTTGACCAAGACAGCCAAAATGTACCTCTCAGCTTGACCATGCTATACAGTCTTCTTCTTGACCCACGGCCTCTGATTTCCCTTCTCTTGGAGCATTACTTTAGAAAACTTGTAATTGTAAATTATTTCTATGTCCTGTTAAAAAATACATAAATATTTTTAAAGATTTTTGACAGTTTTATGGTGTAGAAATATCTTTCTCAAGAATCAAGCAGCCATTTTTAAAAATGTAGTCATGAAGGAAGATAGATGCCCTATCTTCTAGTCTGTGTGGAAAGGCACATGTCTTTAATTTTGTGAGATTTTATAAACATTCAGACACTAAGAAGATAAATATTAACTGGTATTTTTGTCCAATAAAAAAGATGTCCGAAAAGGTAAAAAAAAAATTAGTAAATTTTAAGAAATTATTCTAAAATATAAAGGTAATTTTTAATTTAAAAACCCTCCGAAAAACTAGGAAGAAATGAAAGACAATTTCCTAAGCCTCATAAGGAGTATGCAGAAAAATCATACTACTAAATTGTATTTAATAATGAGACAATTTTTCTCCTTAGCATCAGAAACAATACAAGAATATCTGCCCTTTTATACAACACTTTTATACAACATCATCCTGGAGATTCTAGCCAGTGCAGTAAGACAAGAAAATAAAAGGCATCATAACTGGAAAGATATTAAATTGTCTTTATTTAAATATTATACAATCGCCAATGTAGAAACTTCTGGAACTAATAAGTGAGTTTAGAAAAGTTACAGGATTTAAGATCTATATGGTACTATCAACAGTATTTCTATGCAATTGCAATAAATAAATAAAAATTTAAATTTTAAAATACCATTTACAATGGCACTAATATTGAATGTTTAAGGACATATCTTCCATAAGATGAGTAAGCTCTGTACACTGAAAACTGCCAAAGTCTGCCAGAGAAATTCAATAAATAAGAGAAGATGATGACCATGTTTATGGAACAAAAAACTCAATGTTGTCAATTCTTCCCAAATGTATTTGTGGATTCATTGCAACATCAAGCAACATCCTCATAGGTTTTATTTTTTTTTAGAAGCTGGCAAAATTATTTGAAATTTCTGACAGAAATAGAGAGGACCTACAAAACTATAACAATTGTAAAAAACACATAATAGATACCTTTCAATTTTAGCTCTTGATATTCTCGTTCCTTGTCTCCCCTTTCTTCTAGCCCATATTCTCATTCTTCTCTTCTTAGAACTTAGATGTGTCTGATGTCAGATATCCTTAAATGTCTCATATCTTTTTGTACGCATTCAGTATCTTTATTATCTCATACTATCTCATAAATAATAAAATATTCAGTTCTATTTGAAATTTTCTAGAAGCAACATGCAGAGAGAGCTCAGAAAACTAAATTGTGAGTACAGAATGGAATATAACCTTCTCATCCTTGTAAAAGTAAAATTAAAAGTAGAGGATAGAAGGCAGAAAATGTAACCCAGTGAAAATGTGGTGGAATTGTAAACATGAATAATCACACCTTTTGGAGCCATGAACCTAGCTCTTATGGAGGAGATAAGAAAAGGTAACGTGATTATGTTGTACAGTTATAGATACAATTTTAAAAGCAAGAATAACAATGTAACTATCAAAAATAGAGGAAATAACTAAGGGGAGCATAAGAGATGAACATATCAAGAATCCATGGAAAATGCCAAGCATTCACAGATAAATAAATAGAAAATATTATTAAGCATTATAGTGATAATCACAAGAACTAAAAACAGAAACCATTTAAAATTTTACATATCGTATGAGAGTCCTGGTTGTAAACAGAAGTATTAGATATTTTAAGATATACATTTATGTACTATGCTTTCATTATTATGTTAATATACAATTTAAATATTAAGAATTGAATTTTAAAAATTATATTTATTATTTTTTCTTTTTTCTTAATTGTACTTTAGGTTCTGGAGTACATGTGCAGATCATCCAGGACAGTTGCACAGGTACACACATGGCAATGTGTTTTGCTGACTCCATCCCCCCATAACCTACATTTGGCATTTCTCCATGTAATTGCTACCCAACTTCACCACCCCCTCACCGCTGTCCCTCCCTTGGCAACCCCCAACAGACCCCAGTGTGTGATGCTCCCCTCCCTGTGTCCATGTGTTCTTATTGTTCAACACTCGCCTATGAGTGAGAACATGCCATGTTTGATTTTCTGTTCTTGTGTCAGTTTGATGAGAATGATGGTTTCCAGATTCATCCATGTCCCTACAAAGGACACAAACTCATAATTTTTTATGACTGCATAGTATTCCATGGTGTATACATGCCACATTTTTCTTGTCCAGTCTCTCACTGATGGGCATTTGGGATGGTTTCAGGTCTTTGCTGTTGTAAACAGTGTCACTATCAACATATGTGTGCATGTGTCTTTATAACAGAACAACTTAAAATCCTTTCAGTATATACCCAGTAATATGATTGCTGGGTCAAATGGAATTTCTACTTCCAGTTCATTAAGGAAGTGGCACTTTCTTCCACATTGGTTAAACTAGTTTACACTCCCAGAAACAGTGTAAACGTGTTCATATTTCTCCACATCCTCTCCAGCATCTGTTGTCTCCAGATTTTTTAATGATTGCCATTCTAACTGGCATGAGATAGTATCTCAATGTGGTTTTGATTTGCATTTCTCTAATAATCAGTTATAATGAACATTTTTTCATATGTTTGTTGGCCTCATATATGTCTTCTTTTGAAAAGTGTCTGCTCATATCCTTCAACCACTTTTGGATACATTTGTTTTTTTTTTTTTTTTTTTTTTTTTTTCTTTCTTTCTTGTAAATCTGTTTTAGTTTTTTGTAGATTCTGGATATTAGCCCATTGTCAGATGGGTAGACTGCAAAAAATTTTTCCCATTCTATTGGTTGCCAGTTCACTCTAATGATTGTTTCTTTTGCTTTACAAAAGCTCTGGAGTTTAATTAAGTCCTATTTGTCTATTTTGGCTTTTGTTGCCAATGCTTTTGGTGTTTTAGTCATGAAGTCCTTGCCTATGCCTATGTCCTGAATGGTTTTGCCTAGGTTTCCTTCTTCAATAAAATACTGGCAAACCGATTGAAACAGCACATCAAAATGCTTGTCAATCACAATCAAGTAGACTTCATCCCGGGGATGCAAGGCTGATTCATTATATGCAAGTCTATAAATGTAATCTACCACATAAACAAAACCAAAGACAAAAACCACATGATTATCTCAATAGATGAAGAGAAGGCCTTAGACAAAATTCAACAGCCCTTTATGTTAAAAACTGTCAATAAACTAGGTATCAAAAGAACATATCTCAAAATAATAAAAGCTATTTATGATAAACCTACAGCCAATATCATACTGAATGGGCAAAAACTGGAAGCATTCCCATTGAAATTCGGCACTAGACAAGGATGCCCTCCCTCACGACTCCTATTCTATTTAGCATTGGAATTTCTAGCCAGAGAAATTAGGCAAGAAAAAAAAATAAATGGTATTCAATTAGGAAAGGAGGAAGTCAAATTGACTCTATTTGCAAGACTCTATTTCTATATTTAGACTCTATTTCTATATTTGACTCTATTTCTATATTTAGAAGACCCTATCATCTCAGCCCAAAATTTCCTTAAACTGATAAGCAACTTCAGCAAAGTCTCAGGATACAAAGTCAATGTGCAGAAATCACAAGCATTTCTATACATCAATAACAGACTAACAGAGAGCCAAATCATGAGTGAACTCCCATTCACAATCACTACAAAGAGAATATAACACCTAGGAATACAACTAACAAAGAATGTAAAGGACCTCTTTAAGGTGAACTACAAACCACTGTTCAAGGAAATAAGAGAGGACACAAACATATGGAAAAACATTCCATGCTCATGGTTAGGAAGAATCAATATCGTGAAAATGGCCATACTGCCCAAAGGAATTTATAGATTCAATGCTATCCCCATCAAGCTACCAATGACCTTCTTCGCAGAACTGGAAAAAAATACATTAAACTTCATGTGGAACCAAAAAGAGTCCACATAGCCAAGACTATCCTAAGCAAAAAGAACAAAGCTGGAGGTGTCACGCTACCTTATTTCAAACTATACTACAAGGCTACAGTAATCAAAACAGCATGATATTGGTCCCCAAATGGAGATATAGACAAATGGGACAGAACAGAGACCTTGGAGGCAACATCATACATCTACAACCATCTGCTCTTTGACAAACCTGACAAAAACAAGCAACGGGGAAAGGATTCCCTGTTTAATAAATGGTGTTTGGAAAAGTGGCTAGCCGTGTGCAGAAAGCAGAAACTGGACCCCGTCCTGACACCTTACACTAAAATTAACTCAGGACGGATTAAAGACTTAAACATAAGACCTAACGCTATAAAATTTATATTTATTTTGTAGTGAAGCAAAATATGTATTATAAGTACCTGAATAAATTATATGTATAATATTTGAGTAAAATATATAGCTTTTAAGAACAAAGTTTTTAATAAGAAATAACTATAATTCAATAAAACTATACTGTTTAACAGATAAGAAATAATCAGAAATGCAAATATGTACATAATAATGTTGTTTGCTACAATTTTTATAAAAAATGGAAAACTAAATGTTCAATAATGAGGAAATTATTTAAAATACTATGAAATACTAGCAGATCTTTACAATTATGTTTTTTAAAATTTCCAAATTACTTAAGAAAAAAATGGCTATATGGCAGATTAAAAAATGGCTATCAAAATTTATGTACTCAAATTACACCAAATAACAAAGAAGAAATACTTAAGATTTAATACAATGCTGTACATTTACCAATTTCCATTACAGCTTTCTATAATTTTAATTTTTTATGATAATCAAGTAATACTTTTGTAACAAGACAAAAAATAATTATATAAATAAACATTTTAAAAATTACAGTAATGTCTTAATCTCAGATGATGCCACAAATCAGTCGGAATTTTTCAGCTCACCAAGATGTTATTGATTTCCTGCCAACTGCTTAACTCAATTTTATATTGCTGCATGCTTTATGTCAGTGCTTTATTCACAAGATGCTGGTTAATTTTCTCAGTGAACTCTGTGTCCTTGATGTTTCTGAAGTTTTAAATTGCAAAAGAGTTTATGAATTAGACAAGACCTAGTTGTCTGATCACCTGACACTATGATGCAGGTTTGAGTTAGATTTAGAAGAAGCTATAAAGCATGGGTAATGATAGGTCTTTTTAATATCGAAGTAAAAATTAATAGGTAGCTGTAGATTAAAAAAATAAATAATGCAAGTTCAACTAAACATCTTCTTTGGAAATATGCAGATGTTCCTTGACCTACAATGGGGTTATGTCTAGATAAACCATTGTAAATTGAAATTTTATTTGTGTTGAAAATGAACTTAATACACTTAACCTACTTAGCATCATAGCTCAGCCCAGCCCACCTTCAACATGCTCTAGACACATCAGCCAACAGCTTGGCAAAATCATCTAATGCAAAGTCTATTTTATATTAAAGTCTTGAATATTTCATGTGATATATTACATACTGTATGGGAAGGAAGAAACGAAATGGTTGTATGGGTACTCCAAGTACGGAATCTACTGAGTGAGTATAACTTTTGGATCATCATTAAGTCAAAAAAAATGTTAAGTTGAATCACCATAAATTGGGGATTGTCTGTAGTAGAAAATTTGTGTTCTTTGTAGGGACCACACAAGATAAAATTTAATGAGAAATAGTTTTCTTTCATGAGACATTTAGTCATGATTTGAGATAATAAAACAAGTAACTTTTCCAGACTTACATGTTTCTCATTCATATGCAAAGTCCTAAAATCTGTGTGCCAAGGTTTCTCTCCCTCTTTCTCTCTTCTTCTCTCTCCAGTCGTTCCTCCATAATCTCAGGGAATTGGTCCCAGGACCACCTATCCCCAGTGCCATCCCATTCTAAAATCAGTACATACTCAAGTCCCACAGCTGGCCCTGCAGAACCTACATAAACAAAATGGTAGCCCTCCCTACATGGGAGTTTTACATCCCATGAATACTGTGTTTTTGATCTGTGTTTGGTTGAAAAAAGTTGCTTATAAGCATACCCTGAAATTAAAGGATTAACAACTGTGTATGTATTGAGATATACAAACATAAATATAATTTTGTGTGTGCACACATTTATAAATACATACACCTGCTTATACACATGCTTTTATATATAGATAAATATATAGAGAGACACACAGACACAAACATGCTATATGCATATTTTTGCTGGAAGATGAATTACTATTAATATGAATGATGTAGTATGTTACATTTATAAACACAATTTTTGTAGTTGGGGTTGTGCCTGAGTTATGTCATTAAGTAGCTATATGACAGTAAACTAGAAACTTGACCATACAAAGATTTAATAAAACAACTGTAATTATCAGAAAGAAGGCCTAATTTATAAGACATATTATGCAAATTCTTATCAAAGTGTTTGGCCTGAGAAAATGCTCAATATATGATAGGCAATCGTATCATTATTGATACATTCACTGATTACTAGTTAATTAGCTTACTCCAATCTAGAAGTAAAGATTAGCAGTCATATGTGCACCAAATATACAGTTTGTATATTAATACAAGCAGAGTAAGTGATGTTTTAAGCTATTATCCATGATTTGAATTTTCCTATTAATTGAATCCAGACTGATGGGATGAGTGTCAGGGAGAAGAAGCCATGAACTAAAGTACAGTCAGAGATGGTATGAAAGAATGTAGAATGACCTCCTCTCAACCCAAATTTCTCACACATTTCACATTTTGCCACCCGTCAGCCTTATAGAGATTTTGGCACCTCCAAATCACAGAGAAGCTAAGTACTTTAGCAATGCCACCAGTGTTATTTCTATTTTGATAAATTTTATTGCTTACTCCTATTTTCTCCAACTTTGCCCAGCGGCAGGAAGAAAATGGCTACATGTGTGAGTCACAAGAAAGGATGCAATTCTGATAACAAAATCATCACAGTTATGAATTTTGTTTGCTTGTTGTGGTTTAAAATAAAGACCAAAAATCATCTTCTAATGTTTGAGTTAGTTGTTATTTTCTGGAATCTGCATCTTCTTGCATTTTAAGAGAAAGTTACCTTCTAACTTTAGATATTAAGATTCATTTTCAGCCTGGCATGGTGACTCATGCCTGTAATCCCAGCATTTTGGGAGGCCAAGGTGGGTGAATCACAAGGTCAGGAGATCGAGACCATCTTGGCCAACACAGTGAAACCCATCACTACTAAAAATACAAAAATTAGCTGGGCTTGGTGGCTCAGGCCAAGATTGTGCCACTGCACTTCAGACTGGCTACAGACCTAGACTCCATCTCAAAAAACAACAAAAAAAAATTCATTTTCATGCCGATTTTTCTTTGAGACACAGTGTCTGCTTCATTTCTTTCAAAGATTCAAAAACTCTAGTTTCTATTACACTGTGTATTGTGTTTTAGATTCCTAGCCTGTCTTTCTATTCAGTCATTTGAAAACCTGTTTCCCTTAACACTCACCATTAATTTTGGTTCTATTTTTATATTTTCAACAGTAAATGATTTATCACATATCAGGAAAGACAGTAATCTTTTGTCTCAATTTTTCTTCTACTATGCACCTAATGTGTTGCCTGATTTCAATTTTAAGTAAATGATAAGCAATCTGTCCTTAGCTGCCAGTGTTCTTTCATAAAACTATCATTTCCTCATTCCGTTTCCTTAGATACTTGTATCTATTTCGAATTTTGATTTTGACTCCTTGATTTCGAGCTTCAAGATGAATCACTGGAGAGCCACTGTTTAAAATATAGTCATGCATCATGCAATGGCGTTTCTGTCAACAATGGACTACATATACGATGATGGCCTCATAAGCTGAAAAATTCCTAGTACCTAATGATATTGTAGCTGTCATAATGACATAAAACAACATATTACCTTTTCTATGTTTAGATATATTTAGAAGCAGAAACACTTATGGTATTACAATTGTCTACAGTATTGAGTTGAGCAATATGCTGTACAGGTTTGTAGCCAAGGATCAATAGACTGTACCATATAGCCCAGGTGTGTAGTAGCCTATAACATTTAGATTTGTGTAAATACACTTTGTGATGTTCACACAACACTGAAACTGCTTAATGATGCATTTCTCAGACCATATTACCACCAAGTGAATTATGATTGTATGTATGAGATTATTACAAGCTAAATAGATGAAGTAGTGGAGAGTCAGACTTCCTGAGTTCCAACTTTAACTCCAACCTTTAGGCTGTGGGACATTGAGCAAGGTACTTAACTCGGGTTTGTCTTCAGTCAGGTTAATAATAGTACCTACCTTGCAAGGTTAAGGATTAAATGCCTTAATGCAAATTTAAATTATCCTGTGTTTGTACATAGTTAGATAATTTAGAAATAACAATTATTATCAACATTCTGTTTTTCACACATGATTTCTAAGGATGGAATCTTGACAATAAGTTCAGGTCTCTACATCTTAATGTATCTTTTGGGAAGATAGAAACTTCATGTTGGCTCTTATATCTAATCTAATCCAAGATTACTGTGCTTAATGAAAATGGTGCTCAGAAGTTTCAATCTCTCTTCTGTGGTCACAGAGCAGATAATTTTTAATTTATTCTTCTCCAGTTCATTCTAGATTTAAGACTCAAAACCAAGTGATACTTACAATAGGTAGTTGTGTTGGTCTCTCTTTTGACAATGGTGAAACCCCTAAAAGTAAGAAAATATGCATTACATTTATAAGTATAACCATGAGATTAAAAAAATCATATCATCGAAAGCATAAGGCAGCCTAAAATGGTTCCCCCATGCCTCTCATTCAGTCTCAAGATCTGATTTCTAATTACAAGCAACTTCTCAAATCTTACTAACTGTACTCAAAAATTCAAAGTAAAATTTTTCAAAATTGTCCAATGCACATTGACAGCTCTCTATGAAATCACATCTCAGTTTCTAGCACACATGGTATAATCCTGGATCTGTTAACAGTGCTCTTCGCTGTTCCTCAGTGTGCATGATTTTACTGCCTTTTCTTCTCTGATTTTAGTGAGAATCCACTGTCTCCAAAAGCTATCTGGGCAAGCTGCAAACCCTATGATTACAGTCATGTCTTATTTTATTGTTTTTCTCTCTACTGTACTGTGAAGATATTGTGCTTTATACAAATTGATGGTTTGTGGCAACCCTGTGTTAAGCAAGACTATTGGCATCATTTTTCCAATAGCATGTGCTCAATTAATGTTTCTATGTCACATTTTGGTAATTCTCAAAATATTTCAAACTTTTATTATTATTATATTTGTTGTTATGATCTGTGATCAGTAATATCTGATGTTTGCTGTTTTGATGTTACCTTTGTAATTGTTTTGAGACATCACAAACCATACCCACATAATATGGCAAAATTAATAAATGTTATGTGTGTTCTGACTGCTCTGCCAACTGGCTGTTTCCCCATCTCTCTCCTTCCTTTTGGGTCTCTCAATTCCTTGGAACACAACAATACTAAAATTAGGCCAATTAATAGCCCTACAAAGGCCTCTAAATGTTCAAATGAAAGGGATAATCACACATTTCTTATTTTAAATCAAAAGCTACAAATAATTAATCTTAGTAAGGAAAGCATGTCAAAAGCTGAGAGGCTAAAAGCAAGCCTTCTTGTGCCAAACAATTAACCAAGTTGTGAATGCAAAGGAAAAGCTCATACAGGAAATTAAAAGTGCTACTCCAGTGAATACACAAGTGATACAAAAGAGAAACAGCCTCATGGTTGATATGGAGTAAGTTCAATGGTCTAGATAGAAGATAAAATCATTCACAACATTACCTTAACACAAAGCCTAATCCAGACAAAGATCTTAACTCTCTTCAATTCTGTGAAGGCTTAGAGAGATGAAAAAGCTGCAGAAGTAAAGTTTGAAGCTAGCAGAGGTGGGTTTATGAGGTTTAAGGAAAGAAGTCATCTTCATAACCTAAAAGTCCAAGATGAAGCAGGAAGTGCTGATGTCGAAGCTGCAGCAAGTCATCCAGAAGATGCAACTAAGACAATTGATGAAAGTGACCATAATAAACAACAGATATAGAAAAATATATATTAAAAAATAGCCCTTTTTTGGAAGAAGATGCCATCTAGGACTTTCAATACTAGAGAGAAGTCAATGACTGGCTTCAAAGCTTCAAAGGACTGGCTGAAACTCTTGTTAGGGGCTAATGTAGTTGATGACTTTGAGTAAAAGCCAATGCTTACTTAGCATTCTGAAAATCCTAGGGCTTTTACGGATGGGATTAGCATGATGATTAGCATATTAAGAATTATGCTAAATTGTCTTTGGCTGTGATCTATAAATAAAACATAAAAGCCTGAATAACAGCACAGATGTTTACAGCATGGTTTACTAAATATCTTAAGCCCACTTTTGAGACCTATTGCTCAGAAATAAAGATTTACTCCAAATATTACTGCTCATTGACAACGGAACTGATCACCCAACATCTCTGGTAGAGATGTATAAGATTAATGCTGTTTTTGCACCTGCTAATATAGCATCCATTCTGTAACCCATGGATCAAGGAGTAATTTATACTTTCAAGTGTCATTATTTAAGAAATACATCCCATAAGGCTATGGCTGTCATAGATCCTCTATGAATCAGAACAAATTGAAAACCTTCTAGAAAGGATTCAGCATTCTATATGCCATCTAGAACATTTGTCATTTGTGGGAAGAGGTCAAAATATCAAATAACATGAGTTTGGAAGAAGTTGATCCCAACCTTAATGGATAATTTTGAGGGGTTTATGACTTCAGTGAAGGAAGTTGTTGCAGATGTTCTGGAAACAGGGAGAGAACTAGAATTAGAAGTGGGGTCTGAAAATGTGACTGAATTGTTATAATCTCATGATAACAGTGGAACCGATAAGAAGTTGATTCTTAGAGATGAGCAAGGAAAGTGGTTTCTTGGGATGAAATCTGCTCCTAGTAAAGGTGTTGTAAATGTTGAAATGTTTATAAACAAAACAAAAATTTTATTTTGAAATGACAACAAAAGATTTTATACTATTCCACGAACTTAGTTAATAAAGCAGTGGCAAGGATTAAGAGGATTGACTCTAATTTTAAAAGAAGTTCTACTGTGTGTAAAATGCTATCAAACACATCACACACTACAGAAGAACCTTCCATGAAAAAAAAGGTATCAGTCAGTGTAGAAAACATCACTGTTGTCTTCCTTTCAGAAATTACCACAGCCATTCCAACTTTCAACAACCATCACCCTAATTAGTCATTAGCCATGAACATCAAGGCAAGACCTTACACCAGGGGGAAAAAAAAAGACTTGCTGAAGGTACAGATAATCATTAGTTTTTTTTAAGGTATTTCTAATTAAGATATAATTCTATGACACACTTAACAAACTATAGCATAGTGTAAACATAATTTTATATGCATTAGGAAACTAAAAAATTGTGTGACTCACTTTCCTATGATATTTATTTTATTGCAGCAGTCCAGAAGCAAACTCATAATATCTCCACAGCATGCTTGTATTAAGAAATGTCTAAATCATTATTTTGACTATCTCTATGGCTTAACAGAGGGGTCAATGAATGTATAGACATCAAATGTGTCATAAGAAATTATAAGGTTAAGGCCATAAAGTCATTTTCATTTGATGAAATGGAGAATAAAGAAAGACGAATATTTTCTACCTGTCTTCTGAAATAAACAAAAAATTCACCCTGGCATTTTACCAAAATCTACAGAAAAGAAAATAAGAAACAGTAAAAATTTGATCAATTTTGAAGTTTTTCGTCTTATAACCTGACTTCCTATTTCATCCATAGTAGCCAACCTGAAGGGATTCTGATTTGCCAAATCTGAGGTAATTTGAGCCCTCAAAAAATAAATAAATCAGGAGAATAATAAACTATAAAATGTAGAAAAAAAGAATAGAAAATCCTGAGTCTGTACCAATAGTAATAGATACAAAATAAATAAATACTATAGAAGCTGGGTCAGGCTACTCCTCACAGAATGACCGATGCTGATTAGCAAACATGGAGAGAGGCTAAAGTTGGATAATCATCACGTGGTAATCATCAAAGTAATTCTTCTAATATGCATCATCAACACATGCTAAATCTTGGGGATAAATTTTAGTAGTGAGCAGAATATTTACATAGGTCTAAAGTATCTCTTGACAGATTGCTTATTAGTTGCATGGGAAAAAATTAGTAACTATACTCTGTCAAGGGCAACACCTTGATCAGATGATCAAAGTTAATTTCACTAGTGAGGGGCAGATTGACATTGTGTAACTTCTGATGTGATACCGTAAAAACTATATACAGTTATGTATACATAGCACCACACTCTAGCTAGGAATATAAAATCTAATTATGAATGAATTAATGAATCTAATTATGAGAAAACATTAGAAAAACTCAAAATGAGTATTACTTTATTTTAAAAGATAACTATATACTTCAAAAGTTTCAATGTAATAAAACATAAGTAACAAGAACATACACTAAAGTGACATTATAACTAAATGTAGTACATAATCTAAGGCTGGATTGTCACTGGAAGAAAACAATATGTTAAGTAGGATGCTACTGGATTAAAAAAACTGAAATATAGGTAACAGATTTGATAAAACTACTACATCAAAGATAATTTGTTTAGTTTGATAACTATCTTCTTACTCTCTTATGTAAGAGTAACCTTATTCTAGCATGGGGAGTGGGATTGGGGAGGGATAACATTAGGAGAAATACTTCATGTAAGTGTTGGGGGAATGGTTGCAGCAAACCACCATGGCATAGGTATATCTATGTAACAATCCTGCATGATCTGCACATGTATCCCAGAACTTAAAGTATAATAAAAAATTAAATTAAATTAAAAAGAATAACCTTATTCTTACAGAATTTCCTGTATCTAGAAGATATATTGACAAGTTGTTCTTAAGTGGTTCATATATGGTATTATAGATAGATCAACAGATTAGGTAATTTACTAATTTCCTATTGCTGCATAACAAATTACCACAAACTTTGTAAGTTAAAACAACAGCTATAGATTCTGACCACATTCTGCAGGTCAGAAATCCAAGCTGGCTGAACTGAGTCTTCTGCTTTTTCTTGCTATTCCAAATCAAGAAGTCAACAAAGCTACCTTCCTTTATGGAGGCTGTGAGAAAGAATTTGCTTTCAGTCTCATTTAGGGTATTTACAAACATCAGTGTCTTATGGTTGTAGCACTGAGGTCATACTTCTTGCTGGCCATCTATTAGGAAACATTCCCTCAGCTCTTTAAAGCCAGTCACATTCCTTCACACGTGATCCATATTCAAACTCACAATGATGCATGGGATCCTCACACTTTTAATCTCTGCTCCTTGCTTCTACCACATGTTTCTATTAGGAGACTCAAGTGATTAAATCAGACCACAAAGGTAATAGCTGCAGCTTAAAAGTCAACTGATTTGGGACTTTAAATACAACTGAAGATCTTTTCACATTAGTACCAGCATTAATGTTTCATTGAATGACCAAAAGCCAGGTATTTGGGGGATAGGAAGTGAGCATCTTTAGAATTCTGCCTACTTTAGAAAGAGAGAGATGAAAGATTAGATGGATAGGTTGGTGGATGGATAGATGATTGATTGATTAATATAGATAGATAGACATGAGATCATACGTAGACAAAGACTGTCCAATGCTGCTAATTTTATCAGTTTTTTAAAAGATATTTGGAATGTCCTAGGCTTTGAGAGACATTAGAAAAAAATGCATAATATTTGAAATGGATCCAAGTGGACAACTCAATGAGTACTCCCATTTGAACTAACTTTAACTTGTAGGAATACTGTCTAAAAAGTCCGTATGGAAACATGAGGTGCTCCACCAGAGTATGTAAGGTAACAACAGGCAAAGAGCAAGGTCATGGATTTGTGAGAAATCAGCCAGAAATGGTGCCACCTGTGTCTGATAATTACATAAGCTAACAGATTCCAATTTGCATGGGCGGTTGGGATCCCTAAAGAACCCATTAAACCTTCCAATGAGAAAGAGTTAGTGTTTGGAAATCTTCCTAATCAGATGGCATGACAGACAGAAAAAAAAATCTTCAGCTATAATAAGTAAATTTGGAGGTCCTGGTTTCATTTCATCTCTCCTCCCTTTCTGATCCTGAAGGAATTAGAAGTCATATAGTGACTACAGGAAGAAACAAAAGCACTGTAAGTTCTGTAGGCTAGAACTGCACATATAACTCCAATGCTTGAAGAGCTACTCTGAATCTTTAAAAGTTAGAGATATAGCATAGTTTATGGATAGTATTCCTCAATGCAGACAGTAAATGTATACTCATTTCCTGCACCTCAAGATCATCTTCTAAACTGGAAAGGGAGAAGTGAAAGTCAACATATCCACACTACTCTCATTCTTTTGATCTGTTTTAATTTTGGTAAGCTGTGTGTTTTGGGAGTAGGTTATGGGTAAGTATCAGATTAATGTGGATCTTGAAGGGTGATATAAGCAAAATATTTATGTTATTTTTATTTTATAAGAAAATATTTTATAAGAAAATTATTTTATAAGAAAATAATTATTATTTAATAATGGAATAGCAATTATTGAGGGCTTCAACATGACTCAATCATATCACTCATTTTTTTCTTTGCCACTTCTAATCCAAACAACTTTGTAAATTTGGAAGAAAATAAATGCTATAAGACTAGACACATAGATAAATAGACAGATAGATAGACAGACAGACAGATAGACAGACAGACAGACAGATAGATAGATACAAAAGAACTCAGACTTCAGAATTTACTAGACCAAATCACTATAATGTTGCTTTGGGCCATCTGCCAGATCCACCAAACCATGTTGTTATGGGGAGTAAACTCTGACATACTAATTATTCCTGGTAACTTTAGCATGGTTTTGATAAGCAAGTAAGCTATAAGCCATATAAATCATCATAATGCAACATTCCTGAGAACATATCCAAAGGTGATAATTTGAAGGAAAGCTAGCCAAAAAACTATTAGACCTTAGAAAGTGATTATTAGCTATCCTTTGGAATCTGTTTGTATTTAGACACATAGTTAGTCATTGCATTTTGAAGAAAATGATGATTCTGAAATGGTTTCCATGCAAGCTCATGACTCAATGCAGTTTTATCTTAACTTCCCATTATTAAAAATGTGTTAATTTTAGTTCCTAGAGATCTTACTTCAGAATCTCATTTACAAACATTACACTTTAGTATAGTGGGATCAGCAGGCATCTGTGGAAGAAAATTCATAGAAAACATCTGAAATGGCATTAAAGTTTCTCAGTTTCTCAGTATTCTCAAACTGAATTTTGAAAAATATGTTTCCCTTTACCATAAAATATTTAAAGTCAATTTATTGGTATTATGTCTATTAATTGTGTATAAATGTAGAATTAATTATAAGCATGCCAGCAAATATGACAATGCTTTCATTTTGTCTTCTAGAACCAGGGAAGTACTTCATACTAAAGACTCAAAATCAGATCTGAAACTATAAAACTACTAAAGGAAAACAAAAGGGAAATACTTTAAGATGGATCTGGGCAAAGGTTTTATGGATAAGACTTCAAAAGCTCAGGAAACAAAAGCAAAAATAAACATATGGGACTATATCAAACTAAAAAGCTTCTGCCAGCAAAACAATTAACAGAGCAAAGACACAACATGAAGAATGGGAGGATATATTTGCAAACTGTTTATTTGACAAAGTTAGTATCCAAAATACAGAAAGAACTAAGACAACTAAAAAGCAAAAAAAAAACAAATAATGTGATTTTTAAATGGGCAAATTATCTAAACAGATATTTCTCAAAAGAAGGCATAAAAATGGTCAAGAAGTATATGGAAGATGCTCAGCATCACTAATCATAAAGGAAATGCAAATCAAAACATAATTAGATATTATCTCACTCCAGTTAATAGGTTACTTAAAAAATAAAAAAATAACTAATGTTAGCAAGAAAGAGGGAAAAGGAAATTCTTAAATACTTTTGATGGGAATGTAAACTAGTACAACTATTGTGAAACACAGTATGGAGTTTCCTCAAAAAACAAAAAATGGAGCTATTGTATGATCTAGTACCACACAACTGGGTATTTATCAAAAGGAAAGAAAATCAATGTATCAAAGGAATATCTACTTCCATGTTAATTATAGTATTCTTCACACTAGTGAATAAATGTGGATCAATGGATGAATGGATAAAGAAAAACTTGCATATAAACACAGTCGAATACTGTTCATTCACAAAAAATGAAATTCTGTCATTCATGGAAACATTGATAATTCTAGAAAAACAATATGTTAAGTGAAATAAATCAGACATAGAAAGATTAATACTGCATGTTCTCATTCATATGTGGGAGCTAAGAAAATAGAACTCATAGAAATAGAGTAGAATTTACTAGAAACTGGGAAGAGAGAGAAGATAGGAAGATGTTCATTAATGGATACAAAATTGTAGCTAGATAATAAGAATAAACTCTAGTGTTCTATAGTACTGTAGAGTGACCGTAGTTACCAGTGGTTCATTACATATTTTCAAATAGCCAAAGAAAAGATTGTGAATGATCCCAACATTAAGAAATAATAAATGTTTGTGTTGACAAATTTGTTCATTACATTAACTTGATCATTACATACTGTATACATGTACTGAAATATTACTCTGTTCCTTATAAATATGTACAATAATTACACATGAATTTTTAAAAATTTCAAAGCTATTACAAGAATCACTGGCTATTTAAATTTCTATTCAGGCATTAGCCCATTTTATGGAAAATGTAAACTCACCTATGGTTTTAAAAAAAATGCAATTTGTTTTTATAGAATATTTAAAGTCAACTTATTGGTATTATGTCTATTAATGGCCAACCAAAATTAAAAGCATTCTGGACTTAAAAGCATTCTGGACTTTTAAATCACTTTGCCCTAATCACTCTGATAAAATTGTAACCATTGCAACTTAATTTATATTAGTATTCAATGATTATTTTCACTAGAAAAATTCACAATATCAAGATTAGTAATATCATTTTGAATAGAAATATTTGAGACTGGCACAGGTAGAAGAGAAGTCCAATTAAATCATATAGCCTAGAGGAAAGAAGTTAATGTCAGTAGTCAGGATACTTGAAACTTCAGCCTCTGCTAAGCTAGGGAGCTGTAATTTATGTGCCTCATTTTTCTCATCTCTAAGACAAAAACACCAGTTCTCTTGATCTTCCTCACGGGATGGTTTGAAATATCCCATTAGATGACAGAATAGCATGAGTAAATGCTCACAATACAATCCTAAGTAAAAAGTGTGAAATATAACATTATATACACAATATCATTCCAATTATATAAAAAGGAATGGACACATACATTTGTATAAACACATATGTATAGCTAAGAGACAAGACAGAAGTATTACAATGATTATGTCTGGGTGATAGATTGTGGCTTTTTTTTTCTCTTTATAAGGTTAAAAGAATCCAATATTTGAAAATAAGGCAATTGAGTAGCGAACCATAATCTTTCAATGTCATATGCAGACACTGTTTAACAGATTCTGCCAAACATTTTTCACTTTATTTGTCATTTAAGTAGATCTCAGTTCCGTTGCAGTAAAAATGATAGCCCCCAAAATTGTGGTATTAACTTCTGGAACACAAATCAGTTTTTGATGAAACCTGCCAATTTTATTCTAACATTCTTTCTATTTATTCCTATAAATATCCAGTTCCTCAAATGTTCTTGTAATCAACTTTATCATATTACTGGTTTTCTTACTAATTAATTAAATAAAATGTTCACACATGTTCATTTTATAGTTGTGTGAGTCATACTTTGAAAAGTATATTTTGGCAGAGCCTTTCAATATTTTCTAAATTCTCATTGTGCCTTTCATAAATCATATTTTTAAATTTTGGATCACTGTTGACATTGTATTTTGAAAATTTAAAAGCACTATATTAAGTGAAACATATTAACATAATGCAGAGGAGGTAATAAGTGGTAATGAAAATGAACTAATGTCTCTCTAAATATTCCAGTACTGCCACATACTAACTGTGGTCTAGGGAGAAAATAATAACAAAAATTTATTTACTGCCATAGGATTAAGTTTTCTCATCTCTAAACTAATAACAATTATACTATTATCACAAATTTCTATATTTAGCACAACATTAACCAACCCATTGATAGCTCTGTAAATCTTACTTCTTTCAGATTGCTACTTTTTCAGGTCCTCCTAATACTCAATTCCCAAGCCATTTTAATACAGATATTCCAGGTTCAGCTTATATTAAATATGATAAAACATAGATCTTTTCATTCCCTTTATTAGGTCCTGCCAAATTGATAGGCAAACCACCTTGTACTCTACATTTCAAAAGGAAATCTCTGAGAAAAATTTCAATGTGTTATTCATAAACCCTTCAACATATAATTTGGGTCAACTCCAATTCACTAAAGGAGTGTCCACAATGGAAATAAAATAATTAGATAATAAAGGATACATTAAAACATGGTCCTGATGGACAGGTAACCAGAATTTGACAGCAGTTCATACAAGAGCACTGAGAGAAAAATAGATACGTAAACTATTTAGCAAACCAAAGCCTTCTAAATTAGTAGGCCCCAAACGTATTTAGTCATTGGAATCACACTGGACCCAACACAGACCTACTAAATTAGCATTTATGAGGATAGTGTCAAATAGAAATAGTCTCTATGTACTTCTGTACCTCATCTGTATTTTTAATAGTTCCACAATAACCCTAATTATCAGCCTAGTACTTTAATTGTATTAATCAATCACTGGAAGAATATCACAATGTATTAATACTCTTCAGATTAGAGATGGCACACTATTTCACTCATTCATTCAACAGATATATTTACTTTGTGTCAGGCTTTGTGTCATGTACATGTTTTTCCACTAATCTTTTTTTGACCTTGTGTAATTTTATTTTACTTTTTATTATACATTAAGTTCTGGAGTACATGTGCAAAACGTGCAGGCTTGTTACATAGGTATACAAGTACCATGGTGGTTTGTTGCATCTGTCACCCCAACATCTACATTAGGTATTTTTCCTAATTCTATCCCTCCCCATACCACCCACCCCCTACTATCCCACCCCTACTCCCCTGTCCCCTGACAGGCCCTGGTATATAATGTTCCCCTCCCTGTGTGCAATGTGTTCTCACTGTTCAACACCCACTTATGAGTAAGAACATGTGGTGTCTGATTTTCTGTTCTTGTGTCAGCTTGCTGAGAATAACGGTTTCCAGCTTTGTCCATGTCCCTGTAAAGACATGAACTCATCCTTTTTTATGGCTGCATAGTATTTCATGGTGTATATGGGCCACATCTTCTTTATCCAGTCTACCATTGATGGACATTTGGGTTGGTTCCAAGTCTTTGCTATTGTGAACAGTGCTGTAGTAAACATACATGTGCATGTGTCTTTATAGTAGAATAATTTATAATCCTTTGAGTATATGCCCAGTAGTGGGATCGCTGGGTCAAATGGCATTTCTATTTTTAGATCCTTGAGGAATTGCCATGCCACACTCTCTTCCCCAATGGTTGAACTAACACTCCCACCAACAGTGTAAAAGAATTCCTATTTCTACACATCCTCTCTAACATCTGCTGTCTCCTGACTTTTTAAAGATCACTATTCTAACTGGCATAAGATGGTATCTCAATGTTGTATTGATTTGCATTTCTCTAATGACCAGTGATGATGAGCTTTTTTTCATATATTTCTGGCTACATAAATGTCTTCTTTTGAGAAGTGTCTGTTCATATCCTTTGCCCACTTTTTGATGGGGTTGCTTTTTTCTTGTAAGTTTATTTAAGTTCCTTGTAGATTCTAGGTATTAGCTCTTTTTCAGATGGGTAGATTGCAAAAACAAAATTTCCCATTCTGTTCATTGCTGGTTTATTCTAATGATAGTTTCTTTTGCTGTGCAGCAGCTCTTTAGTTTAATTAGATCTCATTTATCTACTTTGGTTTTTGTTGTCATTGCTTTTGGTGTTTTAGTTATGAAGTCCTTGCAGTGCCTATGTCCTCAATGGTATAGCCTAAGTTTTCTTCTAGGGTTTTTATGGTGTTAGGTCTTACATTTAAATCTATAATCCATCTTGAGTTAATTTTTGTATAAGGTATAAGGAAGGGATTCAGTTTCAGCTTTCTGAATATGGCTAGCCAGTTTTCCCAACACCATTTATTAAATAGGGAATTCTTTCCCCATTGCTTGTTTTGGTCAGGTTTGTCAAAGATCAGATGGTTGTAGATGTGTGACATTGCTTCCAAGGTCTCTGTTCTGTTCCATTGATTTACATATCTGTTTTGGTACCAATGCCATGCTATTTTGATTACTGTATCCTTGTAGTATAGTTTGAAATCAGGTAGTGTGACGCCTCCAGCTTTGTTTTTTGTTTGTTTGTTTTTTTTGTTTGTTTGTTTTTGTTTTTGCTTAGAATTGTCTTGGATATGTGGGCTCTTTTTTGGTTCCATATGAAATTTAAGGTAAGTTTTTTCCAATTTTGTGAAGAAAGTTGTAGCTTGATGGGGATAGCATTGAATCTATAAGTTACTTTGCACAGTATGGCCATTTTCACGATATTGATTCCTCCTAACCGTGAGTATGGAATGTTTTTCCATCTGTTTGTGTCCTCTCTTATTTCCTTGAGCAGTGATTTGTAGTTCTCCTTGAAGAAGTCCTTCATATCCCTTGTTAGTTGTATTCCTAGGTATTTTATTCTCTTTGTAGCAATTGTGAATTGGATTTCACTCATGATTTGGCTCTCTGTTATTAGTGTATAGGAATGCTTGTGATTTTTGCACATTGATTTTGTATGCTGAGACTTTGCTGAAGTTACTTATCAGCTTAAGGAGATTTTGGGCTGAGACAATGGGGTCTTCTAAATATACAATCATGTTGCCTGCAAATAGAGACAATTTGACTTCCTCTTTTCCTAATTGAATACTCTTTATTTCTTTTTCTTGCCTGACTGCTCTAGCCAAAACTTCTAATACTGTGTTGAATTGGAGTGGCGAGAAAGGGCATCCTTGTTTAGTGCCAGTTTTCAAAAAGAATACTTCCAGATTTGCATATGCTGAGCCAGTCTTGCATCTCAGGAATGAAGCCAACTTGATAGTGATGAATAAGCTTTTTGATGTGCCCTTGGATTTTATTTGCCAGTATTTTATTGAGGATTTTTGCATCAATGTTCATCATAGATACTGGCCTGAAATTTTCTTTTTTATTTGTGTGTCTGCCAGGTTTTGGTATCAGGGTGATGCTGGTCTCATAAATGAGTTAGGGATGATTCCCTCTTTTTGTATTGTTTGGAAAAGTTTCAGAAGGAATGGCATCAGCTTCTCTTTGTACCTCTGATGGAATTCGGCTGTGAACCTTTCTGGTCCTGGACTTTGTTTGTTTGTTAGGCTATTAATTGCTGCCTCAACTTCAGACCTTGTTATTGGTCTATTCAAGGATTTGACTTCTTCCTGGTTTAGTCTTGGGAGGGTGTAAGTGTCCAGGAATTTATCCATTTCTTCTAGATTTTCTGGTTCATTTGTATGAAGGTGTTTACAGTATTCTCTGATGGTAGTTTGTTTTTCTGTGGGATTAGTGGTGACATCCCCTTTATCGTTTCTTGTTGAATCTATTTAATTCTTCTCTCTTTTCTTCTTTATTCAGCTGGATAGTGGTCTATTTTGTTTATCTTGCAAAAAAACAGCTCCTGGATTCACTGATTTTTTTAAAGGTTTTTCATATCTCTATGTCCTTCATTTCTGCTCTGATATTAGTTATTTCTTTTCTTCTGCTAGCCTTTCAGTTTGTTTCTTTTTGCTCCTCTAGCTCCTTTAACCACGATGTTAAGGTGTTAATTTTAGATCTTTCTTCCTTTTGCTTTTGGGCATTTGGTGCTATAAATTTCCCTCTAGTCACTCCTTTAACTGTGTTCCAGAGATTCTCATTTAATCTAAATATACATTTTGTTAATAAGTAATTTCTTTGGTACACATGACTAAAGAAAAATGAATTTTATATTTGTTTTGCTTTATAAAGGATTTTTATTTGTAATATCTCATTTGAACCTCATTACACATTTGTGTTTCAAGACAAGGCTTATCATTTTCATCTGACAAATAGAGAAATGGATGTTCATAATAATTTAATAGTCAAAGTAGAACTATTTCTTATATCTTCCAACACCCATTCTCATGAAATTTCTAAGAGTTTTCACCTATTTACAAAATTTTTAACCTAAGAAAGGACTACACACTAAAATTTTTTAAATCTATGCACTTCATAACAAATGGTGAGCATGTCTATTAAAGTTTAAAAACACTTTCAGTACAAAATAATACATTTAGGTCGAAGAACAAGCATATATATCTCAAAGAATTTAACGTTTGTGCTCTTACATAAAGTTTTTATTGAAATATTACATATATTTTAACATGTAGAAGAGTACTTAATTTTTGCATGTACAGCTCATGTATTTCACAAAGTGAATACAACACCCAGATCCAGACAGATCATTACCAGCAGATCAGCAACCTTTCTCTGATCATTTTCTAGTCACTCCATCACCAAGGATAATCACTATCATGACTTCTATTACCATAAACTAGATTTAGAACTTTATGTAAATGAAAGTATAAAATTTATTTGTATATAGTTTCTAAATCTGTACTCTACACCTCAAAAGCATTATTTCTTCTAAAAGTAATTTTGTTTGTTAACTCTATTCTATATACCCAATATTTAGTTTTATGTAAGATCTGTCTAGAATTTTCTAAGTTCTAGAAAAAGTCTTTGTCAGCCAAGTTTAATTTTATTGTTCCATAAAGTCAAGACATTGTCCTGCATGTTTCTCACCCCTTTACCAGGTATCTACAGAACCAGTGCACCATTTGCTCAAACTAGGGCAGTCTGAACGTTAGACATTCGACTCTGCTTCCCATGTCAATCCTGTACCCATTCATCAGACGCTTTTAATTATCTTCTTTAAGTATTTTCCCTTTGAGAAACCAGTATTTATTTAACAAGGAACTTTATGTCTTAGTCATAAGATATTAATAATGTGAATATTTTCAACAATATAACAAAGTAACAAATAAAAGTGGATTAAAGAAAGAAGAATTTCAGCTGCTACCAATTTGTACCTGAAGGGTAGCTTTTTCAGATTTTTCATTCTACCATGAAAATCATTAATAAGCAGTTATAAATGATAATAACTCCCATTAGCCTTACATATTGGTTGATTGGTTGCCTGTTGAATAATGTTGCAAAAGCCTAGACCATAACCAAAAACATTCAATCATCCTGTGGTGTTTTAAAATTATATTACATTCAGTTGTTTTATTGACCTCAGACATGCTAAAATCTCAGGACATAGGCCATCTGCAAGACTGAAACAGGGTCAAACAAGGAGGGTTATAATTTAAGTTAACATTAAGGTTTTTGTTTAAACAGTTATCTTCCTCCTAAGAGACGGCACTCATAATGAAAGAATATAGAGCTATAAGCTAGTAAACATAAGTTTAAATTCTAGGTCCAGCTATTTCTATGTGGAAGCATCATGATTTTATGAACCGCACTTTTTAAAAATGTCAATTGTCAGCAATGGATACACATCTTGTCTATTTTATTTGAGTTCATATCTTGTACTTCTTTTCTATGTTCACAGCTTTGGGCATATATATAGGTTTTATGAATATTTATTTCTAATGAAATTACCACATCCTAAAGAGGAAAATTCAAATAATAAATTCAAATCCAGGCAGTAACTATACAATTTTTTTTCAAAGAAGTAGTTACACAACATTTTCTGAAAAACTTTTAACCAATTGAATTAGAAACACAGTAATACTAAAGCCTCAATATTTCATTGAGAAGAAGTGAAATAGCTGGCCATGTAGGTCTTTGCAATCTCTCACTGAAATAACTTAGATGAGATAAATAAAATAACAAAAAGCTGGTTTATATTTCTATTCCACCAGTCTTTTACTGAATAAAACAGAAAGCATATATGACTAAATAAAATTTAATACCTGGATTAAAACAATGATTGCTGGTAAAAATTCCTCACATCATACCAAAATTGTGACAGAATACATTTCTTCCAACCTTATATCATTTGCATCTGCAAATGCAAATGAACATCAATGAAGTTGGTGTTAAAGATATTTTTACACCACCATCTAAATGACCATAGGTGTCTGACTAATAATTTAACTATTATTTTCAAAATAATTTTCAAGAATTACCATGCAAATGCAAAATAAAATTCAAACACCACATGCAATAGGTCAGTATATCTTAAGTTTATAAATACAGTTTTAAAGCCTGAAATCAGATATATACTGCAATTCTTATTTTTAAAAAAGTTGGGAATGTGTTCATGTTTGGAAGTCTGATGACATACAGAAAACTGTAAAGGAAATTTTATCTAGAAGAAAAAAGTATAAATCTAAATTAAACTACAATATCATCTGTAAAAAGTTTCATAACAGGACAGCAGTTAAAGTAGCATTTATTTCAAACAGAACACACCAGGTAGAGTCAAACCCCTAAACCAACCATGCTAGAGAAGCAGGAGCTGTCCAAGGTCTTGGAGCTGAGTGTTGCTCTATTTCCTACTGTAATTTAAACTTTCCTAATGAAAAGCTTTCTTACATAAACTCACATTTTCAGCATTTAAGGAATCATAAACAGTAATTTAATTATTTTGATGGCTTGGGATTATTTGGGGTCTAATTCATGCAATATTCTTAGTAGTTCTTACTTCTGGATTACTGGGGTTTTGTATATTATCTGTTTTTTTCTTACTATTTGATCTTTCCTTTCTCTCAGATATACCATCTTGCTGCTGATTTGTATCTAAATATGAAATCACTGTTTTCTAATCTTCTGCTTCTAGAGAGTTAGCAGGGTAATGGAAAGGTTGCACATGAATTCAGACAAAACTTGGTTAAAATCTCTTCCCTGACAGATTTAGGGAATCTGTCACTTTCATCATCCTAATAAGCCTCAATGGACTCAAAATGTAAAAATGGAAGTACAGTCTATCCCACAGGATTAAATTTGAGTATTAAGAAATAATACATGAAATGCAAAGCAAAGTCCTTCTCATAAAGAATAATATGTTAATTTGATTATGTTTCCTCTCCTAATCTGCAATGATTTAAAGAGCCACGTAATTAGGTGTGTCAAATTGATGTTGCAGTGAATATTTTCTAGCCTTCTTGGTGTCCAAGTGCATAAATCCCTTATTTGATCTTCATTCTCACCTTAGGTGTATGTCTCCTGATATGGAGCCTCAGCATGCAAGAAACATGTTAGCAGTGCAAGTTGCACTATCTACTGTTTGGAGTTAGTAGGATGTGAGCACTTATTCAATTACTAGCAAAACTGCTTAAGACATTTTTGTAATTAGAATGCCATTCCAAGAAGTCAGTGTCCCTAACAAACAGAGATATGGATAAATAATACATCATTTTTTTTTCTGGCCAGTAGCAATTTCTTTGTTATTTTACTAGGGTCTTAACACTTTTTTTAAAAAGTAAAATAAAAAAAATTCTAATCAGGTGTTTTCATAACAGCTATCATAATAGTCTGGAGAAAAGTTGGAGTAAATATATAATTAAATGTTAGAGAGATGCATATGTGTATTTAATATGTTAGCATATTTAACTACAAAATTTTTTCTTATGTTAGAATTGGCAGTATTAGAATGGTTAGGAAATAACCTACCCTTGTAACAATTCATTTACCTAGTTCTGGATTAATCCACATGAAACCTACAGCACAGTTTTTATCTAACCATAGATACCATCTGAAACTTTTACCAAAATTATGCAGATCTCTATACCTTATTAGCAGATTCTCTTTCTGTAAAAACTTAGTAAATAAACTAAGTATAAAATTAGTTTATAAACTGAGATTCCCTTTTAAAACACAAATACAGTGGTTCAGAAAAGAGAATTTATAATAATGCATTGGGTTAGTGAGAAATCTATGATAGATAAGGAGTTCTGTTTCACAGTGTTTTCTAGAGACTCAGGTTAGCAAATCAAGTCTTATTTTCCAAGAGGGTTGTTCCCATTGTTACCATTCCCAGTTGTTGCGAAGAAGGAAATCCAAGACAAGAGTGATTGTCCAAAAAGACAACCAAGGCAAATCAATTTTACTTCCTTTATTTTGAGCCTACTTCATATTGAACAGAATGTTGTGACATGGCCAGCAGTAGCTACAGAAGGCTGAGAAATGTGGTTGATAACTGAGTAATCATACATTTAGCTAGGAGTCTGCTTAGTACATTGCCAAACATGATGAAAAGAATCAATGAGTGTAATATTTTTTCTTTAATAAATAGGGCTGGATTTTTGAATATTTAAATTCATTCTTAGGCAAGTTTGGAAATTTTAGGATGAAGGGGAAAAACAGGGCTCAGGCAACAGAAAGATGCGTTTTAAAAATATGAGTCTGACCTTCAAATTCTATGTTAAACAAGGCAAAACTTCTGTTTTATATATTTTTCATGATGCAGAAGAAATGATTAATATAATTGACACACTACAGAAATATATAGAAAGCAAAAGTCCTACAATCCTTGCATAAGATAACCACTGCTAATAATTTTCAGTTTTCTTTTATATTTTATATTGCTTTCTAAATTCATATCAATATATTGCTATTCAATTTTATTTTACAAAATGTCCACTTTCAGCAAGCTACAAACCACCAAACCATAGAACAAATTCTTACCTAGTAAAAAAGGATGTAAATAAACATGTGGGTCAAGTGCAATGACTCACACCTGTAATCCCAGCAATTTGGGTGGCTGAAGTGGGAGAGTCCCTTGAGCCCATGAGTCAGAGACTAGCCTCGGTAACATAGGGAGATCCCATCTCTATGAAAACTTTAAAAAATCAGACAGACATAGTGGCACATGCCTATAGTTCCAGTCATTTGGGAGGCTGAGGCAGGAAGATTGCTTAAACCCAGGAGTCCTAGGCTGTTGTGAGCTATGATTAAACCACTGCACTCCAGCCAAGATGAAAGAGAGAAAAAAAGTGCAAATATGTTGTTTATAAATAAATCTGTTATAATATTTTAAATATTATTCTAAATGGAATAAATGAAATTATTTCAAATTCCAACTTATTCCAAGGAAGAAATTTTGAACAGTTTTGAAGAAGTTAAAAGAAATGAAGACTATACATTTTGACATAGAAGTATTGTTAAGACATATTAAGCTAACAACGAAGCAGATTACAGGGCAGTGTAAACAATATCATTGCCATTCTTAATGTAAGAAAAGCACCATAAAGAATCATATATTTAATGGGAATATATGTATTTTTTACTTTGTCTTTTCATATCCATCACATTTTGGGCAACTAGAACTAAAAATCCCCAAAGCTTTTGTGTATGTGTGTGGCGGAGAGGTGTATGTATGCATGTACAGGTGCTTTTGCTTTTTGATAAAATATAAACATTAAATGTTTTTACACTTTCTTTGAACATGATTCTTCTTGTAATAAAGTAGTCGTAAATATGGAAGTGATTTTCCTATATGCTGCATTGTCCAGTCAACATACTTAAAAAATAACGTGGAGAATAAGTAGAAAAAAATTAAAGTTATTATCTGCTATCCATTACTTTCAGAGATCATTTTCTGACTATATGCCTATCACAAAAAGACATTTTAACAGTGACTCACACAGTGTACTGATGCCCATTTATAAAGGCAATTGAATCCACTTCTTGAAAATTACTCAAATGATTCTGCTAGGTGTATATTTGTTGGTAAAAATAAATGGGAATTGGCAACCTCTTGAAAAATTCAATCACAATGAGTATCACACTTCTACACTTTCTTTATTATTCTCCCCACACTCACATGCACAAAATTAAGTGATTCAATTCAATTTGACAATATCTGAATTTTTGTGTGCTGTTTGCAATATACTGTCTAGTCACTGAAGAGGAGTCCAAGATAAAGTGAGTTACATGTCAAGGACTATCTGCATCATCTCAGTACTGAGATGAGAGAAAAATGCAAGGCAGAGCAAGAATACTGCATTAAAGGAATTCTGTACAAATTACTATCCTCAGGATGTAGAGCTCCCCTCTGTATCATGTCATTATCAGAACCTTGAATTGTTCTATGAGGGAGATGGCATTTGTGTCTTAAGATTATCTGACAGGAGAATACAGGCCAGGGTAAAGAAAGAAAGTATAGAGACTGGTGTTAGGGCCTTGAAATATGCTTATATGCATTTTCTCATTTAATGTCTCTACTGTTTTTTAAGGTAATATGTTAGTTTGCTATAGCTGCCAAAATAAAGTGCCATACACTGGGTTACTTAATAAAAATTTATTTTCTTACAGCTCTGAAAGCTAGAAGCCTGAGATCAAGGTAAAGCAGGGTTGGTTTCTTCTAAGACTTCTCTCTTTGGCTTGCATGTAACCATCTTCCTCCAGTGTCTTCATATAACCTTTATGTGTATCTGTATTCTAATCCTCTCTTCTTATGTGGACACCAGTCAGACTGGATTAGAATCTACCCATATGACCATATTTTGCCTTAATTACCTCATTAAAAATTCTAACTCCAATATATTATGATGTGCTAAAGACTTCAACATATAAATTTGAGGGAGGATACAATTCATCCCATAACCAATAAGCACTACTATTATACCTAATTTATATGTATACGGGATTTGAAATGTTAAAGGTTTGAAATAATGAATACTTTACTTATGATCACAGACCCAGTAAGTAAAGGGCTAAGTACAACATATAATATACCTTAGTCTATCTGGCTTCAGTCCTGAAACATAGTCGGGACTTGACAAGTAAGTACTGGATAAATGAATGAATAATGAAGATACATTTTTATGAGTGACTATTGTTCCTTACTAAGTCTGTCCTCTGATCCCAAGTGAATTTGCAATACCTGATAAGACATGTTTTTGTTATGCTGAATAATGAAGCCATAAAGAGTTATCCAACATAACAGGGGTTCTGGATCCTTGTCATACTTTTCCATCTAAACACAGTTAAAGAGTTTATATTGCAAACATGAAAAAAAAATCAAAACAACAAGAAAAACCCTCTATTTACTTACTCTACATGGACTTTTAAAAAAAATTAATTTCCAAGAAGTACTTGCTGTTGACCTCTTTTGAACAATCAGGTAGTAAAAACCTTAGAAAAAACAGTCAAGGGGACTATTTGAATTCTTGAACAAAGCTTTACTTTCAGCTCAAATCAAACAAGACATGAGCAAGAGATCAAGAAAGGCTGGGTTATAAACTGACTCAGTGTTGCTCCAGAGGACAATTTAGAACAAAAGGTATATGGGACAATATGGAAGTTGTTGTAAGCATATAAAGAACGTTCTGACCAAGACAGCCTAAACATTCCCCTCACTTGACTAAATTTTGGACAGGTTTCTTCCTGACTGCAGGCCCTTGACTTCCCTTTTCTTAGAACATTTACATTAGAAAATTTGTCATTAAAATTTTTCTCTGCCTCTCTGAAATGTATGCAAATCTCCTCAAAAGACCCTCCAGTTTTAAGCTCTGGGGAATGTCTTTCTCAATGATGTGGGAGCCTCTGAAATATAATTATCACGGAAGATAGTTTATCTTAAAGTGTTTGTGGAAAGGTAGCAGTCTAACTGTAGTGAGTACCTGGCTCTATGTTGTACAACTATCTCCTATGAGGAAAATAAGAGAAAATTTACTTTTTCTTCAGGTAAGCTCAACTAGAGAACACAGGTAACCTATGTTCCTCTGCAACCCAGCTCTTAATACCTCTCAAGCCCTTTGTTGAAGCCGAGTTGAATTCAGTCTCTCTTCCCTATTGTAATAGTCTTGCATAAAGTCTTCCTTTCTTGTTTAACTTTGCTAGTACAATTTTTCTATGACAGTTCTAACAATTGAAGCTATCCAATAAATGACAGTGAGCTACATTTTACTGAAAATTTACTGTCTGAGAAACTCTCTTACATTCCTTTTTTCATCTATCTGTACAATAACCTATAAGATAGAAACTATGATTGTCCTCTTTTATAGATGAGGTAACTGATCCTTAGATTTTTTAAAAAAAGTAATATGCACAATGTTCGCATAGTTTCTGAGGCAAATTCATGATAGAGCCAGAACGTATGAGGCTGAATCTAGCATCATTGAATCAATTTGCAACTATTCCTCTAACAGCTTAGATTTATCACACAAGGGAAAACCATGGAAAATTTCTGGAAAGACAACCAGCAATGAGGAAAGTGATATTCTAGAAGATCAATATGAAAAAAGAGAAATAGTAGGATGGATCTGGGCATTTCAAAGGTGTTGCAGTGATGCAAGATTAAGGAAATGGCTGAATCACGATACATGATGCTACCATAAAATTTTGATACACATAATAATGGCATTAATACCTGGCATTGACTGAATTGTTATGGTATGATGGACAATGCTATGTATTTTGCACATACTATTTCATGAAATCTTCAAAAGCATCATTTGTTATAGGTACTATAATTACCCTTTTTCTGAATTTTTGCAATGTATCAGGTACTGTGTTAAGTGATTCATTAAATCATTTTATCTATGCAACAGTCTATAGTGAAAGGTACTATGGTTTCTCTATTTTTATGTATGAAGAAACTAAACCCTAGCGATTAAGTAACTTGTCTAAGGCCACGCAGTAAGTGATAAACACAGCATTCGAAACAAGCCTCTCTGAATCAAGAGTCTAGGTAATAACAAACAATCCATGTTTATTCCATTATTGTATATTCATACATTCTTTTGAACTCTACAACTTTTTAAAAATTAGATGTTAAAATGAGACTCTGAAAATGTATAGTCATTTAGCTAATATTTAAACCCAGTCTTGATTATGATAAAGATAATATAAAAGAATATGAAACCAAATCTGTTTGCCTTTAATGTACCTTACAGAATTCTCTAATCTTCTAGCATTAACAAAAAATTGCTTACAATTAAAAGGCTGAAAGTTCTTTGTGCTGTTCTTATGTTGAAACATTTGTTAAATTGTATTATATTTGTCCTCTGAGAGCTCCGAGATACTATTTACTGATGAGTTCACTAAAGTTAGCAATTGTAACTTGCAAACTTTAAAATGAGAAAATTAGATGAGAGAATTTATTCTAAAATAAGAGAATTAATCAGCAATTGTATGTTATTATATTTTGGGTTTAATTGATGTAAAATGTAAATGGAATTTACCATGTTAACCTTTTTTTTTTTTTTTTTCTTTTTTCAGACAGAGTCTCACTCTGTTGCCAGGCTGGAGTGAAGTGGCACAATCTCGGCTCACTGTAACCTCCACTTCCCAGGTTCAAGCAATTCTCCTGCCTCAGCCTCCCAAGTAGCTGGGCCTACAGGTATGTACAATCCCATCCAGGTTATTTTTGTATTTTTAACAGAGACAGGATTTCACTGTTTTGGCCAGGATGGTCTCTGTCTTTTGACCTCATGATCCACCCACCTTGGCAGCCCAAATTGCTGATATTTCAGGCATGAGCCACCATGCCTGGCCCACTTTAGCCATTTTTAAGTGACATTAAGTACACACATTGCTGTAAAACATTGTTGTGCAACAGGATGATACATACCTTAAAAGGAAGAAATATAATAAGAAATGCCATAGCAAATTAAAACGTTTCATGAAAACATGGTTTTAATGTAAAATAAATAAAATAAAAATTAATAAATTATAATGTTTTCCATGTTGCTTTTCCATGAAATAGATTAAGCACTTTCATCTGACAGTCTGTGATGTCTGTACTAGCTTGATTCAGGTTGCATGGCATCGATAAAAAAAATCAAACTCCGTAAGTATTTGAAGAGATTTACTCTGAGCCAAATGTGATGACCATGACCATGACACAGCCCCAGGAGGTTCTAAGAACATGTGCCCAAGGTGTTTATTTCACAGCTTAACTTTATACATTTTAGGGAGATAGAAGTTACAGGCAGACATCAATCCATACAGGTAAGGTGTACATTGGTTCAGTCCAGAAAGGTGGAACAATTCAAAGTAGGGGAGCTTCCAGGTCTCAGGTGGATTCAAAGATTTTGTGACTGGCAATTGGTTGAAAGAGTTAAGTTATTATCAAAAGAGTTGGAATCAACAGAAAGGAGGATCTCTGGTAAGATAAGAGGTTTTAAGGATCAAGATTTTTATTATGAAGATAAAGCCCAGACAGCAGACTTTAGAGCTCTTAACTAGGCCCGAAAGGGTGCCAGACTCTTAGTTAATTCTCTCCAGGATCAAGGAAAAGACCTGGAAAGGGAAGGGGATTCTCTGCAGAATATTGATTTATTCCACAAAAGTCAGCTTTGCAAGGCCATTTCAAAATATATCAAAAAATATATTTTGGGGTAAAATAATTTGGTTTCTTTCAGGTCCTGTTTGTTCTCTTTCATCTGATGCTATATTAGAGTCAAGTTGGAATTTGGTATCTCATTGCTACAGAGTCTGTTTTGTCAGTCTTGAGATCCCTGTTTAATGTTAATGCTGGTCAATTGTTCCTGAACTCTAAAGGAAGAAGGGTACAATGAGGCATGTAGGACCTCCCTTTCCCACATGAACTAGTTTTTCAGGTTAACTTTGGAATGCCCTTAGCCAAGAGAAGGGTTCATTTAGTTGGCTGGGCAACTTAGAATTTTAGTTTTGTTTTGCACTGCCCCTCATCTATGGAACAATGGAATCACTAGAAACTATTATGAAAAGTTTCAGCATCAGTGCAAATGAGGAGTCTAATAGAGAAGGAAAGCTGAGAGATGAAAGGAACACCCTCCATGAGGAAGGAGAGCACAATCAGCAAAGCTGGGCTAAAGACAGATTCTCATCAGGAAAAGACAATCCTCCTTAGGAACTGTGGTACAGATCTCCATATGATAGTCAACTTTGACATTTGTTTTTTTGTTTGTTTGCTTGCTTGTTTGTTTGTTTTGCTGGACTTGGGCTTGTTCAGAACACCATGCTGTGGCAAACAGACTGACACTCCCCTCATTCAGGTGGTACTCCCCTCATTCAACTGCATAATACAAAATTGTCACGTTTAGGCCATAACATCTGTCTTCTGTTAAATAATACAGAAGTGAGATTCTAAACAAGAAATTATAAAGCCTCTGGACCCTTTTGGGGATGGCAAACATATGCAAGTTTCCACTTAGGCCTCTCAACCAGGGCATACCTCATGATGGATCTTGCCACTCTGTTTCTTAAACCTGAACTAGGCTTTTACTCCCTAAGAGATAATAGTTGTGCTTTAAATGAACTTCATTGGCCATGGGTGCTCTCAATCATGCAATTTTAGCCCAAATACACACTAGGCACAATATAGATAAAAGCAAAATTGTATGTTCTAAAATATTTAGACAGTGGTCAAATTATCATGCAGTATAAAAAATAAAATAAAATCAATCATTTTTTCATCAAACCAGCAGGTTTTTTCTTACCAATTCTAAGGAAATGTAAAGATATTTACTAATCTTTAATCACTGAATCAAGTGAAAAGGTAAAGCTAACTCAAGAAATTGCCATGAAGAGTATGCAAAACATGAGTATCCCATTTATTCAGGGACATTTAATGATCAAAACTAATATCCTGAGTTAAAATCACTAGGGGACATATTTAATGAAGGAAAGCAAAGGCCTCAAGAGAAATCAACTGTAAAATAATCAGTACTAAAATCTGTACTCTAAGTGTTCAGGCAAAGAGCAGGACTTGGTAATAGGGACCTAAAGCGAATATGTATTTATCAGCTGATATTAACCTGCCTAGGAGACCCAGAAAGGGACCTCAAGTAAATGAATATTGAAATAATAATTTAAGCTAAACTACTTGAGAAAAATTAAGCCTAAGGACAAAAGTCAGCACTGCTTTCAGAACAATTTTATAACTTTTATACTTCATTGTATATGAAGACTGCAAAATGTGCATAGTTCTTCAGAGATTAAGTTCAGTAATTTTATAACATTTTGCTTCATAATATCACATATTTCAGAAGTCTTCTAAGATTTCATATGTTGACTTCGGGAATAGGTGGATTGTATCTGATTATCAAAATCAACATTATGGATTCATTACTTTTATATTGTACTGAGCAAATATAATTTTAAAAGTCTCATGAAAAATGTTAGCATCCTTTATTAGTACATATTATCTGGGTATCAATAACGTATAAATTGGTGTAGTAGCTGGCAGAAGCCAAAAATGGCTCAAAGGGATGAATAATCTACTGGAATGTGAAATTTGAAAGAATATACAAACCAAGATAATTCTATAAACACTGAAAAAGGAAGTCTGTGGGTTTCTTCCTAGTCACTGTTAATTCAGGTAACTTGTGTTAACAGTTAAGTGCACATACCTAAGTCAGATGAACTGGGTTTGAATATAGAAAAGTAATCTTACAAAAGTATTTAAAATTTTTCAGCTGGAGTTTTTCATTTTTAGAGGATAAAAATGATACATCTACCTCGTTTGGTTGTTTTGAGGATTTAAATGAAGTGAAGTGTTAAAAGCAAGTGGCATAGATGGGTACGGTGGCTCATGCCTGTAATCCCAGCACTCTGGGAGGCAGAAGCAGGCAGATGACTTGAGGTCAGGAGTTTGAGACCAGCCTGTCCAACAGGGTGAAATCTGTCTGTACTAAAAATACAAAAATTAGCCAAGTGTGGTAATGCATGCCTGTAATCCCAGCTAGTCAGGAGACTGAGGCAGTAAAATTGCTTGAACCCAGGTGGTGGAGGTTGCAGTGATCTGAGGTTGCACCACTGCATCTGGCTTGGGCAATAGAGTGAGACTGCACCTCAACAGACAAACGACAACAACAAAAAGCGCTTGGCATATAGTAAAGTGCTAAAAAAAATGCTAGCTAGTATTTAGCTACTAACCCCACTCCTCTTTCCCTCTTAATCCAGGCAAGCTCACTTCTTATCAGCTTGGCTCTAGGAGTTGTGTCTCTGGTTTTAATACCTTTGCATATAAATAAGCACACAAATATGATGGAGAGAGAGTTGGAAGCAGGGAGCCTTAGATTGAAAGACGAGTTGCAAAACTGTAATGCAATTATTGAAGATAAAAATTTAACTTTGTTACAATACTATTAAAGTGCAGGATGTATTCGGATTTCACCTTTCTTTCTGCTAAAATTCTTTTTATTTTCTAGGATTCAATCCAGGATTCTATACTGCACTTAGTTTTCATATCTCCTTAATCTCCAATCTTAACAGTCCCTTAACCCTTTCTTCCATATCTTAACATTCATTACTTTGTAGGATGTTCCTAAATTTGAGTTTGTATATCTGTTTTTTCATTTCTGAACATTTGCATTATTGGAAAGGATAGCACAGAAGTGATGTTCTCTTCTCTGGGCATTGTATCAAAAGACATATAATATTGGTATGTATTATTGGGGATGTGCACACTGATTATTTTGCTAAGATGGTGTCTGCCAGGATTTTCTCCTAGGGACTTACTCTTTCCCCTTGGCATTAATAAATGTTTCAGGGAAGAAAATATCAGACAATGCACATGTCTTGTTTCTGCTTTAAATTTCACTAATTTTTTCAGCTTTTCTGCATGGATCTTGCTTATGGCAATTATTAATGAAGGGTTCTAACAAGGACTTTATATCTTCTTCATTTTATATATTTATTAATTGAAATTTTTCTTAATATTTTTATTTCTCTGCCATTTACTTATATTAATATGGACTCATATATTCTTTGATTTATAATCCATTACTATACTTATTTCATTGTTCAATGTGCTCCATTTTTGTCCATTGAGCGCTCTTTCAGATTAGTTCCTGTGCCTTTCAAATATGTCTCCAACTTTTTTTAGCACTTTCTTGAATTCTGGAAACACAAGATGCTCCCGTACCATCTTGTGTTATTCCCTGCCCCAGTCCTGGAATCAACGAGTTCTACAAAGATTCTTGTTTTTCTTTTTGCATTGTTTGTTTATTATAGAAGTTCTAGTGCCTGTATTGATTTCTGGCTCTTTATTCTACAAGCCAAGATCAGAGGTCTAGATGTGTTAATTGCTACTGATGTGCCATTACTTTAAGTATTTATCAGCAGACAGAGCTAGGAAATGTAAGTATGCATCCCAACTTATATACAGATACATATCTACATGTATTTCTAAATATGCTTATCTTTATTTACAAAATTATATAATTTTTAAATGAGTCTGTATTGATACTTCTAACTCAGTCTTGCATAAGTTTAATCTAGCCTTTCCTGTTTATTTATTTGCAACTTCTTTCTCCAGTTATAACTTCCCTATTATTTATATTTACCTCTTGTCAATTCTAGCATAAAAATGAAGACGTTCATAATTTCTAGCCCATAGTCTTAAGAAAAATAAATTTACAAACTAAAGTCCACTGTTTGTATACATTTCTCTCTTTGGTCTTAAGGGTACGCAGTCAAAACATGGCCTTCTAAAGTTACTTAGCTCAGTCCCTTTCCTCTCCATCTGCTTAGATGAGACTATGCAATTAATTTATAATACAATTAGACACATTTGCCACAGTCTGTATAATTTCCCTCCCCAATCTTTTTCACACATCCTGGTTTGGTTTTATTTTTTCAATTGGTAAAAATCACTTTTCGTAGTGGGCCATTTTATGCGAGTTTTAACAGATATTATTCACCTCTCAGTCTCATTACCCCTGAAATTTTCTTATGCTACACCATTATAGAAACTACTTTTCCCATTTCCAATTTCTGGCAACCACTGATCTGTCTTCCTCTCTACAGTTTTACCTTTTTTGGTGAAATCAAGCAGTATGTTGTCTTCAAGATGGCTTCCTTTTCTTGGCAAAATGCATCTAAGATTTATTCTTGTTCATATGTGAATCAATACCTCTTTTATTTTTCTCTTTAAGTAGTATTTCATTATATGGTATGTTTATCTTGAAAAAAATAAATAAATAAAAATCAGCCCATAAGGTCCAGGAACTGATCTGATGTTCACAGTTAGGCCTCGATGTTATTACAAACTGATCTGTGTTTATAGCTAAGCTGCCCTGTTCCCTTGTTGGACATAAACAATCTCACAGAATATCCACTTCAGACAAAGCTATTCTTCAAGCCTCAAAATACAAAGCATCCCGGCCTCTCCTTAAATAAGTAACTTCCAATTTTTTACCAACTTTAGTTTTAACCACATTTATGTCTGCCTTCCCAATAGTTCAGATGTATTGAGATATTCAGTAATAGAATTGCTCCCAGTTTCTTACTACACCTTCAGCAGAATGAACTGCTGCTTCCTTAGACCCTCTCCAAAGTTACCCAACCAAAGAACAAATTACATAATTAGTTCTTTTTAACGCTATCTTACTGAGTTACCTAACAGTTTCCTTTGGTGAGCATTCTCCCTTACTTCAATGAATAAAAAACCCAACTTGTTCATCTACAAGTATGTTCTAGTAGGCCTGGCCTATAGAACATTGACAGTCTATCACTGATTGAAGGTCATCTAGATTCCCAGTTTTCACTGGTTATGAATAAAGTTTCTACAACCATTGGTACGAAAGATTTTGCATATTTCCACTTCTCTTGGGTAGAACCCTGAGACATATTGCTGGCTCGTATGGGACCACAGAAACCTTAAATAGCTAAAGCAATAGTGAGCAGAAAGAAAAAAGGTGTAGGCATCAGACTACTTGATTCTGAATTACACTACCAAGCTATAGTAGAAACAATAGCATGGTACTGGCATAAAAGCAAATTCATAGACCAATAGAACCAAGTAGAGAACCAAGAAATAAATATAAGCATGTACAGCCAACTGAGTTTTAACAAAAATGCCAACAATATGCATGGGGCAAAGGACACTCTCTTTAATAAATGGTGCTGTAAAAACTGGATAGCCATATGCAGAAAGAATAAACTTAGATCCCCATTTTTTTTACCACAAACAAAAATCAACTCAAAATGGATTAAAGGCTAAAATGTAATGCCAAACTACAAAACCACTAAAAGACAACCTTGGGGAAACACTTCAGGACATTGATCTAGACATAAATTTCTTAGGTAAGACCTCAAAAACACAGGCAACAAAAGCCAAAACAGACAAGTGTCATTACATCAAGCTAAAAAGTTTCTGCGAAAAAGAGAAAAGTAATCAACAAAGTTAAGGGATAACCTACAGAATGAGAGAAAAACTTACAAACTATTCATCTGACAAGAAATTAATAACAAGAATATATGCCTGACTCAATTGAATAGCGAATAAACAAACAATTTGAGTCCTTCAGATATTCTAGATACAGGTACCAGTCTGAAATGTGAGTTGCAAATATTTTCTCCCACTTCATGGCTTATCTTTCCATTGTCTTACACACGTGTGTTTACATTCTCCTTGCACGTTTCTGAATAGTTGTTATTCAATACTAAAAACAATCTTAACCAAAGAATTAGAATTGAGACCTAGAGTGAGAAAAATAAGAATGGAGATTAGAAAAAAATGATTAATAAAAGAAATGCTTTTCACATTGATTATTAAAGATTGTGATTAATTCAACTCTTAATGCCTGAAGTCCAATAACCATCACCAATACAACACAACACTATGGCATACCAATGGCCTTCAATTGCTTTCTATTTCTCTTATATTAGAATCCAAATCCATAGCTTGCCTAGGTCCTGCTAGCTTCTTTGACCTCATTATTGGTTTCCTGCCCTTTGTCACTATGTACAGACATATTACCTTTAAATGTGTTTCTCATACATTCAGATACATTCTCCCTAAGGACCTTTAGTCTGACCTGTTTCTGTGCCTAGAAGACTATGTCTCCCTGCTGACTTCCTGTCATTGAATTGACAACACAAATACTACCTCTTCAGATCCACCTTTCTTGACATCAAAATAAAAAGCACCTGTTCCCACTTTTCATTCTTTTTCACATCACTTTGCCTCACTAACTTTACAGTACATACCATCATTTGGAATCACCTTGATCCTTTGGTGGCCTTTTTATTGTCTTGTTCTCTGTCACCCCACTCACTAGAATGAAAGCCCCTTAACAATGTAGAAACATGCCTGCCTGAATCGCAGCTGTAATCCAAGGACAGAACCCTAGATAATAAACATTCAGTAAATTTTTTAAATATTTATTTTAATAGGTTTTGAGGTACAAGTGGTTTTTGGTTACATGGATGAAATTACACAGTATTGAATTCTGAGATTTTAGTGCACCCATCACCCAAGTTGTGTACATTGTACTTAGTATGTAGTTTCCAAAGGACTGAATGAATAATGAGGTGTTAAAAATACTCATTAGAAGGCTACCATGTGTGCCTAATATTATAGGTAGAACTCAAATATATTAGAACATGAATATATTAGTGTTTACTAAAAATTAGTGAGCATCTACATCCAAAAATTTCTTTGTTCATTTATAGTTGTTAAAGTAATAAATTAATCTTTAAAGTAATTAAATAAATAACAAGGATCAAGACCAATTTAAAGATTGCCAGCATAGGCATAAAATAACATCTTGTGTAATCCGAGCTACTCAGGAGGCTGAGGCAGGAGAATTGCCTGAGCCCAGGAGGCGGAGGTTGCGGTGAGCCGAGATCGCGCCATTGCACTCCAGCCTGGGTAACAAGAGCGAAACTCCGTCTCAAAAAAAAAAAAAAAAAAAAAAATAACATCTTGCTGCCTGATTTAATTCCTAACTTTAACCAATGCATACATGTGTTTTAGGTGCATTTGACCTCTTTGGAGCATTAAGGTCATTATTTCTCACATATTTTTTGCAGCTGTTCTCTTACAAGAAGACTTAAAATTTTCTTGACTTGAGGCAGTTGGTTAACAGTTCATGAACAACAAAATAGGGCTACAATTGAAATGTATTCTTTTGAATCAAGAAGTTGAATATTTTTCAGCACTAACACAAATACTTTCTTTAAAACACACAATTTAGAAAACATTTTAAAAGGCTTTCTAATAGGTTTTAATAATTTCATTTTTACATCATAAAGTTGATATGTGGTCAACATTTATTCTAAGAAAAATAACATTTATAAAACATGTGTGTGTGTGTGTGTGTGTGAGAGAGAGAGAGAGAGAGAGAGAGAGAGAGAGAGAGAGAGAAAGAGTGTGTGTGTGTGTGTGTGTGTGTGTGTGTGTGTGTGTGAAATGAAAGCCTCCAGCATATAGTGGTCATTGTACTTGGCACTAGAAATATGACAGACAAACAACATGGTTCCTGTATTCATGGAGCTTAGGGTAGAAAATTATAAACACTCATTTGTCATATAGTCTATTTAATAGGCAATTACAACAACAACATGGTAACTGCTATAACTAAGTCCTGTAGACGCACATAAAAGGGGCACCCATTCTCTACTGGCAGTGAGTGGCAGGGCAAAGAGTGATCATGGCTGGCGTCCTGGTGGAAGCCATGGCTAAGTTAACACTAGGCAAAATGTTTGAGTAAAAATCAGCTAGGTAGCCATGGGTGCAGGCAGGCCAGGTGAGGGATTTGGCAGCTAACAGGGTTTGAAAAGGAGGAAATGAAAGGCCAACAGGAGAACTGAAAGTACCTCAGCATAACAAGAAAATGGCTCCATATGATTAGGTACATTATATCTATTATTTGAGTTTAATCACTCTAGTTTACAGAATTATTATTTTATATGAAAATGATTTTATTAGTGAGCATAACTGCGCTTATTCTTCTCAATGTCCAAGTCTCTACAAAACTTGTTGCTAAGGGGTGTTTAGACACTTTTTGGTTATAATCCTACTGAATAGAGTGCTCACTTGCCAAATTAAGTGGTAACTTCATCAGCCCCGATAGCGTATTTTTCCAAGTGTTTGATTTACTAAAGCAAAGTGGCTTAGGGGCTTATCAAAATAGATTATGTAATCACACAATATATAAAAAATTTACATAATAAAATATTGTTCATGTTAAACTACACTGAAAGGATAAACTTTCACTTACAGACACACTTCATTCAACCTTTTTTTAAAAAAAGTTTTAAATACACAAAATATCTGAATAACTTTGAACTAGATCAATAACTTGAAGAAATTGCAGAGATGAGAAAAATGTTAAATTCTTGCTCAGAATTTTCAGCGATAACTGCTGGGTGCTTTTATTTTTTCATTATATTGAAAAGGAGACAGTGATTGTTTCCTGAAAGCTAAGGAGAATACATGAAGGAAATAGATTTGATTCAGAAAGAGAAAAACAGTGCTCAAATGGATTTGACAATTTTTAACCTTTAGTAGAGTACCCTGCCTTGGTCTTTGTTGTGAGCACATAAGAGTTACTGGAGTCCAAAATTCCGTAAGTGGCAGGAGGAGTAGGCCTAGGGGTTCATGCTTGGTAATGGGAGATAATGACTTGGAAGGCAGAGTAGACCCACTGTGTCTCAAGTGAGGTATTCTAGGTAAAATGAGATTTTAAAAGGAAATAAGAACATGATTACTGCCTTAGTCTGTTTCTACCACTATAACAGAATGCTGAGCCTGGATAATTTATAAAGAACAGAGATTTATTTCTTACAGTTTTGGACACTGAAAAGTCAAAAGTCGAAAAGCCTGCTATCTGGTGAGGGCCCTCTTGCTGTGTCATTCCATGGTGGAAGGCAGAAGGGCAAGAGAGCAAGTATGCAAGAGAGAAGGAAGGAAACCAGACTCATTTGTTTATCATAATCCAATCCCATATTAAAGTCTTTGATCCATTCATGAACATAGAGCCCTCCCTGGTGAACCTAATCACCTCTTAAAAGTCCCATGTCTCAACATTTTTGATTGGGGATTAAGTTTCCAACACAGGGACTTTGGGGGGCACATTCAAACCACAGGAATTTTATAACCTGTCTATATAACTTCTGGGACATTTAGAAAAAAATACACGTGATAATATATTTATAAAATGTGGACTAGTACTAATAGAAAAGCTTCAAGTTAAAAGAACTTCAAGTTAAAAGAACTTCAAGTTCTTTTTTTTTTTTTTTTTTTTTTTGAGACGGAGTTTCGCTCTCGTTACCCAGGCTGGAGTGCAATGGCGCGATCTCGGCTCACTGCAACCTCTGCCTCCTGGGTTCAGGCAATTCTCCTGCCTCAGCCTCCTGAGTAGCTGGGATTACAGGCACGTGCCACCATGCCCAGCTAATTTTTAGTATTTTTAGTAGAGACGGGGTTTCACCATGTTGACCAGGATGGTCTCTATCTCTTGACCTCGTGATCCACCCGCCTCGGCCTCCCAAAGTGCTAGGATTACAGGCTTGAGCCACCGCGCCCGGCCGAACTTCAAGTTCTTTTGGACAGGTTATTACAAATGAGATATCAGGGTTTTGTGTTTTTATTGCTGGAGTCACTTATTTGAAATTAGACCAGGTCAGCAACCCACTGGCTGTTATTACTATCTGATGGTTGTAACTAATCTTATGAATTGTGGCTACACCTGCCATGTTCTTCTCAGCAGAGACATTAAAGAAATGCCATATGGTAGGACACAATGACAGTAAATTAGAGGTAAAGAGACTCAGGTTTTGGGGTTCCTACTCTACTGTAAATTAACTGTTTGTCCTCAGGTAAGTAACCTAAATTGTATGAACTCTTGCTTAAACTCTGAAATGAGAGAGCTTTCCAGATCTACAATCTTATTATTCAAAAATTAGACCTCGAATTATACTACTTTGATTACCAACAGCACAGTGGAAGAATTAATTAAAATCACAAACTAAAGGACATATCATTTCTCTCTCTATCAAATAGGTTGTTCAGGGAAGAGAGTTAAAGAAAAGAATGAACTCAGAGTCAAACACAATTTGAAATAACAAAGCTGCCTGTGGCAAATGTTTTAATTGTCAGCAGGGCTCTCTGACAAGCTGAGCTGAAGAATAATGAAAGCCCTCTGGTTCCAAAACGTCATCATTGGGATTTTCAGCATTCAATGAATTGAGCCTAGCCACAGTTATAATTCAACAAGGCTGCAAATGGATGACCTATCCAACACACGCTCTTCTCACTTTTATCAGTCCAGTACATCAGTGTGGACAAGTGCTCAACCCAGAATAAGCCTGAAACCTTTACTCAGGAAAACAAGTAGGACCACCTTTAATCTGCTATTTTTCATAACTGATGATTGTTGATTGCATTTCTCTCTTATTTTTTTTAATCTCACTTTCTTCCAACCAGTTAGTTCAGTTTTCTAATTAAAACAACTTTTTTAGTCAGTGCCTGTAAGAGTTATCTAAAGCGGTTTTGATTCACCATTTTGAGTCTACTTTATATTATGCATCCTTATTCTCATTTTAATGCCAGTACTGTTATCCTCTTGCTTAATATTATTCAGTGCTTCCCCTTAACAGTTCTTTATCTGTTTATTAATTCAAATATTTAGGTGCCTAGTACGTGTCATACTTTAGGTATAGAACAATAAATAAAATAGATACAGCCTCCACTCTACTAATTTTACAATACAATGTGTGACACAAACAAGTGATTATTAAAATAAAATGTCAGATTGAAATAGAGAGCAAATACATACAGAAAGAGCACCTGACCTCAACCTATGGGGTGAGAAAAGCTCTGTAGAAGTAGTAATCTTACTTAATGGATAGACAAGGGAAAAGACAAAGAAAAAAGGGTACACAAAGTACATGCAAAGCCTCCAAAGTCCAAATGATTACGGCATGTTATTTCAGCCTGATGAGAATGAGAGTAGAAGAGATTTGGTTAGGAGTTAGGCTAAAGAAAAACAGAAACTAGATTGAAAAGGAAGTTATAAGCCACACTTGGGAGTGTGGGCTTAAATCTTAGCAGGTAGAAACCCATAAAATATATTTTTAAACAAGGTGGTAGAATTATTATATTTGCATTTTGTTAAAACAATTAATCTGGCTAAGGTAGGTGAGAGAAAGGAAGAAAAAAAATAAGCAATAAAAAGTCCAGTCAAAAGACTATCCTATTGTCAAGAAGAGAAGAGACATAGAAGGCATCTCAATGCATTCAGGAAATAGGTAAGCTTGAGAGAAGGGGGTAAAGGAGTTAAGAATAATTCCCAGGTTCTGGGATAGATGGTGCCAACATTTATGTAGATGGGGAATATTGGAGGGGGACTGCACTGGGAAGTTAGGGAATCAGGGGAAGACTGGGAGCTTACGACTTCAATCTTAGGTTGAGCTTTAAGCATCTTGTGGGAAATTTTGATGAGCATGAAAAAAAGCAGTAGGATACCAATTTCTATTCAACAATCTTCTGAGAAGCTGCTGTGCATCACACACTCTATAGTGGGCATTGTGGATGCAGTATAGAATAAGGCATGCTTTTTTAATCTACTCTCTTAATTCTTGCCAACCATGAAGGAATATAGACGCAAACACAACTAATTATAAGTATATTGATAAATGCTATAAAAGGGCAGTATGAAAAGGTACAGGTCAGAAATACAAGTACCTATCACATGTTCTCACTCATGTTTAGAAGCTAAAAAACGTGATCTCATGGAGGTAGAGAACAGAATGATAGATTCCAGAAGTTGAGTAGGGTGTTGGGGGAGGCAATGAAGACACATGAGTTAATGGGTACAAATACACAATTAGATAGAAGGAATACATTCTATTATTTGATAAAAGAGTAGAGTGACTATGGTTAACAAAAATATATTGTATATTTCCAAATAGCTAGAACAGTGAATGTGAAATGTTCCCAACACAGGGAAATAATGAATGCTTGAAGTGATGGATATTCTAAATACCCTGACTTGATCATTACATATTCTATGCATGTAACAAAATGTCACGTGTATCCCATGAAAATGTACAAATATTATATATCAATAAAAATAAATTTAAAATTAAATCAATAAATGAAAAGGTACAGGGAATGTAATATACCTTGAAGGTATTAAAATACCTCCTAAAAAATTGGTATAAAACAAAAAAAGTATTATTCCTGAAAAGAGATGCCTGATCTATAAATAAATGGCAGGACTACTTTACATTTATTTTCATAATATGATACATAAAACTATTGAGATATTAAGCTTTAAAAGATGATATGGTTTGGATTTGTGTCCCCTCTCAAATCTCATGTCACAGTGTTATCCCCAATGTTGGAGGAGGGGTGTGGCAGGAAATGACTGGATCAAGGAGGCAGATTTCCCTGCTTGCTGTTCTCATAATAGCGATTGAGTTTTGAGATCTAGTTGTTTAAGTGTATACCACCTTCCCTTCTTTCTCTTACTTCTGCTTCAGCAATGTAGGATGAGCTTGCTTCCCATTCCCCTTCCTCCATAATTGTAAGTTTCCTGGCCTCTCCAGTAATGCTTCCTGTACAGCTTGCTGAACCATGAGCCAATTAAACATCTTTTCTTTATAAATTACCCAGTCTCATATAGTTCTTTATAGAAGTACAAGGAAGGACTAATACAAGATGCTATACTTCTTAAGCTTTGTAATGAGAATCCCAAAGATATGTTCATAAACAAATTTTATTTTTGTAATTTACTTTTTTACTAAGGTTTTTGTGCATGAAATATATTATTGAATAATTTCTATGAGCCATCAGTACAGTTGTGATGGACTATCAAAAATGTGATTTAAGTGATGGAAGATGAGATTTATTGAAACTAAATGATTTCAGCTTTGACTTAGAATTTATGTTGTTGGCCTTGATCAGACAGTATAGAGTTATGGAAAGTTTATGATCTAGTAATTTTTCATGGTCATTCATAGCTCTGCTAGAGAAAAACTGATTTATAAAAGCTTTCCTAATAAGCCCATGCTACTTTAACAGTATTTTAACCTGGTTTAAACTTGTATCCACCTCATACTATTGTCTAATGTTGTTTTAGTTGCATAATGGTCAGATATTTTAAATATAACTTGTTCTCCTACATTCCTTACTGATTTCATTATTGGTTTTGGAAAATGCATTAACAGTGGTTGGTATGAAGGGATGAACTTAATTGTACTATCAATATTCATGTGGAAATCTAATAATAAAAGACAATAAGGAGTGTAACTAAAGGGGTATGAAGTTTTCAAACTTTTCCTCCCTATTCAGTGCTCATTACAATATCAAGGCAAAATGAAGACTTTGATTTGTTGGTTGACATCCCAGCTAATTAGCTGTAATTGCTTTATTAAAAAGTAGGCATAAGTAGTTGAAATCAGTTATAGAATCTCTATAATCAGGCTGGGGACAATGAGGAAGGTAAAAACTTCATTTCTCCACATGTATTATGCAGATGAATGATGTTTAGCAATTAGCAGCTCATTTCTCTAACCATATGATTGGGGAGATTTCTATTTTTGTCACCTGCCTGATTTAAATTTTATGCAATGAACTTATGCTTCTTTCATAAACAGGAAAGAATTAATTCAATTATGGTTCCTTCTCTATCTTAGCATATTTAAATATTTCAACAGACTCAAAATTATCTACAAGTCTTTTAAGGTTATTATAATGTTAATAAATTTCTAGGGAGCAGCATATTACTTTTTTAAGAGTTTTAAATTATTACCTGGACAGAGCTACCACGACTAATAAATATGAAATAAAAAGTACTTGGAAGCATTGTTAACAGAATTTTTTACTTGGGAAAAAAGTGCCACAGACAATAAATTAAATGGTAGTCTACATTATGATGCAGTTATTGGTATTAGAACTCTCCGTTTGGCTGCACACTCTAAAATTTTGTTTGTGCTCTAAAATGTGATACATTATCTGGATATGAGACTCAGCCAACTGTGCAAAGGAACAGACAATGTACTTAAAAACTCTTGATTAACAGAAATGATCTCTATTTTCAAAAGAGACAGAATTCAGAATGACAACAGCATAGTTTGTACATTTATAAGAATAATGTTAAGTTGTACTATTTTAGTGAACTTACAAAGTTCCAATCATTGTCCTCAGCATAGCTTTCTCATCTTGTAGATGTAGAAACTAAGGTATAGGATAAAAGAGTAAGTTTCTCAAATCATTAAAGAGTACAGAAAGAATTTGGACCAAGCTTATCTAATAATTCTAGACTCTATCATCTGAACTATTCTTATTAGTTAATAGTAATTAACTATTCATTAGAATTTATATGAGGTCTTGGTGGATAAAAGAAAGGTAAGCTTTATTAACCATTATTTGTGATAAAAATCAATTCATAATTGAATTAGTACAATTTCAGTGACTGTTAAACTGGATATCTAAAAAGAGCTGATAAAATATTGAGCAGATTCTTTATAATTTATATGTCACATATACATGTGTTCAAAGTCAATCAATTGCTTTGCTTCTTAACTATTTCATAATCCCTGAGTGCTCCAATATTTTCCCATTTCTTGATTACAGAATAACACAAACCAGAAGTTCTTAAAATTCCTTTGGAAATAAACTCATTTAAAAAGCTGTGTAAAACTCTGGTCTTCTCCATTAATCCTTAAATGCCCATGCAAACAACAATAAACACAAGTGTTCACCGACTATTTAAATGGTACACTGGTCTGAAACTAGAGACCTGGTTTTCTCAGGACACTGCTGGTGTATGCCTGTTGCCAGTGTCCCAAATGACTCTAATAGTATCATGATCAAAACAGTAACTCATATGAACTCTCTACCTAAAAATGACTTATATTTAAAATATTTATCCATTCTTAACTTTCCTTTTATACTTAATTTTCTTTATTTTTAATTTTTGTGGGTGCACAGTAGGTGTATATATTTATGGAATATATAAAATGTTTTAATATAGGCATGCAATGTAAAATAAGCACATCATGGAGAATGGGGTATCCATTCCCTCAAGTATTTATCCTTTGAGTTACAGTCAGTCCCTTTACACACTTTACATTATTTTAATATATACAATTACATAACTATTGATGATAGTCACTCTGTTTCAGTGTGAAATAGGTCTTAATCATTTTTTTTCTACATTTTGTACCAATTAAGTGGTCCCCCTCTACCCCTTTCCACCCTCCCATTACTCTTCCCAGTATCTGGTAATCATCCTATGTCCATGAGTTCAATTATTTTGATTTTTAGATCCCACAATTAAGTGAGAACATACAATGTTTATTTTTCTCTGGCTTATTTCAGTTAAAATAATGATCTCCAGCTCCATCCATGTTGTTACAAATGACTGGATCTCTTTCTCTTTTATGGCTGCATATCCATTCATCTGTTGATAGACATTTAGGTTGCTTTCAAATCTTAGCTATTGTAAACAGTGCTGAAACAAACATAGGAGTACAGATATCTCTTAGCTATACTAATATCCTTTCTTTGGGTTATATGCCAAGTAGTGGGATTGCTGGAACATATGGAAGTTCAATTTATAGATTTTTGAAGAACCTCCAAACTGTTCTCCATAGTGGTTGTACTAATTCACATTCCCACCAGCAATGTGCAAGGGTTCTCTTTTTCTCCACATTTTCACCATTATTTGTTATTGCCTGTCTTAGGATATAAGTCATTTTAACTGAGGTGAGATGATATCTCATTGTGGTTTTGATTTGCATTTCTCTGGTGATCAGTGATGTTAAGCACCTTTTCACATGCATGTTTACCAGTTGTATGTCTTCTTTTGAGAGATGTCTACTCAAATTTTCTGCCCATTTTCTTATTGTATTACTAGATTTTTCTCCTGTAGAGTTGTTTGAGCTCCTTATATAATCTGGTTAATCCCTTGTCATATGTGTGGTTTGCAAATATTTTCTTTCATTCTTTGGGTTCTCTCTTCACTTTACTGATTGTATACTTTGCTGTACAGGAGGTTTTTAACTTGATATGTTACCATTTGTCCATTTTTGGCTTGGTTTCCTATGCTGGCGAGGTACTCCTCAAGAATTTTTTCCCAGACAAATATCCTGGAGATTTTCTCCAGTGTTTTCTTGTAGGAGTTTCACAGTTAGATATCTTAGATTTATAATCCATTTTGATTTTGTTTTTGTAGATGCAAGGGATAGCAGTCTAGTTTTATTCTTCTGTATATGGATATCCAGTTTTCTCAACACTATTCATTGAAGGAACTGTCTTTTCCCCAGTGAATGTTCTTGGCAACTTTGACAAAAATGAATCCACTGTACGTGTGTGGATTTGTTTCCGGGTTGTCTATTCTATTCCATTGGTCTTTGTGTCTGTTTTTATACTAGTATCATGCTATTTTAGTTACTGTCGCTCTGTAGTATCACTTGAAGTCAGTTAATATGATTCCTCCAGTTTTGTTCCTTTTTCTTAGGATAGAGCTGGCTATTCTGTGTCTTTTCTAGTTTCATATAAACTTTAGAATTATTTTTTCTATTTCTGTGAAGAAAGTCATTGGTATTTTAATAGGCATTGATTTGAATTTTTATTGCTTTAGGTAGTATGGACACGTTAACAATATTAATTCTTCCTATCCATGAACATAAAATATTTTTTATATTTTTGGTGTCCTCTTCAATTTTCTATTTCTTTCATCAGTGTTTTAGAGTTTTAATTATAGATATTTACCTTTGTAAGATGCATACTTTGCAAAAATTTTCTCCCAATCTGTAGGTTGTCTGTTCAATGTGTTCAGTTTCCTTTGATGTGCAGAAGCTCTTTAGTCTGATTAAATCTCGTTTGCCAGTTTTTGCTTCAGGGCAATTGCTTTTGGAATCTTCATCATAAAATCTTTTCTCATTACTATGTCTAGAATGGTATTATCTAGTTTGCCTTTCAGGGTTTTTATAGTTTAGGGCTTTACATTGAAGTATTTAATCCATTTTGAGTTGACTTTTGTATATTACATAAAGAAAGGGTCCGGTTTCAATCTTCTTCATATGGCTAGCCAGTTATCCCAGCACCATTTGTTATATAATGGGGAATCCTTTCCCCATTACTTGTTTTTGTCAGGTTTGTCAAAGATCAGATAGTTGTAGGTGTGCAGCCTTATTTCTGGGTTCTCTACTCTGTTCCATTGGTCTATGCATCTGTTTTTGAAACAGTACCATGCTGTTTTGGTTACTGTAGCCTTGTGAAGCCTCCAGCTTTGTTGTTTTTTCTTAGGATTATCCTGGGTATTCAGGCTCTTTTTTGGTTCCATATGAATTTTAAAATAGTTTTTTTCTAGTTCTGTGAAGAATGGAAGAATGTAAATGGTAGTTTAATAGGAATAAGATTCAATCTACAAATTGCTTTGGGCAGTATACCCATCTTAATATTGACTCTTTCTATCCATGAGAATGGGATGTTTTCCCATTTGTTTGCCATCTCTCATCTCTTTGAGCAATGTTTTTGGTTCTCCTTGAAGAGATTTTCACTTCCTTGGTTAGCTGTATTACTAGGTATTTTATTTTTTTTATGACAATTGTGAATGGGACTGTGTTCCTGATTTGGCTCTCAGCTTGACTGTTTTTGGCATAAAGGAATGGTTCCTTTTAAAACAAACAATAATTGGGCATTTGGATAACACAAAGCAAATTTTTCACTTTTACTATGTATTTATAATTGTGTAGAAACACATTTACAGATAAATACACATATACATGTATTTATATAGGAATATGTAGTGTTTCACAGACTTTGACTTAGAAAAATCAGATATTATATTATTCTGTCAATTATAAATGTTACTACTTATCTTAACTATAGCAAAAAGCACTCAAACGCAGTTGATCTAACCAATTTTCTAAAGGACAAAACCCTACTTTGAATACAACAGAAAAATCAATAATGTATTTTCTGTAACCCAAACTTACTTTGGAAAAACTTATAACAAGAAAAACAAAACAGGAAAGAAAAAAAAAACAAAAACAAAAAACAAAAAAAACCATGTCTAAATATCTGTATAGAACCTGGAAATAACTATTTTCAATTCCACAGGGAAATGGTCCTATATATTCTAAAGGTGATTTTGAATAATAAATATATTTCCCTCAAAATAGACTAACAAATTTAAGATTATTATTTTCTCTAAAAGTAATAATTCCTTGAATTTTCATCATGACATATGGCTTCACTTAATGTGCTATGCTCTTCAGCATTTTTTTTCAACTTTTTTCATCAGGTTTCTACAGTGAAAAATTCAATCCTGTTTCAGTGCAGTAATCAAATTCTCTCCTGTTGTTATGATTTTACCTTGTTCTCAGACGTACTCTTATTTCAGCTAATCCTCTGCATAAGAAAATTCCACCTTTTCTATCAATATATTTGTATTTAATCATAAACAAGCATGTCATTTTTTGGTTTGGCCATAATCAAAAATGAAATGTAGTTCATTTTTAAGCCTCTTATAAAAACCGAATAAAAACTTGAGTTAATCTTCAAAATAAGATTTAAACATTTCTAGAGCACGTTTAGTTTATATTTTTCTTCTTTTAAATGGGACACAATAACATTTTTAGACCATATATATATATATATATATATATATACATATATATATATATACGTATATATATATATATATATATATATATTTTTTTTTTTTTCCTATCCAGAGCAATTTCAAAAACAGTCTAATGCCTGCTACCTATCCCTACCCCACCCCGACACTCATTCCTTTGGAAGATTGTTTTTCCTCCCCATCTATGTTCATGTTATTCTGCTAAGGATCTTAATTATTTTATCACACTCACTAGCCATGGTAATAGTTTCAGAGTTTTCACTTATGTCTCAAGCCAGACTATTCAGACCTTTGTCCCACATTTTTATGTATTGAATCTGAGAACAATACCTCCCTCCTCTAGGACTGATGAACTGTAAAAACACGAGCCTGGAGCTGCCTAAATCAATTTCTTTTCTTTCTCACGCTTTGTATAGGAATTGCCTACCCATTTGTTTTTGTTTGTTTGTTTGTTTGAGGTGGAGTCTTGGTTTGTTGTCCAGGTTTGTTTGTTTGTTTGAGGACAAGTCTTGCTCTTTTGCCAATCTAGAGTGCAGTGCCGCAATCTCGGCTCACTGCAACTTCCACCTCCCAGGTTCAAGTGATTCTCCTGCCTCAGCCTCCAGAGTAGCTGGGATTATAGGCATGCACCACCTGTAATTTTTCATATTTTTAGGAGAGAAGAGGTTTCACTATGTTGGCCAGGCTGGTCTCAAACTCCTAACCTCAGGTCATCACCCAACTCCGCCTCCCAAAGAGCTGGGATTACAGGCGTGAGCCACTGGGTCTGGCCAACCCATTTGTACCAGCAGAAGTCTGAACTACCAAGTTAGAAAACATAAAAACCTCTATAAGACTGCCTTCACTTCTGGCACCAAATGCAAGTTTAAAAGTTTTCCAAAACCATCCTCGTGTTTTCTAATTAGCTAGATGGACTCACAGAACTCACTGAAAGCTCTTATTCTTATGGTGTCAGTTTATTACAAGGAAAGGATACACAGCAGAATCTAGGAAATTTCCAAATGCAGAACTTCTGCTGACCTATCCCCGTAGAATTAGGATACATTAGTCTCTTGGCATTGATGTGTGACAATTATGCACAGGGTACTGCCATCCAGAGAAGCTCACTTGAGCTTCAGGGTTCAGAGTTTCATTGAGGCTCCATTATGCAGGCATGATTGATCACTCATGGGGCTGATGTCAGTCTGCACATTAACTGATACGACATGACCCAAAGCCCCCACACTGAGTCACATTGTTGCTCTTTCTGGCAAGGTCAGCTGCTGCTACACTAAGACTACAAAGTGGGGGCCAGCCAAATTCTTTACTACTCACAGGCTTAAATGTAGAGATGAGACAGAGATACAAATAAAGGGGCAGAGAGAGATCATGACTTTTTTTTTTTTTTTTTTTTTTTTTGAGACAGAGTGTTTCACTCTTGTTACCCAGGCTGGAGGGCTGGAGTGCAATGGTGCGATCTTGGCTCACCACAACCTCCACCTCCTGGGTTCAGGAAATTCTCCTGCCTCAGCCTCCTGCGTAGCTGGGATTACAGGCACGCGCCACCATGCCCAGCTAATTTTTTGTATTTTTAGTAGAGACGGGGTTTCACCATGTTGACCAGGATGGTCTTGATCTCTTGACCTCGTGATCCACCTGCCTCAGCCTCCCAAAGTGCTGGGATTACAGGCTTGAGCCACCGTGCCCAGCCGATCATGACTTTTTGAGACCTAAAGCTGACGGTGCTAAAGAACTACAGAACCCCTATCTTTCCAAGTTACATGAGTCAATGCAATATCATGTGTGTCATTAAAATCTAACATTGATTCTAGGATAAAAAACTCTCCCCTCAAACTTTTTTATATGGACAGAGTTTTCTAGACACTAAGGTACCTTTCAGCTCAACCTATATTTACTATTTACCTGCCACTGAAGATGGAAAGTGAAAGGACCTAGTAGGGCAGGCTGCAAGATAAGACAGGAAGCTGAACACTATGTCAAAATGTCTTTAAGGGACTTTTTTTTTTTAATGCATTATCCTCATTGGTCCTGTCCAAATGGCAGAACTGCTTAGTCAGGATAGAGCCAGAGTATTTCCTTACTAACGCCTCAATGTTTAAAGCTAACGTGATGGCTGGAACAATTCTAAGTAAGAAAGTCAAGCCTGACCAAATTCAGAAAAGCCAGCTGTAGTAGACAGAATAATGAATCCCACAACGATGCCCACATCCTGAAACCTGTGACTATGTTACCCTACATAGCAAAACAGACTTTGAAGATCTGATTAAGTGGGGATCATGAGATGAGGACATTATTTTAGATTATCCAGGAAATACAGATAGACCCAGTGTAATCGTAACAGTCCTTATAAGGGAAGGCAAGCAGGTCGAAATCAGAAAAGATGTGAGGATGGAAGCAGAGGTTAGAGTGATGCCCTTCAAGTTTAAGGGAGAGTCTGTGAGTTGAAGAATGCAGTCTAGGTCTGGAAGGTGAAATGGCTAGGAAACAGATTCATCTGAGCCTTCAGAAGGAGCACAGCCCTGCTGATGCTTGATTTTAGCCCCCCAAAATTCATTTAGGTTGTACAACCAAAAGAACAGTAAGATAATAGGTTTCTGTTGTTTTAAGCTATCTTGTGGAATTTGTTTTATCATCAGTAGGATCTGCATGCAGAAACTCAATTTTAAAACAAGAGACTTGAAATAGTACCCAATAAATTTGAGAAAGTACTAAGGTCCCTCAGTTTCCCTTTTAGAATAGAATTGGCCACAATGGGAATTTATTCATATCACATGCAAAAATAACTTCCCTCTAATTACAAACCTCTGCCTTATGTCGTATTTTTTTTCAATTAAGCATGCAGCAATAGTTAACAACGTGTGCTTGTTTTCTTTCATGGTGTTGTTTTGCTATTATCCATTTCCCATTCTTCATTCTTGTCTTTTTTTAAAGGACTTCCCTGAAATCCTATATCCATGGTCTTTAGCTGCAACAAATCTACTACAGAGTTTCAGGGATGGGCACACAATGCCACCTCCAGCCAGGCAGAAGATTCTACATGTTTAACTACAATGATTGGTTCAGGAAAATGCATGTAACCCTAGTGAAAATCAGGCCCAGATCTTTAGCTGGTACCAAGGGGCAAGTGCAGTCCTGGAGCAGGTGGTGACTTTCATCATTCATGCTATGAAGTATATTATCTGAGAAAAGGTCATACAGGGAAAAGCACAGGCAGGAGATGGAAATAAAGAGAAACAGAGACAAAAAGAGCATCAGAGAGAAAGACAGAGAGATACTGAGGCTCTGGTGCCAGCTGTGACCAAACAAGGTCACTTTCTTGGATCCTTGTAGCTATGTGTACAATTAAGTTCAATTGCTGGTTTAAACAGTATTTTAAAGGGGGTTTGTGACTAAAAGAGCTAGAATCTTGACTCATGCAAGTAGCTCAGGTGCACACAGATCAAAACAGTATGAAGCAGATGGGAGCCCAGCTGGATCTCGAGAAGTGCAAAAGATCCCAGTTTCTCCAACTCTGCCTTCATAGATCACGGAAATATTCACAAACATTCAGCAAAACAAGAATCTCTCACCTATTCTTGGATGCCTGGGGTTCTTCAAACAAAGAAGCGTTCACCAAACTAGTGGTAAAGGCTTACAGTTTTATATGCCTAGATAGGGAAAATTTGTAACTGATTTAATTAGTGTCATTAAAGCGACTTTATTATTAAAACTGAGACACTCTGAAACTGAAAAAGAACGCTAATATTTATGTCAAGGCAACAGGCGTAAACAATGACTATTCTAGGCAAAACAGGATACATATGGACATCCTACCCAGAAAGAGTATGGTAAGTAAACTGACTTTTGTTTCAGAAAACTTGAATTTGAACCCTGTTTCTTGTCACTTCAGTCTAGTAGTATCTTTAGCACTCAGGATTTTTTTTTTTTTTTACTTATTTTTAAATAGTTGGGATAGAATTCTCAAATGGTTACTGTGAGAATCAAACACTTTGATAAAAATATATATATAAGCACTTACCAACCACAAACACTTATGTCAATTCGGTTTTTTTTATTAGCATTAGAATGTTATTTTGTTAGATGGAAAAAAGAAGAAGGTACTGCAGAGATGAAGTGAGACAGGAAATGACAAAAAGATGAAAAGTGGTCAAGGGCAGCTCTGGGCTTGAGTGTACCTGTGGACAGCTGCAACCTTTCTTGAAGGCAGAGGGCACCACCTAGAGGTAACATAGGTGCATTAGACTCTGTTGGCAGAGCTCCTGAGTCTTTGTAATAAGGATATTTTGTAAGCATTTCCATCAAAGGAATTGATCATTGAGGGGCTGGCAGTCTGCCCAGCTCCACAAACAGGAGTGAACTCTGGCCCTACTCTGTTCCATTTCAATATTATGTGACCATCTTAAGAAAACACTTCTCAGTAAATCTTTGATTTTACTTCCTCCCACTTAGCTAGCTAGAGACTTGGATGCAAGCCCCAGCTTCCCTACAAGGAGCTGTGGGATCTGAAGAAATTCACTGAAGCTCTGAAATGCAGTTTCCTAATGTGATGGTGTATGAGAGTCATTTAACAGAAAATACCATGTAGTCCAATTTGAATTCAACATCTGGCTCCACTAATTACCTTGGGAAAATTATTTGTCCTTCAATATCTTCATTTCCTCAACAAAAACAATGAAAATAACAACAGTACCTATCTCATGAAGTTGTTATGAGGATTAAATGAGATGCTGCCTGTACTGCACTCACTAGAGCAGCTGGCTGATGCAATCCGTGCTTCATCGCTCATTATTTTCTCCTTCGTTGGTGCCTCCCAGACATAACCTTCTATAGTTAAAATACTTCAGTTTAACCCAATGTAAGTAAGCTTGGTCTAGCTTTTAAAATTTGTGAGGGCCAGGCATGGTGGCTCACGCCTGTAATCCCACCACTTTGAGAAGCCAAGGCGGGAGGATTGCTTGAGCCTAGCAGTTTGAGACCAACCTGGGCAACACGGCAAGACCTTATCTCTACAAAATATTTAAAAATTAGCTGGACATGGTGGTGCACGCTTGTGTTCTCAGTTCTCAGCTACTTGTGAGGCTGAGGTGGGAGAATAGCTTGTGCCTGGGAGGTCAAGTCTGCAGTAAGCCATATTCATGCCACTGTACTCCAGACTGGCCAACACAGTAAGACCCTGTCTCAATAAAAGAGAGAGAGAAGGTGGGCAGAAGGGAGGAAGGGAGGGAGGGAGGAATTTATATAGACACTTGTCAGCTTCCTAAACTTCAAGATCTAACTCATATTTTTCCCCAGTTGACTAATTTAAAGATGTGCTACCCTCTCAATTGCTGATGTACAGACCTATGACTCTGTATCCCTCAGGACATCCACTTATTATTGGACAAAATCTAATTAGGCAACTAAACTCAAAGGAAGTATCTAAGGAGAAGCCCACCAGCCTCCAAATAATCACTGCCTTTTCACTCTATGCATATTAAAATTTGCAATGGAAATAAGATCAGTACCATGTATATTCTTAGTTTAGAATATTCAAGTGGCACATTTCTTCAGATTTAACATGTAGAGTATTTTAAACAATAGTTGTTTGACAGAAGACACCAAACTCTTTTTATGTAGATGTTGCTTTCAGTTGCTAAAATATCAGAAATTTTAATTATATGGTGAAACATTTTCATCAGGAGCTTCTTGGAAATATCTTTTCTAATACATAAATCGACAACTTGTACTGTTTTATCTCTACTTTCATTACTGAAAATTATTTGAAGTTCCAAACAAATTGAATAGCTTAAAATTGATTAAAATTCTGGGTTAAAAAATATAAGAACTAAATTCATGCTTTTTGAACACTCTGTCCTTTTTGTTCTAGCCCACACAACTTCATCAACTCACCATTGACTGGGCAAGTGTTGTATTTGGTCTAATAGATCTGGGCATGAGCTCTACGCATGATTCCTCACAAGCATATAGAATTTCTTTTACAAAGTGAAAAGCAAAAAACCAATAAGGAAAGTATGGTATTATTTTTGTCTCTTTTGTTAAACTTGCCATATAGAGCACATGCAGTGATCAAAATTTACTCAAAAACCTGAAGATTTTCTCTAGTCATTAAAGGTGTGGAGACAAAGCTAGTTGTTAAAAATAAACTTTAAAAAAAAAAGATAAACAGCTTGTCTCTTAGAAAAGAAAAGCCTTATAAGTATGCATTATTATTCACTTAAACTGAATAGTTTTTAAGGTTACAGATCTTGTCTATGCTTTACATGGGTTCTGAAATTGATGGAACCATCTAATGAGAGATGCTAAAGAATAGAACAAATGCTGATAAAAACTTGATGCAAAGCCTATAAAGGCATAATAGTGCAATAAGGTCATATGAGCTAGTCAGCAATACCATGTTTGGAGATGAAGACAATTGGCATTAGACTTTTGGATACCACCCTGCAATATCACCTAGGCTGGAGCGCATCATCACAATCATAGCTCATGACAACCTCGAACTCCTAGGCTCAAGCAATCTTCCCACCTCAGCCTTTTGAGTAGTCATAACTATATATGCAAGCCATGGCACCTGGCTAATAACAACTTTTAAAAATAATTATTATAATGCATTTTAGTCTTGAAATTAAATACATCAAACCTATGAAAAATATTCTGAGAGTATTCAGCACAAAGTCCTCCCTCTTCTGAGTTGTATTAGAATTGCTATTACATCATTTCAACATGTAATTTCCACATTTTAACTAATGTCTGTTGTAGTTTTAAATTGCACTTAACTTTTCTCATATGTAATTTTAGCAAAATTATGCAACTACATTTATTGATGATAATAAACACAACATGATTCAAACAGAAACCAAGCACGGATATTTAAAGATCATGTATAACCTCTCTGAATGATGTAAAACAGAAAAACGTGCCATTCTGCAATGGATCCCCTGGGGCTTCCCTATTAAATGGTTCAGACCAACAAGTTGTATGTATTGATTAGGATGATAAATGAACATAGACGTCATGAATGAGGATATCTTAAAATATGCAAATAGTGGGCACCTCAAAGAGATCTACCAAGATATTTAGAATAATTTTAAAATTACACATCATGAGAAAACCGACCTCCTTTTACGTGTAAAATATATAAGAAGATATAAGGTAGCGCTCTGAAGCCGGAATCACTGCCTTCATTTTTAAGCTTATATTCTCATGACACTCATGGGAATCTTACTTCTCTGTAAGAGCTTTTTTGACTATTAGAATGTGGCTCAAATTCAATTATGCCTCCAAATAGCTACCCAGTGAGAAATCCTGTAAAATCATTTCCAAACAACCAGCTGTTATAAAACACAAAGTCCTCCCTCTTCTAATTTGTATTATAATTGCTATTACATAATTTCAACATGTAATTTTCAGATTTTAACTAATGTCTGCTGCAGTTTTAAATTGCACTTAACTTTTCTCATATGTCATCTAGGACCTATCAGTTAAAAGAGTCACGAAGAAAAGGAGTCTTTGAACATCACTATTTTTTCAGCTTCAGCTTCAGCTTTACAAATCACATTGACTGACAAGAATATTATTGCTTCACACCAGCATTTAGATGAAATTTTCTTTTAGTTCAGCCATGATGAGATGCTTATTCTCAGACATGTTTGTAATTTTTTTTACTTTCTTTACATTGTCCTATTAATCCAAATATATATTAGTAAACACACTAATAATTGTTTAATTGATTGCCATTTTCACTCCACTGCCTTATCAAAGAAAGGGAAGTTTCATTAATTTCTGGTCATTCTTTAAGAGTATCTACACATATAGTTCATCTGGTTCTCAGATATTGTCACTTGTTCACCACAGTAGAAGACTCAGAAATATCCATGACAACAAACTGGAGCCCCTACTTGCCTCAAGGGAAGAGCTGGTTTGAACACAGCCTCTCCAATGCTTTATTGCCCACCATTCACCCTCAGGGTCCATTCTGTGGCAAGACACTGCATGTTCTCAAGGCAATGATCCTGGTGAATAAATAGCCATGAGTGGCAGTATAAGTGCTAGGAAGGTGACTTCGCCCATTTGAACAATAAAATTGTATTTTAAACAAGTCAGTTTGTCTCGGAAATATTTTTTAAGGTTCTAATAGCAAAAGAGTTGAATAATGAAAATTAAAGTATGAAACACATCTCTAGAAATAAGGAAACTAGTGTGTCAGTTCCTCTCCCCAGATGGTTTGTTTAATTCTCTCTCACACTCTGAATATTCCTACTCTCAAGAAAAAACTAGGATCCTTGTTAATTAAAACATAATCTTATTAATAAGACAAACAAAGTCATCCAGTAAGTTTCCTATTTTTCCAGAGCCACGGTTTTTGTTTTTGTTTTTTTGTTTTTGTTTTTGTGAATCACTCAAATTTTATTAGTACAGCGAACAAAAACTTTCAGCTCTCCTATCACACTGTAACATGGCATTCCATATAATTGCCTTTTTGTGTTTCCATAAGTCTTGAATTTCCTCTGCTATCATGTCCATAAGCAAAGGCTATAATCCTTTAGGACTTATAACACTTGATATCTCTTAATCCTCTCTCCTAGGTTTTGCTCAGCAAGAAAAGCACCACTCATTTGTCAATTCTCAATCACGACAACCCCATTATTTTATGACAGTTAAATTTATTCTGCTGTATCTCCAATTAAATTATAAACCCTTGATAAAAAGTTTGTCTTATTCATTTTTCTATCCTGAAGTTTAACACAGTACCTGGCACAGAGCTGGCATTCCATAAGTATAGAATGAATTATACAAAAGAAAATGCAATTAAATCATAATAATGGGTAGATAGTTCTTCAGCTTTTTAAATATTTTTTTTAAATCTATAAAGCTGAAAACACTTTAGAGTTCATCTAGTTCTTCCCTTTTGTGTTTTACCTAAGAAATTTGAGGTCTAGAGAATTTACATGATTTGCTAACAAACTGCTTAATTTTGGGAACTACCCCCATTAATTCCCACATCACACTTCCTTTGTGTTCTTCATTAAATTTGAATAATCATTCAAATATTATGGAAATAAAAATTCTTTGTCTTTTTTTTTTTTTTTTTTTAGAAATAAACACTTTCTCATTAAAAACTACTCTCTGACCTGGCAGGGGAGATACCATGATGCAAAGGTGGTTTTCCCAAGGTAAGACATATCCATTGCACTCCAGATGTGCTGATCCATGATTTCCCCAAATGTGGAAAACTCGATTGCCTAATTTGTGGCAGGGGGGACTGTGTTAAAGCTTTCCTCTGACAACAAAAAAAGAAACAAAGAAAAAAAAATCACTCTTTGAGTGCTTACCAAGAGCAAGGTACTGAACTAAGCTTTAAAAGGTAAATGAAAAAAGACAATTTATCGTCCCTGAGTTCAGAGAAGTTGTCATTATTGTGGTTGAATGAGAATTCTGCTTTGACTTGTATGAGAATTCTGCTCTGACTTTCTCTTTCCAGCCATCACAATAGGAATTAAGAAAGATAACTTGGGTATTTCTTCTCATAACATTCACAAATCAGTCTCATTGTGTTTTTATGTAATAAGTGGTATAACGATTTATCTATCATTGCATATTACAGAGGAAGGAAGGAGGGCGGAAGGAAGGAAAAGGGGAATGGAGAGAGAGAGGGAGACAAGAAAGGAAGGAAGGGAGGATAAAAAAAAAAGAGGGAAATGGAGTTATTTTCTAAGTCTTAAAACAAAGACCTGGCATAGAAATTTTACTTTTGTTTCTTGTTTTAATGCTTGTATTTTTCATTATGTTCTTTTTCTATTCCCCTCCCTCCTCATTTATTTTTTTCTTATATAGATAATGGGTGATTATATTCGTAACACTGCTATTAAAATTCATGTACTTTTCCCTCTACTTGGAACTTTAGTGTAAATATAATTACTTAATCTTATTGATGTTTATTGCTCTGTTGCAATAGCTCATTTAGATGCATATTTCCTCAAATGATTTTCTTGCCTGAGATTTGGGGAATAATTAGGTTATATTAGTTTAAATCAACAAGTATTATTATTATAACAAGTATAGAATATATGGATGACAACCTTTCTGTAACGAACTTAAGGACAATTTATGTCATTTAATCCTCCCAAAGAGATAAGACATTCATTTTCATAATCTGCAAATTATAGAGGAAAAGGGATATAAAAATATAAGAATGGACTTGGAGAAAATTGCTTAACAGAACACAGTCAAAGTGAGAAAAATAATTTAAAAATCTGTGGCTACTGTAATAAGTACATTCAAGTGTATTAAACGGCCATAAAATCTATGGTATTTTAGTGGGAAATATGAGAACGATTAAAATGAGGGAATAATTTTAAACTAAGTTCTCTTGAAATTACAAACATTTATTGAAAACTTAATAGACCCTTTCTTTACAGTATGCACAAAATCAATCCCCATGGGAAAAATCAAGGTCTGTAAACCATTGTCATTAATTTTAAGAATATGTCAAATAGCTGAATTACACTTCCTTGATCATAAATATAGTTAAGGAACCTATAAAATATACATTCTAATAACCAATGCCAATGAGAAATGGCACACTATTACAGTTTCATGTTGTTCTCAATTTTTCTCTATTAAAACTGAAAGGACAATCCCTTGAAGTGAGGGCAACACCAATATATGAAACAATAATATTATTGAATAATATACTTCATTGGCAGAAGCTCATTACGATGGTAATGCAACTATTCAAAGCAACATCATTTTGCTCTTTTGTCTATGAAACTTATTAAGGTAAAATCTGATGTTAACATTAACACCCACTAGGTGAAATTATTTCCTAGAATTATAATTATGTATAATGGATAACAACTGCATTTTTAACTTAACATTTAAAAAAGTATAAAAGCATCACACTTAACCCTGTGTGCTCTTGCAGAAATAAGTTAAACTTTCAGCCACTCATCTCCTCCATTTCTAAATGGGTACAAACCTTCTATAGCAGGAAATAGATTGAGAAAACTCCTCAGACAGCAATAATGCCCTATTTAAAAGTAGTCAAGAAGCATGAAAAACTAAGTACCTTCTAGGGTGTGCAGCAAAGGGCTGTGGAGAATAATGGACCGATGAGCTACTTCCTAATGGCAGAATTGATCTAATCAAGGAATCTCTAGGAAGACCTAGCAGCATTTGCCCCGTGAGATTTCAGAACTAATGCAGACAAGTGACTGCTATGTGGTTTTCCTAGATCACTTTATTGAACAGACAAGTATCTTGTTATTAGGTTGCCTTAGTCTAATCCATGTGTTGGTTGTATGTGATATTGATAAACTTTTTAATAAAGCTCTGGATTTAAAGGAGTGCATCCTGATTTGAAGTATAAGATAACATACTAGACTCACAGTCTGATGCTATTATTAGATGAGATTTTGTGGGGCCACTGAAAGAGATGTTATTTTGCATCTGAAAGGCATATATATAATTTTGAGCAGAGGGTAGACTACAGTAGATTTGTTACATTAATGTAATCAATGAATGTCTCTAAGCCATTTGCTCTGCAAATTCCTAGTCTCTTCCCTTTCTGACTTTGAAAGAGGCTGACTTGGTTAGACCAATGGGTATTAGCAAATGCAATGCAATCAGAGAATTGAAAGTTGGAAGTGTGTTTCTATGAAATACTTTCTAATTGAAAGTTCTAAGTGTATTTACTGAGATCATTCTTGACAACAGCCAGTAGACCACAGAACAGATAAGAGAACACAGGCAAGACCGATTAATTTCAACCTGGAGCAGTAGAAATGCCAAGCTGACCCATAAACCTACTTGTGAAAAATAATAAATGGTGGTTGTTTTAAGCCACCAAGCTTTGAGGTAGTTTGTTAAGCAGACATAACTAACTAAAATATCTTCATTAGCATAATCTGGTTTTTTGCTCAAAATCCTGTGTTGACCAGGATTAATCATTGGACTATCGATAGTTTCCATTGAGCTTGACCAATGAATCTCTTTTCTAAGAAGTCTATCTTTAGGGAAATCAGTGCCGGGCATATTAACTCCAACTTTTGTCCAATACTCTGATCACAAAGCTTGTCCTTAAAGGTCATGCTTAAAGCAAAATACCATAATTTCATGACCAATTTCCTAAGAACTATGAGAATAAGAACTGAACGTGCCAATGACAAAACTGGCAGATTGTCAGCAATGCCAAATAACTACCCTCAGGATGCAAATTCTTCCTCTTGGGGAATATGCAGTAAGATCTCTTTTATGGACAACCCAAAAGACATCCAGACATCCATGGACAGTACTAATAAGGCTGACATCACAGACTAAGAAAAGTCTTAAGAAAACCTCTAAGTTTTCTTCCAAGTATCTTCCAATGACCTCTACTATTCTGAGAGATGAAAGAACCATTCCCAATAATCTTCTAAACCTTGGGAGCTAAGATCCTTTTTTGGCACTCAGTTGTATTTGCCAGCACTGCTACATGGTATAACCATCAAGTTTTCTAGGATGTTTTGGGAATAGACTAGGGGAATCATTATGCCCTGGAAGTATTCAAGTATTCTCTCTCTCTCTCTCTCTCTCTCTCTCTCTCTCTCTCTCTCTCTCTCTCGCTTGCTGGAAGATTAGACATTTTAGCAAAGAAAGTCACCACTTATGAAAGTTGTAACAAAGAATTTGGGTTGGACTTGTTGGTAATGCTTCTTGAAGAAATCCTGATAACAAGACAGTGTGAACTCATTTCCAGCCTCCAATGAATTCAGTGTTCCATTCTTATTAAATAAGAACATTTTTTTTCTTCTGAATGTACCCATAGCCTCTGTCCCATACCAAGATAGCTCACCTCAGTGGAAATCAGTAGTTACCCTATTACCACCAAACTAATGCACTCTCATGTTCTTGATGTAGTTGAAGTCTACTCATTGGTACTTTTACCCAGGGCGGGACACGCCAGTATGGAAAAATGTTTGGACCCAAAAATATATTATCATACTAAACCTGGTAAAATAAATTGGTATGTCCTTCATCTAGGGGGTCATCAACAGTCTTCCCAAATATGGTAGTACCTCTAGACTTCACCCAATCCATGGCACAGAGGGCAGTCACACTTCTGTCAAAATAGGGATGAGGCGAAAGTTCTGTCACACCGTATTCCTATTTCCTAGTCACTAACCACATCGGAGGAAGAGCTAGTGCTTGCCCAATCATACAGCTTAAAATCCCAGGGGCAAAATCTCAGAGTGTCACTGCAGTTTGATTTCCAGCACAGCCTAAATTCTTGGCATTGACCTAGAATGCAATGAACAATGAGGCATTGACACACCTGCTACTATTCCTGTCTCCATGAGTTTTCTCTGATAAATGCTACTCCAGCATCTTCAACATGTGTGCTCTCTTGCCATTTCCCCTCATGTGTATGAGAGTTAGCAGGGCAAGATGTAGATCTGGCCAGGTGGCTAGAAAGCCATCACAGCTCTCTAGAAGAAGATTGAGGATTCAAAGGAAAATGACAAACTATAAAGGAGGGAAAAGTTCATCTGAGGCAAATCAGTTAGGCTTTAATATGCGTGGTCACTGATGCTCACAAGAACTAATCTCACGTCTTTTCTAAAACAAGGATACACAGGGCAATAAGATTACCTGCAGTAGAATGTCTTCATTGTGATTAAATACCATTGAGGGAAGAAGTCCTTCTTAAAACTTTATGCATGCACATGTGCCTGTGTGCACATGTGCAGACACATACACACACACATGCACACAAGCACACTAGTACATAGGGTGTTTATCCAATGATGACTAAAAAATGAGAACATGCTGACTGTTTTGGACTAGACAGACTATCTGGAAGTCAGTGATGAGAGGAGATCCAAAATTGTACAACTTCTTTATGAGATTAGAATACTAGAGTCATGAGTCTGACAGCATAGCCTCTAGGGTCTCACTAGCCTACCACCTCTGCATTATCAGAGTTATTCTGTGATTGAAATGCCAAAGGACAGCCAATGTCTCTCACCTGGAAGATTCTCCTGCAGATGAGTATAGGAACAGTAACTGTTAACACTCAAACATCATTTGATCAACCAATGACATGTCCTCCAATGGCCAGGCAACCCAACAGTAGGTATGCCTTTATGAAACTGATAGCATTCCTTGCCTTTTTATGCCCACATAATGAGCAAATAGAAGAACAATCCAAGCCAGGTCTTTTCTTCTTTTCTCTTTTCTCTTTCTCCTTCAGTTCTCTCTTCTTTGCATGTTCTAGGTTTCTTCCAAATGTATTGTTTATTGTTTGTTTTTTCCTTTGACTTTTATGTTTGATGTTTCTTCAAGTATCTGATCATCTTTGACTGTTTGCTTTTATGTAAGTGGGTCTGTTAAAAGTAGCTTAGATTCTCCATGTCCTTGAGTGGAATTTTTTGATTCTGAGCTTCACTGATATAGTATGATTTGTTGGGAAATCCCCTATCTCAGTATCATTAAGTCTTTTCTTCTTAGGATAATGAAATACTATCATGCAAAATTATTTTATTCTCCTATCTGAATTATTTAACCTTTGCTTCTAGCATTCTATAAGTCAATTAAGCAATGACATAGTCACTATATTCACTACGTAAACTTCTATTTTATCCCCATTTTGAGTATTTAACTTGTAATTTCCATTTTTCCCTCTGAACTCCACTACAGATACCTTCTGTTTATGCCCTTTAGATAATAAATCTCCAAAGCTGAGAGGATAATAGGGGATGTCACTCAGGTTTCAGAGTAGAAAGAGCAAATGAGTCTAAATGCTTTATAAATAGACTTTGAAATAATCCTCCTATTATTATCCTTATCTGTATTTATTTATTCCTTTTAAAAATGCTAACCTGTACCAATTCTCAGGCCTTTTGGGGTGTCTATGTGTGGGGAACACTCCCGTGTGAGACCCCTAAAAGGCGTGAGTCTCACTATACGGTGAGTTTGATCCCAAACACAGTTTCCTACTGGAGGCAGTCGAGCTATCCGGAATATAGGAACTGAAAGATGATTGATCAGTTTCTAATATCAACCACAATATCGTTTGGGCCTAAAACTATGCGTTGCTGCTAGACCGAGTGACCCCCTACCAGCAACCAGTTCCTGCTTTTTAACCTTTTTTATGACTCTCTTTTAAGAATAAGTTTTAACCTTTTCTTTACTTACCTGACTGCCTAATGGTTTAACTGTCGATATTTGCAAAGCAAATGCCACCATAAGGGATGGCTTTGATTCCTGACTCAGAGATTCCTGAATGGAGAAATTGAGTTAAGTTGAGTTAGGAGTAGACAAAGGAGAATCCGGTTAAGAGATATTCTGATGAGCAAAACCAGAAAACCTTCTCACATCTCAGTTCTAAAACAAGATCAAACCGGAGATACCTGCAGCCAGGAGGAATAATGTCTGGATGCAAACAAGCTTTGTGATTACAGGAAATTCTGTTACTTTTTACAACCACTGATTGTGTATCTGACTTTTCAATTGTATAGGCCATGTAAGGTATACATTTGCATTTCCTCTTGCAACCATTGTGTATCTGATTTCTCTATTGTATAGGCCATGTGAGGCATACATTTACATTCCTCTTGCTATGACGTAAACCAGAGCCAAGAAAGTGTATTTATTCCTGGCATTTGAAAAATAAAATTTGCTGTTTAGGCACAGCCTATCAGCCCTCCAGACGCCTCGCTTTCTCTCTCTCTGTCTTTATTATTTTCTCAGGCGCACTCCCTCTTCCAGGTATTGGGACCCTCTTGCAGGTCGAGAGACCCCCGGGCAGACGTGCCTACCCGTCCGGACGGTCCACGACATCTATGAGGTAAACAATTTGACTCTACCCATTAGTAAGTCAGGATTTAACTTTCCTGGATATACTGAATCCATCACACTCATCATCTTCTTTCTGAATTTCCATTTTTTTCTATTCTCTTTTTTTATACAGGACTCTTTTGGCCAAAATAAGCATTTAAAAAAATCATTTTCTCTCACTTTTGTGTTGTTTCTTGAGGGAAATGGCATAAATGTGTCCATTCAAATGTGTCTGCCAAACCACCATTTTAAACCAAAAGTTTCAATCTGACTTTTCTTAGAAAAGAATTCCCACAATATTGGCAAACACGTCGGGGTTTTAAGCTCAGAGAAATGGTGTGACTACAGTCATGAATTTCCCACAGTGTCAAGTTATGACACTGGAAAACATAATCAATTCAAAGACGCTCTTGTCTGTTATCCTGTAATATTTCCCAGAAACATTAGTTAATACAGAGTTCATAGATCTTTCCATACCAGAAAGTGTAATCTCAGAGGGGAGAAGCTTGAGTTACAGGAACAGTGATTAAATTCTGTGCCATATACTATCACTATCTTGAAAATTGAAATTATGAGGCACCAGCTGTTGGCTCTAACTTTATTTCTCATAAATGCAAAAGTGTACATTAATGTCCCTGGAATATAAAATGCTACACGATCCAGGGCAGAAATGTCAGTGAATATATATGTGTGGTTTTCAATCATTTTCATTCAGTGGAGACACTTCCTGTGAAGTACATTTAACATATCGCTTACATAACTTTATGTTGTGGTCACTATGAATACTTTGTAGTTATACATTCTAGATATATTTTAAATATTTTGTTTTGTAATAGGATTTCTTACCACAGGACTAATAAGTGAAACTGGGGTCTAGCTGTGTGATCTTTACAATTCTGCTCAATTCCAGCAAATAGCTGTTATTTCTCTAGAAAAATATTCTCAAACTTTTTTTCAGCATTCAAAACAACATCTGTTTAAACTTTTTATAATTATATTTGAAATTGATTCTTCTGACTTTGTGAAAACGGCAAACCATATTTTTCCAATCTTCAGTCCCCAGGAGTCAAATCTTCAAATTATGCTTTTTCTTCTGGCTGCCAGTAAGTATTGGTGAGCAAGAAGCCAAGTAGTAGAGATAAGTATTAAAGGGGTTGTTTTATTGACTACTTTTTTTTCTGGTAAGAGCTACACTGGCTCTACTATTCATGAAAACAAATACTAAGAAAGAAATTAAAAGTGGCTAAATACAACTTTTTCCCAGTTTTAAGAAACTAAATACAGTTGCTTTAGTGAAATGTCTCTACAGGACAGGCACTTATTATCACTTATTATCAGCAGTAATAAATATTAAAATTAATCTCTGTAAAGGTGGAATTGCAACTCGAAAAATGAGCTACAATTATAGGAACTAATGAAATTACTTCAGTAGGATTTCACCTTAATGCCTTTGAGGATCACAACAGATTATAACTGTAATTCCATTCAAGTCACAGGTAAATAAGGCAAATATTAGCAAACTATATAATTTATAAATATTGTAAGAATGGTTTCTGATAAAGTGGTATGATATGCAACAAGTTCAAAAATAAGGCTTTTAGAAAGGTTGATGTTATCAGTCTGACTACTCTTGATCTAGATACTAATTATGTATTTTTGACAAGTTGTCTTTGGTTTTAATATTTACCTTTATTAATTTTATTCAGAAGGTGCATATGAGGTATTATGAATCGAGACACATTATCATTGTTTACCTAAAAAAAACAATCCCTGCAAATTCTTCATATCCCAGTTCTTACCCCTAGAATATATCAATGAAAATCATGCCAAATATACTATACATATAAATATCGAAGTCTATGTTACAGATGAAGACTGGAGAAAATTGGAATTTATCTCCTTGTATACATGGGGAAAAGACAACTGCCTCCTTTACCCTTGTTGAAATTTGAGAGAAAACCTTTGCTCTTGGGAGACTGGATGAAAAGCATTCTGAAATCTCTCAGCTTTTTAAATATAAATACGTATCTCAAATGGCCAGATTCACCTGGTGTGTGTGACTTTTCTGACCTACATATGTCACCAAAATATGAGATGCATTTTTCCTTCAGAGGTAAATACTTACCTCTGGAATTAGGGAAATTTGTCTGGATTGACAAATTGACTATCTATACAGTCATATATTAACTACCCAAGGCTTGCTCCTATCTTAGGATCCAAAATTTTCAACAAAATTTATTTAAAAAGCCCCAAATCTACACAAACACAAAAATACTTCCTCTCTATTCCACCTACTTGCTAGCTCCAATTATTAGCACTGTAAACTTTCTTTGAGGATTACCTCTAGTGATTCTCAAACAGTATAAACAGGAAGATATAACCCATCCCTTAAAAAATCCAGATTGTACATATGCATGGCATATTTCATAAATGTCACTAACAAAAAGTTGTTTTTACCTAACAAAAAACCAGATGTGGTCTGCTTTATCTTAACTTATAAGAGTGTCAGACTTCAGAAAGGACTTTGCAGAACAATGAATGATGATGTTGCTAGAGACTTTTCCAAGTTTCCACCAGCAGATTTCTGTCACTACCTTTAAAACCGCTAATTTCTTCCCTTCTCATAAATTGGACAATTACATGCTTTTTCTTTCATTTTTCTTTTTACAATTAGCTTATTTCTGAATTTTTATTTTCAAAACAACATGCCCTTACTTCAATTAAGATTTGAAAGATTGTTTCCAATCTTTGTAGCAGTTATCTTTTTCAAATTTTTATGTATCTAAAAAATTATATTTTCTAAGCTTCATAAAACCAAATTTACATTAAAATACAACTTATTTTGTTGGAAAGAGATAATTCTTTAAAAGCATGGTTTAGTTCAGCTTTAAATTCAGAGCTGCAGGATTATGTCAACGATATGAAATGGAACGTTTCTATGAAATGCAATATATTTCTTCATAATGGTATCCATAAGCAAATTGAGAGTGATTACTTCTAATTTAGGATTTATCAAACTAATCAGATTAGTCACTGAGAAAGACTCAGTGGCAACAATCTAGAAAAAAAATTATATAGTTTTTCAAAAAGGTTATATTTCAAAGAAAAAAGAATATGCTAAATTGTGAAGTCTACAGAAAACGATGAATATTTTGGCTATTATTTATGCAAATTGACCTACCATAATTCTAATTTTATCTTCAGGTACATGTAATAATATAAAGCAATTAAGTTCCTTGATATAAGTTTAATTAGCCTAATTCAAATTCCTCAGGTAAATATACCAGCTGAAAATAAATAATCTGTCCTGGAAACAAAATCATAGACAATGAAATCAGAAACAATGACACACATAAGTTTCATATATCAAACTTGGATTGTGTAAATTTGATGTTAGAAAACAACTTTTGGGAATAACCAGCAATATAAGTCAATGTAGTTAATCAAGAATACATAATCCAAAAATGAATTAAATATAAAAATTTTCTATTTACTATGACATAAATGCTGCGCTGACATGTATTTCATAGAATCTGGATATCAAAGTTTGTAAGAAAGACATACACAAACATGTATTAATTGGAGACTTTTTGTGAGGATCTTGAGGATATGAGGAGGAGAGCAAACACTGCCAGGACTCTCAACAAACAGAAATGTTTTCAGCCAGAGACCAAGATGACTGACTAGATGCAGGTAATATGTGCTTCCTCCACAGAAAGGAACAAGAATAGTAATTGGTACATTTGAATAGATCACTTTAGGAGAGAATGCTAGGATTCACCAGTGAAGAGACAGGAAGCTCTAGAAGTAAGGAAAGAGAGAGTAAGGCAGCTGGCCCCGCAGGGAATTGACTGAGAGCCAAGAGGCTCCTGGCTTGCAGGGAAACAGGCTTCTGGACCCAGTGCTCTGAAATAGACTTTTATGATCTTGGGTACAGGAGAAATGCTGGACCCACTAAAGCATGACATATAAAGCTGCCTAAAGATTGCACAAAGATGTTGAACCTGAAAGGGAAACTACACAGAATCCATCAAGCATCCAAGCCAGTAGCAGCTTCAGCTGTGAGCCATTTTGAGAGCCTAGATAGCAGGGATCTATAGACACAGCTCCTGCCACTGAGCTGCTTCAAGGAGAGAGGAGAATTCATGCTCCCACACACCCCTGAGAGGGTTCCTTCCCTGTATGTTCTCAGGCCGAAAGTGCCATTTTGAGAGTTTAATGATGGATTGCACCCAGCCTTCAGCCTTAGTTTGAGTTGACACATCTACAGCTGCCTAAACATAAGACATGAAACTATAAAAATCTGAAGAAAACCTAGGAAAACACTGTTTTGGACAATGGCCAAGGCAAAGAATTTATGACCAAATTCTCAAAAGCAAATGCAACAAAAACAAAATAGAAAAATGGGACTTATTTAAACTCAGCAGCTTCCATACAGTGAAACAATCAACGGAGTAAACAGACAACCTATAGAATGAGAGAAAATATTTGCAAACTATGCACGTGACAAAGGGATAATATCTAGAAACTATTAGGAACTCAAACAATTCAACAAGAAAAAAAAAGTAACACCATTTAAAAGTGTCTTATTTTTCAAAAGAAGACATACAAGCAACCAACAAACATGAAAAAAATGTTCAACAGTACTAATCATCGGAGAAATGCAAATGAAAACCACAGTGAGTAACCATCTTACACCAGTCAGAATGGCTATGATTACAAGGTCTAAAAACATGTTGGCAGGGATGCAAAGAAAAGGGAATGCTTATACATTGTGGGTGGGAATGTAAATTAGAACAACCTTTATGGAAAACAATACGGAGATTTCTCAAAGAACTAAAACTAGAACTACCATTTCATACTGCAATCCCACTACTGGGTATTTACCCAAAGGAAAAGAAATTATGTCAAAAAGATAGCTGCAGTCATATGTTTATTGCATCGCTATTCACAACAGCAAACACAGGGAGTCAACCTACATATCCATCATCAGAGGCCTGAATAAAGAAAATGTGGGGTGTGTGTGTGTGTGTGTGTGTGTGTGTGTGTGTGTGTGTAGGTTTGTATATGCATAGTGGAATACTATTCAGCCACAAAAATAGAATGAAATCATGTTTCACAGCAACATAGATGGAACTGCAGGCCATTATCCTTAGTAAAATAACTTAGAAACAGAAAAATCAAATATGACATGTTCTCACTTATAAGTGGGAGCTAAACAATGGGTATGGTAAACATGAACATTTAGAATGGAATAACAGACATTGGAGACTATAAAAGGTGGGAGGGTGTGAGATGACTGAGGGTTGAAAAATGACTTTTGGGGTATAATGCTCACTATTTGAGTGATGGGTACACTAAAAGCTGAGACTTCACCACTGCGCAATATGTGAATATAAAAAAACCTGCACTTATACCTCCTGAACATATAGAAGTAAAAAAATAAAAACGAAGAACAAGTATTATTTTATAGATACGATTGCTTAGTATATCAAGTTTAAGAGGAGCTGTAATGATTCAAGAACTCAAATAGTTGTCTCTTCTGGCACAAGTATCTACCACTCCCTGGACTCATGACCCATCACTGTGGTGACAAGCATGAATATCTCTCTGTCTCTGGCTATTCTACTCTTTCTGCCCACCAATTGTTGATATAGGTAAAAGATTTGATTTTTTTTCTTTGCAGTTACAGAAAATTCTTACAAGCGTTCAAGTGTGGAATTATTTCCCAACTTTATTTTAGGTAAGATGTCTGTCAGCTATTTGTTAATATAAATTTATCAACATCATCAGCAAATGCAGATTTGCAAGTACTAGCAACTTAATGAATGCCATCTCTAAGACTGAAATCTTTCAGGAAATATTAATCCTAACTCACTAGCAATGGAAACAAGCAAATCATTTTGTATTTTTCATTTTTCCCAAAAATATTTATAGTTGTCACTCAGGGTCTTCAGGAGATTGGTTCCAGGATCCCCCACAAATACCAAAATCCTCTGATGTCGAAGTCCCACAGTTGGGTCTCTATTCCATGGGTTCTGCATCTATCCCTCAAATGCTGCACTTTTGATTCTTGGTTGGTTGAATCAGCAGATGCAAAATCCATGGACATGGAGGCCAATTGTATACCTGTTCTTCAAGAAGTATAAAATTACATATTCATAGATCCATATTCCATGTGTCACATGAAGAAACATTATTTTCCACTAAAATTCAAAAGTATGGGCAGATTGTTTTCTAGGAAAAATAAAATTTTATATATTTTTCTAAGCAAGTTTTCCTGCAATGATCATATACTGATAACAGTACTTGAATAACTGAAAATATGTCTCTGGTTACCAGTATTCAGACAAATTGCATGCATGATTTAAACATTTTGGTTATTCATTGTTTCTAGTCACTATCAACTTTACCTTGTACATACTTGCAGCATCAGCATATCTGTAAAGTTAACTATGTCCTTAAAGCCTATGGATCTTTCCTAGTCTTCTGCTGTTGTTTTTCTAGGAATCTAACACCAGTACAGAGTGGTTGCACTGACATAAATTTGTTCAGAAGATTTTTATTAGGTGTTATCTGCTATAGATTAAATTCTGTCCCTAACCCCACTGTAACTGTATTTAGAGATGAGGACTTTGGGAGGTAGTTAGGTTTAGATGAAGTCATGAGGGTGGGACCCTCAAGATGGGATCAGTGTTCTTACAATAAGAAGAAAAGAGACTAGAGTTCTCCCTCTCTCAACCATGTGAGGACAGCAAGAAGACAACCATTTGCAGGCCAGGAAAAGGGCCCTCACTAGAACCCTACCATACTGGCACCCTGATCTTGAACTTCCAGCCTTCAGAACCATGAGAAAACAAGTTGGTTTTTAGACCACCCAGTCTATGTTATTTTGTTGAGGCAGCCTGTAATAGTCAGGGTTCTCTTAGGGGGACAGAACTAATATATAAAGGGGAGTTTATTAAGTATTATCTTACATGATCACAAGGTCCCACAATAGGCCCCATAATAAGTGCCATCATATGATCACAAGGTCCAACAATAGGTCCCATAATCTGTGCCATGAGTAAGGAGCCATGCCATCCTGTTGTCAGGTGCATTAGTCAGGATTCTCCAGAGGAACAGAAGTAATAGGAGATACAATAAGAGACATGTATCTCCTATTAGTTTTATATACATATATATGTGTGTGTGTGTGTGTGTGTGTGTACATACACACACACACACACACACGAAATAAGAAATAAGTTTATAAGGAAAACACACATACATTATATATATATAACATATATATTATATATATATACATATATATAATGTATATATATATAGAGAGAGGAGTTTATTAAAGTATTAACTTACACAATCACAGGGTCTCACAATAGGCTCTCTGCAGGCTGAGGAGCAAGGAGAGCCAGTTCAAATCCCAAAACTAAAGAACTTGGAGTATGATGTTAGAGAGCAGGAAGCATCCAGTACCAGAGAAAGATGTAAGATGGGAGCCTAGGCCCAGCTCTCTTTTTCACATTTTTCTGCCTGCTTTATATTTGCTAGAAGCTGATTCAATTGTGCGCACCATATTAAGGGTGGATCTGCTTTCCCCAACCCACTGACTCAAATGTTAATCTTTTTTGGAAACACCCACATAGACAAACCCAAGATTAATAATTTGTATCCCTCAGTCTAATCAAGTTGACACTTAGTATTAACCATCACATAGACCAAGCTAAGTAAGACATTATCTTAGCAAATGTACTAAGATAATCTGCAATTTCATGGCCAGCAGCAACTTTTACACAACAGATTTCCAGATATTTACACCTGAAGCTTCTTAAATTTCTGTAGTCAGCCTTTTGAATATTCACACTCATGTTCAATATTTTTTTTATACAGTATATTCCAGTTGACTTAGTGACACATAGACCAATCAGTAGCTTAGCTTCACTTCCTGGTTGGTGAACCACTCATTCAACACACAATTGGAATCTTCAATCTTTTTTGTTTGTTTGTTTGTTTTTTTTAAGGATTCTTGTTTTTCCACTTTTCTCATTAGTTTTTGGTTGTTATTATTGTCACTGAGAAACTTCAGCAACTTGTTTTTCTATTTCCTTAAAATATCTGAGTTTATATTTTCCATATTATATCCTTTAGTTAGATATTCACTTTATCCTTCATTTATAAAATTTTTCTAAAAGTTTTATTATAATCGTAATCAAACTTTGGCAGTAACTCCACTTTCTGCATGTTGTTTATAACAGATGTTTCCTTTTCTTTATCACTGTAGCCCATGGGGAGTAGTGGTAGCTCAAACACTTGCTTACCTTTTGAAATTTTAATCTCATTGCAATTAAACTCAAAATTACCAAAAAATAATAAAATATCTGTGAATAGCAAATGGAAGAGATACACCTGTCCATCTGAGTCCAGTTCTGTTGTCCATTGAGTTTTATTATTAAGCTTATAAGAAAAAAAAAGTACTACAGAGCTTTCAATTGTGGAGTTGTATTCATTTATTTATGAGGCAGGCATTATAATTATTACCTTTTTTTTTTACAGATTAAAAAAACAGAATATAGAAATACTAAGTGAATTCCCTTTGTCATACATATAGAGATAATCTGTAGTGTAGTTGCATTAAAATTGCTCAGCCTTTCTCTCTTTAATATAGTTTCAAATTGTTTCCAACATATAGCTACTAAAACCTTTTATAAACAATAAAATTCTATATATATGTTTAAATTACAAGAATATTTTTTAATTTATTTGTATGCTCTACTCTTTTATATTTTCATGCACTGAACCTTTTTCCCAGTCATCAAAAGGCACCTGTCTAAGAATGGGGTTAGGAGCTGATAAAACTGCTCAAAAAAGAATACAAAAGAAAGAGGACTAATATTCTATTTCTGATATACAATATAAAATTTTTAGATCATCAGCAATCTATTTGACAGATTATTAATTTCTTTACAGAGACAGACCTCAGGATCAGATTTTAGAGTTTTATTATATCCCCAAAAACTAAAGAAGGAAAATAAGAAATTCAAAGTTGAAAAACCCAAAGCTCTCCTTGTATGCTTCTTCTTTATTGTACACAGAACAGAGACAAGAGAGGAATTATATAAGATTCCAAAGTCCTCTCTCATACCAGCATATAACTGTGTGCTGTGGTGGGAAGAGCAGGAATGTTTATTCTGTAACATACAGCTAGGTATGGAATAATCCACTGGGTCTAATGGCACACTTGACCGGATTTAGTAGTTGAAGCTTGTAAGCTTTTGAAAAACCTTGGCCATTTCCCACATGACACAAGGCAATGGCACAACAACTATATGGAATAGGTGAAATGGAAGCAGTGTTTCTAATTCTTGATGACCACATACATTAAGAGACCTAGCAGTGACTAAGTGTATCAATAAGGAAACTCAGAGGTGCAGAGAGGAGCAGTGAGCCCCCAGAAGGCTAAAGTTGATGTGAAGAAGTCACTCAGATTGGAGCCAATGTCTGGATCACCTAAATATCCCTAAATGTGTGAATTAATAAACAAACTGTGGTTCAACTGTATTAGGCTGCTATAACAACATACCTGAGACTGGAGTAATTTTTTTTTTTTTTTGAGACAGACTTTTGTTCTTGTTGCCCAGGCTGGAGTACAAAAGTGCAATCTCGGCTCAATGCAACTTCTGCCTCATGGGTTCAAGCAATTCTCCTGCCTCAGCCTCCCGAGTAGCTGGGATTACAGGCATTTGACACCACACCTAGCTACTTTTGTATTTTTAGTAGAGATGGGATTTCTCCATGTTGGTCAGGCTGATCTTGAACTGACCTCAGGGTGATCTGCCCAACTCGGCCTCCCAAAGTGCTGGGATTACAAGCGGGAGCCACCATGTCCAGCCCAAGACTGGATGATTTATAAAGGAATGAGGTTTAATTGACTCACAGTTCAGAATGGCTAGGGAGGCCTCAGAAAACTTACAATTATGGCAGAAGGGGAAGCAAACACATCCTTTTTCACAGAATGTCAAGAAGGAGATGAATGAGAACTGAGCGAAGTGGGAAGCCCCTTATAAAACCATCAGATCTCATGAGAACTTACTATCACAAGAACAGCATGGGGAAACTGCCACTATGATTCAATTACCTCCCACCAGGTACCTCCCACCACACATGGGGATTACGGGAACTGAAATTCAAGATGAGATTTGGGTGGGGACACAGCCAAACCATATCATTCCAACATCAACCCCTCCCAAATCTCATTTTCTCACATTTCAAAACACAATCATGCCTTTGCAACAGTCCTCCAAAATCTTAGCTCATTCTAGAATTAATTCAAAAGCCCAAGTCCAAAGTCTCATCTAAGACAAGGCAAGTCCCTTTCACTATGAGCCTGTGAAATCAAAAGCAATTTAGTTAGTTCCTAAATACACTGGAGGTATAGGCATTGGGTAAATACACCCATTCAAAATCCAAGAAAACTGGCCAAAACAGATGGGCTAGAGGCCCTGTGCAAGTCAAAAATCCAACAAGGGAGTAATTAAATATTAAAGCTCTAATATAACCTCTTTTAACTCCATGTCTCACATCCAGGTCACACTGATGCAAGAAGTGGGCTCAGCACAATCAGAGTCACCTTTGCTCCAGTTCCCAACAAGTTCTACATCTCCATCTGAGACTACCTCTGCTTGGACTTCATTGTCCATATCACAATCAGCATTTTGGTCAATCTTCATGAAGTTCCAAACTTTCCCACATCTTCTTGTCTCTGAGCCCTCCAAGCCCTGCTTAAAAATTTCTTCTGCCAGATACCCTAAATCATCTTTTTCAAGTTCAAATTTCCACAGATTTCTAGAGCAGGAGCACAGTGTTGCCAGTCTGTTTGCTAAAGCACAGCAAAAGCGACCTTTGCTTCAGTTCCCAATAAATTCCTTATCTCCATTTGAGACCACCTCAGCCTAGATTTCATTGTCTATATCACTATCAGCATTTTGGTCAAAACTATTCAATAAGTTTCTAGGAAGTTCCAAGATTTCCCACATCTTTCTGTCTTCTTCTGAGCCTTTCAAACTGTTCCAATCTTTGCCTGTTACCCAGTTCCAAAGTTTCTTCCACATTTTTGGGTATCCTTATAGCAGCACCCAATCTACTGTTACTAACTTATTAGTTCATTCCCATGCTGCTATAAAGAACTGCCCAAGACTGGCTAAATTATAAAGGAAAGAGGTTTAATTGACTCACAGTTTCACAGGGCTAGGAAGGCCTCAGGAAACTTACAATCATAGCAGAAGAGAAAGCAAACATTTCCTTCTTCACACAGTAGCAGGAAGGAGAAGAACTGAATGAAGGTGAAAGCCCCTACAAAATCATCAGATCTCTTGAGAACATATTAGTATGAGAATAGCCTGGGGAAAACCATACCCATGATTCAATTATCTCCCACCAGGCCCCTCTCACAACACTTGACATTATGGGAACTACAATTCAAGATTAGATTTGAGTAGGAACACAATATCATCATCTTTAAACACCAAAAGTTATTTTTTAAATATTGGAGATCTAATGTACAGTATGGTGACTACAGTTAATAATAATGTATTATGTATAATACTTGAAATTTACTAAAAGAGCAGCCCCTAGTTTTCCAATGCTTTTCTGAATTACTTCTCCTGTAGTCTCACCAAATTGTTAACCCAATCTATGCTGACTCACTCTGCAGTGGCCTGAAATTCATTCTCTCACTGAGCAATCCAGGCCAAATTCCAACAGTTTTACCTTATAAAGTGCTTCTTTTCTATTGAAAACTTCCTCTTTATTTTATTAAAGCTCCATTAAAAGCAACCGTCTATGTATTGACAAGAATCACTTTCATCCTTCATTTCAGCCTTGACAACATTTCACATGGCCATATTGGGCTACTCTGGCTGCCACTTCTTCCCACAGGATACTGTTGACATGGCTCACATTGACATTGTACCTGCTTTCCTAGTTGTTTTAGGGTGATAACACAGCAGTCTCAAATCTGGGCACAGGATGACACATCTGCATGCTGGTGGCCTGCTTCAGGAGAAAAAGCACCACTTTATATTCCAAAGCCCCCCAAAATCAAGGTTATATTTCTTACTGAAGAAACTACTAATTAGCAAGCTTTGGGTTCTCAAAGGATCTTATTTGTTGAGATTGTTGACTTTCAACATGTATATTTATCTTATGAACAAAATTAATGTACATGCTAAAAGCATTATTTGCCAAATATCAAGGCTTAACATGTCAAGATAAAATTATTTCTCAAAAGTTTATTGCCAGAAAATCACAGTGTAACCTGTATCCCTACTTTATTGTCAAAGATGCTCAAGTTCAATATAGTGAAACATAATTGAAAAAATTGTTTGATGTTTCTAAGAGTTTGGTCAAAAAAATAACACATTTTTCTGGTATAAAAATTTTATATTTTCTAATTTGTCACTTTTCTCTTTCACAATTACAACTCAGGAAAAAATGTACAGTTTCTCTAAGATATAATATTGGCATATTTTAGGATAGCCATTATTGAATACATAATAATACATTCGACAAGGAATACTGAAATGTATTTATAGGCCCATAACTAACCATAACTAAATTAAACTATTGGCATATTGCCAGGTGCCACAATTAGGGGAAATTTTAATTAAACACTTAACATATGTGAATTCTTTGCTGAACTCATTTTCTACATGAATAATTCCCTTAAATTTCACATTTAAGCATTAATTAAGTTTCTTAAACTTTTCAAAATGCCACTATTTGTAAAGAGGCTGCATTTCAGCCACAAAACACTCTATTATACAACCATAACCAATATTGTTTTCAACCTAGCATAGATGTGATCTTCGCTATATTTGTTATTTGTTACTGGTTGCTACTTTCTACTGTTGCTGAGAAACAGTAGAAACTTTTGTTTAAAAATCACAGACTATCTTCTAGAAGGACTTACAACAACCAAATCACCTTTTCTTTCAGAGTTCAATGCTATTGAATTTCTCTGAGAGCTTAAAATTGTCCAAAATTAAATTCTTATGCAAGGAGGCCAGTAATGCTTCTTCCTTCCACTCCCAAGGAAGAGGAACCATCAAGATCCAGGGACCAGTAACAGGCTCACTTTATACAGGTTGGGGCTGCAGAGCTCTTTTCTCCAGACGCCCTAGCACTGTTGGCAAGACCCTCGGGGTTGTCTGAGGGGCTGTGACTATGAACTGTAGAGCTGTGACATCTGGGATTTCATGCCCAAAAAGCTGTGCATCAAACTTTGCTGAGTCTAAACTTTTTTTAGTTGTTTTAAAATTTAATTTTATTTTATCAAAAACTCATATTCTAGGCAACACCATTCAGGACATAGATATAGGCAAGGACTTCATGACTAAAACACCAAAAGCAATGGCAACAAAAGCCAAAATATACAAATGGGATCTAATTAAACTCCAGAGCTTCTGTACAGCAAAGAAAACAATCATTAGAGTGAACTGGCAACCTACGGAATGGGAAAAAATTTTTGTGATCTACTCATCTGACAAAGGGCTATTATCCAGGATCTACAAAGAACTAAAGTAGATTTATAGAAAAAAACAAACCCATTCAAAAGTGGGCAAAGGAGATGAACAGACACTTTTCAAGACATTTATGAGGCCAACAAACGTATGAAAAAATACTCATCATCACTGATCATTAGAGAAATGCAAATCAAAACCACATTGAGATACCATCTCTTGCCAGTTAGAAAGGCGATCATCAAAAAATCTGGAGACAACAGATGTCGGAGAGGATGTGGAGAAATAGGAACACTTTTACACTGTTGGTGGGAGTGTAAATTAGTTCAACCACTATGGAAGACAGTGTGGTGATTCCTCAAGGATCTAGAAATAGAAATTCCATTTGTCCCAGCAATCCCATTACTGGTTATATACTCAAAGGATTATAAATCATTCTATTATAAAGACACATGCACATGTATGTTCATTGCAGCACTGTTTACAGTAGCAAAAACCTGGAACCAACCCAAATGCCCATCAATGATAGACTGGACAAAGAAAATGTGGCACATATACACCATGGAATACTATGCAGCCATAAAAAAATTACAAGTTCGTGTCCTTTGTGGAGACATGGATGAATCTAGAAACCATCATTCTCAGCAAACTGACACAAGAACAGAAAACTAACCACCTCATGTTTTCACTCACAGGCAGTTGGTGAACCATGACAACACCTGGGCACAGGGAAGGGAACAACACTCACTGAGGTAGGTGGGGAGGTGGGGGAGGAGAGCAGATGGGAGGGACAGCAGTGGGTGGGGAATTGGGGAGGGGTAACACTGGAAGAAATGTGTGATGTAAGCCACGGCGGGGATGGAGACAGCAAACCAAAATGGCATGTATGCAACAATCTTGCAGGATGCAGGATGTGCACATGTACCCCAGATCCCAAAGTACATTTACAAAAAAACCATGCACACATATTCTTTCAATTTCACACAATACAGAGGCATAAAATTTTTAGAAAGTTAATGTGTTCTTCAGGTCCTTGAGTCCCATACCCTTCAGGTAACCAAACTTAACAGGATGGGTGAGAAAAGACATTTTCTCTTCCTTTCCCTTCCATCCCACCTCAAAAACTACTCTCTGGCCAGCAGAGACTTTACCTCAGCAAGTATCAGACACTATCTGCATCCCTACAGTGATTACTCTTTTCAACAGCAGTTTCCTCTGGCAGCAACACATTTCTCCAGTTCCTTTCTCTCTGAAGGACTTTTGAGTTACACCAATATCATCTCTCCTAGGTGCCCTCTGAGAAGCTCTGACAGTGGGCTGTAGAGTGGGTGGAAATGCTCCCTGCTCATTTTCTACCTGTAAGAAGTAAGTCTCTATATATGACTTGGCCAGGAGTCCTTTATATTCATAAGGTGGCAGGCCTGAGTGCCTATTCCAATTAATAGGTAAGAGCAATCAGACTAAAATTCTGGAATCTGGAACCTATGGAGGGCTATTTTCCCAGACAAGCTGGCCCGAATAGGAAGAGGATAGTCTCCCAGAGTGAAGCTAAAAGTGTAAAGGTATCAATCAGATTATTAAAGCAAACAGGATCTTATTTTTACCTCAAGCTAGCACATGGGACATACACTAATAATAGCATCTCCGAACTCAACTTTCGTACCACAATGAAGGTACAATTTCTTAGCAGACAATTAACTGAAAAGAAAATTTAAAAAGCAAAATATGATGCCGGGAGCGGTGGCTCATGCCTGTAATCCCAGCACTTTGGGAGGCAGAGGCAGGTGGATCACGAGGTCAAGAGATCGAGACCATCCTGGTCAACATGTTGAAACCCTGTCTCTACTAAAAATACAAAAAATTATCTGGGCATAGTGGCACGTGCCTGTAATCCCAGCTACTTGGGAGGCTGAGGCAGGAGAATTGCCTGAACCCAGGAGGCGGAGGTTGCGGTGAGCCTAGATCGCGCCATTGCACTCCAGCCTGGGTAACAAGAGTGAAACTCCGTCTCAAAAAAAAAAAAAAAAAGCAAAATATGCAAGTAAAATAAGGTGAAATAGAATACAGGCTTAGAATCAGAAGAATCAAGTTCCAAAAAAGGGTATAAGCTTAGAATCAGAAGGACCAAGCTCAATTATATTGACTATTCTGGATGAGATTTGGGCAAGTCACTTAAACTCACCCTAGTTCAGATTTGAGGTCAATAAAATGTGAATGCAAGTAACTACCTTGAAAAGTTTTTATAATCTCTAAATGAGATATTCAGTTCTTAAAAGAGACATGGAGATATAGAGAGAGATTCTTATCTCTTTAGTCTTCTCTCTTTTCCAATTATACCGTTTCCTAAAATAATTAGCATTTTTTTCTTTTTTAAGACAAGAGCCTTGTTCTGTTGCCCAGGCTGGGGTGCAATGGTGCAATCTTGACTCACTGTAACCTCCACCTCCTGAGTTCCAGCAATTCTCCTATCTCAGCCTCCCAGATGTGTCACCATGCCCCACTAATTTTTTTGTATATTTAGTAGAGACAGGGTTTCACCATGTGGGCCAGGCTGGTCTGACCTCAGGTGATCCACCTGCTTCGACCACCCAAAGTGCTAGGATTACAGGCAGGAGCCACTGCACCCAACCAGCATACCATTTTTTTTTTTTTTTACATTGTATAGTGACATGAAGCCAGCATCATCAAGGAAAAACAAAACAATTGAGACATCACATTAATAATAACATTTAATATTAGATGTTTCACAACCAACTTCTGAATTTTATCAGCAAAGTTGGAATTACTTGGCTCCACCTCCTACATTTATAAATGAAGTCTTTAACTCTTTCCTTGGTCAAAATTCAATCACAATCTGAAGCAACATTGTACATATTGAACTTCAGACTAAAAGTATTGAGTGCATTAAGCTAATGCGTTGCAAACCTTATGAATTCCATTAAAATAAAAATAGATGTACAATCAAGAAACCATTGGTACAACCACTGAAAACACCACCATGAGGTCAAACTTATTTTCTAGAAAGAAATTGAAACTTACACACAGAATTGGGGATTGTAAACCTCGCTTCAGAGTTCTTCTGACTCAGAGGAAAATTTGTCATATGCTCATTCACCTGAAGAAAAATCTGTGCCTTCCTCACTTAGCAAGGCAGAGGGAACTAAACTAAGATAAACTTAATTAGGTATAACTCTTAATTCTATAAGTTCAACAAGTGGTAAGAACCATGAAGATATACCAAGACCATTTCCTGGAAGGAACTCAACTGGCATCAGGCTCTCCAGTCACACTCACATGTGCACCCACACGAACTCATGCCAATCAGGATGGGAACTATTGTCTGACCTGGTGGCCTTACATTTGGCTGTAAGACAAAATATGATTAGAAAAAAGCAGTCTGACAAATAATTGCTATATTATGCTTCTAATAAGTATCCTTAATATAAGACCAAAGAAAGAACGAAAAGTTTGTACTTATGTAGTTGGGGTTTTGTTCAATTGGTTGGTTTGGTTTGGTTTGAATTCAATGTCTCAGGTAAAACTGACATACCCAACAGAAAATAAAGTCAGTAGCATGAGAAACTGGAATTAAATGTGTGTGCAGCCTCGAATATGCTACTTTCTTCCATTGGACCCTTGATCATCACCCCCAACCTCATGTTCAACTAAAGAATCCTGGCACCTAAATTTGTATTAGCACAGCCTTCTAAAGGTACTTCTTTATTATGTTTCGTTTTTAAGGGATGATATCTAAAATATCAATAGTGTAAAAAATGTAGGCATAAAATTAAAAATGATAATGTCTCTGTAAGAAAAAATATTTGTTTTAACCATTAGTTTTCTGTAATTCCCATTTGTAAATTATTTTTCATAGTTGGCTTATCATTTAGCAATGTTAGCCAAAATAAAACCTGTTTAACTAACTTTTCCAATAAAAACCTATATTGTAAAAGCCATTTACACACCAGAATTTTTTGACATGACTGTTCTGTGAAAATTATTTTGCCATATTATTTCAGTCTTTAGTTTGTTTGCTGCTATGTACCCAGCACATAGTAAAGTGGCTATCATGGAGTTTTCTTCAACAATAAATAAATGAATAAATGTATAAGGGTCCCATGACAGTGACCAAAGTATATATTCTAGGTTTGGACTCTTCACTTACATGATTGTGGAACCTCTCTCCTTGACATATTTCAGAAGTCCCCTATGGCTTCTCACATGAGTGTCCATATTGTTCTGCCTTCCTTCCTGTTACAGTGGAAGAACTGAAGACCAACTCCAATGCTCCTACTGAAGACCAACCCTAACCCTTGTGCTCTGGATCCCATCGCCTCTGACCTTGCTCTCATCCATCAATAGGTTTGCTCTCTTGACTGAGTAATTCTTCTCAATATATAAAAACAACACACTGTAGCTTTTCTCATATCAATGAATAAAAAATAAATACTTAAATTTACTTTCTTAACTGCTACTGCTCCATTTGTCTGAATAGAAAAATTATTTGTGTGGTCTGTCTGTCACTGATTGTGGACTACAATAGACCCATCCCTATTGTCTTCTCCTACCCCTTCCCATTTTTGCTGACAGTACTGCATGATTTCCTTAACTCTAGGGATGGGAGAGGTCAGTCCTAATGTGTGAAAAGTTTTCTCTCTCTTTCTGTCCCATGTTCCATGTGTCATGCTCTGGTGTTAGTACAATCATGAGCCAGTTCTACTCCAGAGACTCTTTCACTACCCAGGTTCCTAGGAAACAGACCTGTTGATGATCTGGTCCCCTGATCTTAACCCCAGGTTCTCCTCCCACTGCCTGTCTCTCTTTGAACTCCAGCAGAACTCCCCTCAAAGTGTGACTATGCCCCTAACACTGCACTCTCCTCAAACAGCCCTATAATATGCTCCATATATCTAAAATATTTGGGTGATACAGATATTGTTTTGCTTACATTTTTTTCTATATGTTTTTTTTCTTTTTTTAGGGAAGAGGCAAATCTAAAGTATAATCTGTTTAACCCACACCGTTGAATTAAAAATTATTGTTGCTTCCCTTTTGCATTGGCTCATCCTTCTTGCATCAAGCTTATGTATCATGTTTTTCCTGAAGATTTATCTTCACAAGAGTAGACCTGACCTTTATGGACATAGAACTCAGGGCCTCCCCTATATGTGCTTAAACACGTCTAATTTTCAGGCTATTCATGGGCTAAGCTTTAAGACTATATATCCGTGTTCTTACATATCTTAGAATTGTCAAGCAAATGTTAATATATCTGACTGAACAAAGAAAGTGAAATTATAATTTGTGTAAAATATCTAGTGTTACTTCCATGACTTAAGAGTAAAAACATCTAAAGGGAAAAAAATGAAGGAAGAAGAAGTGGAGGTACTCCAGTATTACTTACCTCCTGTCATCCCAACATCCTACAAAGTCAAACCCTGTCTGGTTTCTTAGAATCAGGGTAGTCAGAAGGTCAATGTTTCCCAACATTTTCCAGATTTCTCTTCATATATTACATAAGGTCTCTTACAGACCTTTAATATCATATTAAATTCAAAATTAATCTTAGTCAAATGTCATGAATAAAGATAAATCAAAACAATGAATTGAACAATCACTTTATTTTCAAACTAATATCTATCTTCATTAGCTGTCCCTCATTGTACCTGAGTCTGTGTAGCACAGCCTTGCCCTTTTCTAAACTTCTCTATATTCTGTGTATGCACAACAACCAGAAAGAGAGATACTGATAGGGTTGGAGTAGGGAAAGCTATAGGAGTTCATGTTTTAATAGATGAAGCAAGATAGAGACAGAATAGCCACCAAATAGTAGTATTGATTATAATACCAAATAGATACAGAGGAATGGGTGTCAAAGAACATTCATGCATTTTTATTTGCAGGCTTAGTGTGAGAGCAATGTGATGTTTCATGATGATGTGGTCATAGTGTTATTGTGAGAACAATGCAACAACAGTACAAGCCTTGAGGGCATCCCCTCCCTGCTTTTCAGGGAATTCATCAGCACTCCAGGTATATGAGCCTGCTCTCTCATAACTCACAAACCACTACCAATACTGCAGGGCTTTACCGCAAATGGGTCCTAGACATCTTTTTACCCTGCCTCATCTCACCTGTCCTCCTCTCACTTGTCCTCTGAGAGGGGTTTACCCAGGAAAGGTGAAGAGATGTCTGCTGAAAGAGCTGTTCACTTTAGAAATAAAATCTAAATAAAATGAGACATTTTATATAACATGTAGAAGCAGGAACAGAGTAGCTATAATTGAAAATAAATACTAAATGATTAACTGGACAAGACACACAGTAATAAATGAAGTGAGAAGACATTACAGTGATGGAAATATTAGACCAATAAATTCTGTAGAGTGAATCATCATATCACATAAAGTGAATATAATCACTGATGTAGCAGGATAAGGAACTGTCACATTGCACTATTAGATTAAATCTTGGCTCTGCCAATTATTTTAACTTCACACATGCAATTTTGCCCTTTGCACCAATGATTTTTATCTTAAATTAAACTAATGCCTACTTTGTATAAGTAAGTAGGTTGCGTGTTTAAGTAAGGTGATATATTTGAAAGCACCAAACAGATTCAAACTACAATCACTATTGTTGCTGTTGTCATTGATAATTTTGACTTTTACAGATTTATATCCAATTTTCATATGAAAGAACCTGAAACAATATTGAAGGCACTTTCAAAATAACTGCACATGCTAGTTACACAACTCTGTGAATGTACTAAAAATTACTGAATTGAAAAATTTAAATAGGTGAATAGCATAATATGAATAGTATATCACAATAAAACTGTTGTATACATACATATATGCATTATACATATACATATACATAAACACACATATATACACAATTCCACATTTATAATTCAGTTACTCAAAATAAACACTGAGGGACCCAATACCTTTTCAGCATGTTAACCAGGAGATTTTCAGGAGCAAGAAGAACCTGGGTCATAAGGACAGGCTACAAGGTTAAAAGGAATTTATCCTCCAAATAAACTGAAGCAGCCACTATCCATGTCAAGTCATAAAAACCATCTGTTCTCCCAGGTAGTTGCATAGCCCCTCTGCTCTGAAAATTGAGGATAATGATGCTGCCAGTGAGAATTCATTTTGTGCTGTTGATGTAAAAGGCTCTATATAGATATAAAATATCATTATGTTATTACATGTGGCCCAAAGGCCTTATAATTGGTATGAATAGTGTCCAAAGCAATTTTTCCCACCCTGCTGCTCAGTGATAATTGAAAAACCAATAGACCATTAGTATTATTACTGCTAATTTATTTGGAGCCTATCACATTTCATCCTTAAGCTGACTTACATATTTGATTGAGTGTGACTGATATTATGATACTGCATTGTCCTTAAGATTATTTTATAAATGAGACTATCAAATGTGCATTTTATATATTGGTCTTACCGTTACACATCATGATTTATTAAACAAATGTAAGTCATGTTATTTTCTTAGTTTTACAATCATGTCTTCCTCACATACTAATATCAGCTACTTATGCTTCATCAAATATATGTCAGTTGTTCTAATTACGACTTACTCCCTCATTATTATGATCTATTCTTCTTGCAATGTAGTCCACCTCTGGCAGCACTGAAGGGTCCTTGGAATGGTATCTGATTAAGGTTGAACCAATCCAGAATTTTTTGCCAAGGTTTTTACTAGATAGAAATAAAAAAAGGTGCTCAGTGAGGATGGAAGCAACAAGATCTCATGTTCAAGAATTCCCGGTGTAGCATTTTCCATCCTGTGGAAGAAGCTGACCTGTAGAGCGATAAGGTAGATGCAACAAGCATGAAAAAAAAAAAAAAAAAACAAAGAAAAACTGTAAATGGAGTGGGTCCTGGCCTACCATGCACCTAGTTTTATGAGATCCTAAAGGCTAATTTCATCATTATACTTCCCAGTAATAGGCATCAATAATTTCCCACTTTTAAGTTTATTTTCTTTTATTTCAAGCACAAAAGTTATGACTAATAACCTTTCAAAACACAAAATATAATGTTCTTCACTATACTAGTAATCTGAAATTTAGCATATAATTCTTAGGACTCATCTTACACGTCAGAAAGATATCTGCATTCATGTGTTTATTGCAGCATTAGTCACAACAGCAAAGATAGGGAACTAACCTAAGTGTCCATCCATAGTAGATGGGATAAAGAAAATGTGATATATATACAAAGGAATACTATTCAGCCAGAACAAAGAATGAAATCCTGTTTTTTACAGCAACATGGATGGAATTATCTTAAGTGAAACAATTCAGAAACAGAAAATCAAATAAGACATGTTCTCACTAATAAGCAGGAGCTAAAAATGTGTACACATAAATATAGAGTGTGGAAGGCAAGGGGGGGGATGAAAAATGAGAAATTACTTAGTTGGTATACTATTTGGATGATAGTTATACTAAAAGCCCAGGTTTCACCAATATACAATATATCCATGTAATAAAACTACATTTATGTTCCTTAAATTTATACAAATTATATATATATATATATGTGTGTGTGTGTGTGTGTGTGTGTAATTTACTTATAATATATAATATAAAATTTATATATTATATAAGATATGTTTATAATTTACTTATATATTATATATTTATAATATATAAACATAATATATAATTTATTTATAATATATAAATATAACATAATTTATGTATTATATAACCTATTACATATAACATATATAATTATGTGCATTATTATATATAACATTATATATAATTCGTTTTAATTTAAAAAAATATTTGTTTTAAGAAATTGGCACGAGTGATTGTGGAGGCTGGCAAGCCTAAAATCTGTGGGTAGATTTTATGGCAGGATGGGAACCTGGAAATTCAGGCAGAATTTAATGCTGCAATCTGGAAGCAGAATTTCTTCCTCTCCAGGAAACCCCAGTTTTTGCTCTTAAGGCCTTCCATTGATTGTGTGAGGCCCATCAAATTATAAAGAATAGTCAACTTTACTTTTTTTTTCATAAGAGAGAGAGGTTTAATTGACTCACAGTTCCACATGGCTGGGGAGGTCTCACAATCATGGCAAAAGGCAAAGGATGAGCAAAGTCACATCTTACATAGTGGCAGGCAAGAGAGATTGTGCAGGGGAAATACCATTTGTCAAACTACCATATCTCATGAGACTTATTCACTACCATGAGAACAGCATGGGAAAGATTTCCCTCATGACTCAATCACTTCCCACTGGGTCCCTCCCGTGACATGTGGGAATTATTACAATTCGAGGTGAGATCTGGGTGGGGACACAGAGACAAATCCTATCAATAACTATTATTTTTTTTTGTTAATTATTTGATTAACATCCTCCTCCTCACATTGAACTGCAACCTCTACAATGGCAAGTAAAATGGTAATTTCTGAACACTACTATATGTAGTGCTCAGTACATACCTGGTATTTTTTAATAAGTGATGATATTGTGCCTTTATCTTTTTATTACAATTAATTACTCTACAAGAGAGTTAGTTCCTTGGGGGGTAATTGCTTTATATTTTCCCTGTCTGAATCCTTATGAGCCTTATGACCTAATCACATCTTAAAGACCCCATCTCATCACTGTTGCATAGAGAATTAAATTTCCAACACATGAATTCTGGGGGAACATAGTCAAATCATAACAATTGTCTCTGGCATTACTTTTCAGAGTGTTTTGCTCTTCTCTTATTTTCATAGGCTTTCCAAATTCTCTGTTACTTATATTTATACCTAGAACTTTTTTTTTTAATTGCGTTTTAGGTTTTGGGGTACATGTGCTTAAAGTAAACCAATTGCAAATGTTAATATCTATAAAATGTCTTCACAGAACACTGAGATTAGTGTTTTATTAAGTAGTCTCATACTCTACCATAGCCAAGTTGATACATAAGACTAATCATCACATCATTCTTATTCTACAAATGTCTAACAATGTAGATTAAAACTTCTAAGTTTCTTGTAGCTATCTTGTCTTCTAAGTTGAGGAAACAAAGCATGTTCACTGAGTGAAAACTCCAGAGCTTTAAATTTAGCCTCCAGATTGTGAAACTAGTAATAGTGCTCAGATAATATTCCTACAATGTATAAAGTCAGCAGAACTCTCTATAAGAGATTACAACTCTGTAGGAACAATAGGACCATAAATTACTATTCTGGATATAAATATTAAGTATTTACCCAGTAATTGTAAAAGTTTCTTGGTAAAGTTGTGAATGTACTGTCTTTCTGTTGATCATTATACATAAAAGCATAAACATTGCAGCTGAAATAGATATTGCTAGGTCAGCAACTGCCAAAAAAAGTTTTAGAAAGTATACATTTATTTACTTAGTCTAGCTGCCCTTCTCGACAACATAGGAAAATGAATGTATTTTAAAATAGCATCTGATAAGTATTGATGCATCACATGAGACAAGTCATTCACACTTCTCTCTAGCATATAGATGTTCATCATGCATTTAGTATTTCCTTTCTTTAAAAATGCTGTATGCATGCTACTGGTCAAATACTTATATGTGTTTTTCTTTATATCTACTTTTATTTGATCTGTGGAATGAATGATTCAGTAGACTGACGTTGGATAAATAATTTAGCATAACAATCTTCAAATAGTACTGCAAGACAAGAAAAGTGAAATAAGACAACTAGTGAAGTGATGGATGTGCTTGTTTAGGCCTTGGGAACATTTTTTATATTAAAATAGATGAAGGGTTGGAAGAAGACAAAACAGGCTTAAGTTCATTCTTTAACTCTTATGAGCTGTACAATCTATGGAATATTTAAAACGAAGTTACTTCCTCTGTAAAGTTAGGATAGCTATATAGCAGGCTTATATAATGGCTATAAATATGAAAGGTACTTAGCACAGCCTTGTATAGACAAGTATTCAGTAAATGCACACTAATTTTATTACCCTCTCTGGGTTTTAGCTTTTCACCTCTCTATAATTTAGAGAATTGGGCTAAACAACTCCCTTGGTACACTCCTCTTCCAAATTTGTGCATTTTAATTGCTAGTGATAAAATCATTTGCACTTTGAATAGTTAATTCCATGAAGTTTACTGTGCCAGACCACTCTTCAGAGAAGGCTTGGGATCAGTACCTAGTTACAATATTTGTCTTGTGTCTGGCATTGTCTTACTAAAAAATACTGCTGTGGAAAACATTTACTATTGTGTTTATAATAGCAAACAACTCTCTTATCCGAATTAGTCTCCAGTCACATGAAACACAGGGCTCTCCAATTTACTGCTTTGTAGATTAATATGTCTGAACCCAGCTAGTCCTAATTTTAACCAATTAACCTAATTAACCACTAGTGCTTTCTTATAATTAATAGGACAGAGGCCAAAGTTAACCATTTGTTTATACAGATCAGGGATAAATGAGCCTAGCTCTTTGAAAATGACAAAACATGTACAGCAGTCACCAGGATGATTCCAGAGTCATGGTTACAGAAAACTGAAAAAATGGAACTAAGAAAATTGCCATGATTCTACTTTAAATAAATTTCTAAATATAATTCTGTAATTAGCTCCAATCTGGCAAAAGAATAAGTCCCGGAATGTTATTTTCTAAAGATCTTTTCAAAATTATCAAGTCCAATCCTCTCTAGCTCCATTTTCTGAAATCCAAATGTCTGAGATCTTCTTGTCCCTTGAGATGTAATAATAAGAGATTCAAACCTGTGATACCCTGTAGAAGACATTATCTTCCCACAGCCAATTGCCTGTGCTTTACTGATAATCCCTGGCTTTCTGTTTACTCGTATGTTGTCCTGAAGTTTCACATGCCAGAATAGTCATGAACTTAAGAAAGAAAGAAAAAAAAATTAAGTGCAGAAAGCCTACAAGGCTAAGAGTAAACCATTAAACAAATGTTCACATTATGGGAATTTCAGAAGGAAAAGAGAAAAGGCATAGAAAATCTATTAAAGTAACAGCTGAAAACTTCCTAAGTCTTATATATGGACATTCAGATCAGGAAAATCAAGGTCCTCAAATGAATTCAACCTGAAAATCTCCTCTTTGAAGCACATTATAGTAAAACTGTCAAAATGCAAAGGCAGGGAGAGAATTCTAAAAACAATGAGAAAAAAGCATTAAGTCACCTATAAAGTAGTCTTAATAAGACTAACAATAGTTTTCTCAGCAGAACCCTCATAGGTCAAAAGAAAATAGCATGATATATTTAAAGTGCTAATAGAGAAATCCTTCTATCAAGAATACTACGTTCAGCAATGCTAGTTTTGAAAAATGAAGAAATAAAGTTTTCTTCAGATAAACAATAACTGAGAGAATCTGAAAGCACTAGACCATCTATAAAAGAAATGCTTACAGGAATCTTACTCAAAGAAATGAAATAATTATAACTAAGATCATGAAAATTCACAAAAATGTAAAACTTACCAACAGTAGATAACTATGTGAAAAGAAAAAGGAAATAAATCGTATTACTACAGAAAACCAACAAACCACAAAGATAAATAAGGGAGAAAGAAAGGTACAAATGATATATAAAACAACCAGAAAACCATCCACAAAATGATAGGAGTAGAAATTTTACTGATAATTAACTGAAAATAAAATAATAATTTTCAGTGTAAACAGTTTAAATTCTCCAATTATAAATGTATACTAGCTGAATGAATAAAAAACAAGACCTAACTATATGCTGCATACAACGAACTCACTTCACCTGTAAAAGCACACATATACTAAAAGTGAAGAGATGTAAAAAGATAACTCCATGCAAATAGAAACTATAAGCAAGCAGGAGTCACTCATTCTACTTGCGTAAGAAAAAAAAGACTTAAAGTCAAAAAGTGTAAAAAGAGCCAAAAAAGATCATTATGTAATGATGAAGGGATCAATTCATCAAGAGGATACTTTTAAATGTATATGCCTCTGATACTGTAACACAGATATAAAAAACAAATATTATTAGACATAAAAATAGATACAGATGCCAATACAATATTAGTTGAGGACTTTAACAATTCACTCTCAGCATTTAATAGGTCATCTAGATGGAAAAATCAACCAGAAACATTAAACTTAAGCTGCCCTATAGATCAAATGAAATTAACATTTATAGAACATTTATCCAGCATCCACAGAATACACATTCTTCTCTTCAGCAGATGAACCTTTCTCCATAATAAGTCATATATTAGGCCACAAAAAAAACTTCAACAAATTTTTAAAAATCAGAATTATATCAGTTATCTTTTCAGACCACACTGGAATAAAATTAAAAATTCATAATAAGAACTTTCAAGACTGTACAAATAAACATAAATTCAATAGCATGCTCTTGAGTGAACAGAGGATTTTGAATGTTCCCAAAACAAAGAAATGAGAAACATTTGAGGAGAGGGACATCTTAATTACCCTGCTGTAATCATAACATTGTATATACAAGTATCAAAATAGCACTCTGTTCCCATAAATATGTATGGCTATTATAGCTTTTATTAGTTTTAACTGAAAATAAAATTTTCAAAGGACAGAAAAAGAGAGAAAGTTGGACACAGCTACACACAAGAGGACAGAGCCATTTGAAGACAGAGGCAGAGACTGGATTTGTGACTCCACAGGCAAAGAACGCCAAGAATTGTTGGTAACTACCAGAAGCTGGAAAGGCAAAAAGGATTCTTTCCTAGGGCCTTTGGAGAGCCTGGTCATGTCAATACTGGAATTTCAGTTTTCTAGCATACAGGATTGAGAGAATACATTTCTGTTATTTCAATCCATCCTGGTTTTTAGTATTTCATTATGACAACCCAAAAAATAAATATAGCCATGTAAATACTTTTTCTCTGTGGAAAACCTAGAGAATTAACATTCCACCGGAAAGTGTTTTGTACACTGCCTTTGGGATTGATCTGCTGTGGCCCTTACATACCTTCACCACCCTTCAAAGCTAAATCAATACCTCCACATATACCTGTCTCTCCTCTGAACTCGCTGCCCCATATTACGATGCATTCACTCACTGTCTTGTAATATTCTTAAGTCTTATCTCTCTACTTCAATGCTAGCATATATTGCATTTCTCTTACACACACACACACACACACACACACACACACACAGGGAGAGAGAGAGAGAGAGAGAGAGAGAAACATTATATCACATATATTATCAATATATGTGCTATGTGCTTAAATACGTTTATAATACATATATTATGTGCTTACATATGTACACATAGATACATAGTACTTATGTTCAAATATAGCTACATACCACATATATTATCTGCTTATATATGCAATAAGAACATAATAGACAGATATAGATCCAAGATAAATAGATAGATAGATAGATAGATAGATAGATAGATAGATAATCATGACATTTTGCCCTGCTCCCACACTCTTCTTGTTCTTTCCGTTTTAAATACCTGTCTGTCTTCTCCCATTTCCCACCCTCCACTCATCCATTTCCACATGTCCAAATCATACTCATTTTTCACAGTCCAGTGGAATTCTCCCCTAAAAGCCCTCAACATCCCAGTCAGAAATACACTTTTCTATCTGTGAAGTCACACCACAATTATTTCTTTTCTTGTTATAGCACTTTTTATCTCCCTTACCTAAACTGGATCAACTGACATCTCAATCATATTTGTGGAACAAGAAATAATATTTGATGGGTTTTGGAATTTTATTTTGGTCAGTGGAGTATAGACTGTGGACAATTCTTCTAGAATAGAAAGGAAATTTCTAAACTTCTTCTAGCAGATTGTTCTAAAGATTACAAAGGAAAAGCAGGTTCTTCTAGATTGAAAAGGAAATTAAGAGACACTGTAGAAAAGAAAAATATTAAAAGCGAAGACCTGGTACTTACATGGCTAAAGAGAGAAACTTTGAAAAGAAGACAAATGGCTTACTAGAGGCTCTTCCATGTGTCATGTGAATTTCTTCTCCAGCTCCTCAAGGAAACTTTAAAAATTCTACATTAATTACCAGTATCTTAGGAATTGTTTTGTGATGAGAAGCAAGACGGATGCTGCAAATAGCAGAATCAAACTTTAAGGTGGGCAAGAAGTAAACGGTAACACTACCAGCAGTGCTGAGATGACACATACTATTCCTGCGTGCTTCGTTTTTAAACTGTAAACTACTCAAGATAGGAGAGTTTCTGCAGGAACTTTGGATCCCTTACATTTCCTGGAAAGACCTTTTGCATATAATACAACAGCACACATTTGTTGAGCGCTTTCATGTGCTAGATACTATAAATGTAATTTGTTTCTATGACACATGAAATGTTTCTAAAGAACCAAGACAATTTAAGTGAATTGCCCAAGTTATATAGAGCTAAGCGGCAGAAACAAGATTTCAACCTACGCAATTTGACACCAAAGCTTATGCATTTAACCATCCAGTCACACTTAGGCCCTAGTATCTAAGCAGTTGTTGAATGAATGAAATGAGTAATGTTAAGTGTTTTTTAAATACCTGTGCATGGGTTAATATTTAGGATTCTTTCCTGGCCTCTTGACACAAAATCACAAAGACTAGGTATTCCCTCCCAGAACACTTTCATGGCAGACATGAAGTATTAGTCAGAAAGGCACAGGTCCTGGTGTTTTTCTTCCCTGCTGGAATTTCTATTTTCAAGCTCAACAAATACATGATTTATATACTCAGGTTGGCATCAACAAGAGGACATAATAAGCAGTTAAAATGCGTAATGATCTAATGCCCAGCATAAGCCAAAACTCTCTAGCAAATTCACAGGATTCAGGGATACTAGCAGAACTAGTCAAGCGAATAATTTGTCTATCTGATGCAAAGGCAAAATAGTAGGGGGTGAACTCTACTGAGGTACTAGTGATTGGCATAAATTATCCTCCTGTTTTTTCAGTTGTCTGTTTGACTATTACTAACAAATAAAATATCAGGGTAGAATACATACAGAGACAAAATAAGTCAATTCAAGAGTGCAATGACTCAAATAGCAAAGAAAGCAAAAGTAGAAAATAGAAAGCAAGGGAAATTTTGGATTTGATCTGCAAGACAAACATTAATTAAATGAGAAAAAAACAATAGCTAAAAGTTAAGGTCTGTTGTTTTTCCTGAATGGAATATTTAGTCAGTATGAATATTATAAAAATAAAATGGAAAGAACACATTTCATCTGGACCTAATTTGGTAAGGTATACATAAAAGTGAAAAATAAAGCCTGCTAACAAAATACTGAGTACATAAAAGTTTTAAAATCATGGAACCGTAAATTAATAAACATTGCACTCAAAGAAAATTTAGCACTTATTCAATATAATGTCTAGATTTTATAGCTCTCAGTCCTCTGTTATATTTTTTCTACCCTTGTACAAAAATGAATGATAGCCAAATGTGGTGGCTCAGACCTGTAATCCCAGTACTTTGGGAGGCTGAGAAGGGTAGATCACTTGAGGGCAGGAGTTCAAGACCAGCCTGGCCAACATGGTGAAATGCCATCTTTGCAAAAAAGACACAAATCAGCCGAACATGGTGGCAGGCATCTGTAATCCCAGCTACTCAGGAGGCTGAGGCAGGGAGAATAGCTTCAAACTGTGAGATGGAGGCTGCAGTGAACTGAGATCACACCACTGTACTCCAGCCTGGGCGACAGAGCGAAACTCCATCTCAAAAAATAAATAAATATAAATAAATAGTTTTTATTCTACCGCTTTAAGTCCAAGCTAGTAACAAATTCCAGATCATGTTTTCCATAAATATTAGAGCCATGTTGTCAGAGAGAAGGCTTTTTTTTTTTAATTGTAAAAAGAACCAAATAAGAAAAGCTGTGAAATTCTATTAAATAATGACATGGTATTTTTGTTTTCACTTATGGAAAATGAGATCATAAATTCTTGTTAAGAATTAACGTTTTCAAAATAATGCTATGGGGCAACAGTAAATAGCAGTAATGTTAGAAGAATGTCATAAATGTTTGACTTTAACCATGAGGGCCTTCCAGAAGAACTAGAACTTCCAGGGTAATTCTCTTTACACAAATTCTGCCTTGCTCTGTAGAGAAATAGGAACTTATTATCCCTAATCATTCACACTAAATGAACTTCTTAAATACTGAAGAGATGTGAGCAGTCATTCCCTGAGATGAGAGACAAGAGCTTCTTGCTGGTTGTGGCACTGCATTAAATCACCGTCTGCTCCTGGTCCTTAAAATCTGACACAAGCAGCTGAGAATAAACTTGTATTTTATCTGTGTATTCATTCTGTAGCCTCCCACATGGATTGAACATTTAGACATTAACGGTCAATCTGCTACAAAAACCATGTCTTCATTCATACCCCTTGCCCAGTGTGGATCCAAACCAAACTCAAGATTACCAGAGAGACAGCAATTTTCTCATATTCAATGATGCTGTTTAAATACTGTCCTCTCTAAGCTTGAGGCTACCCACAAGGAGACCCATTGATCCAATGGTACAGTTATTACTTTAGCTGCACTGACAAGAGAACTACCCTAGATATCACTAAGTAAGAAACAGCAACACTTCAGATCAGGCTGGCAGATAAGCAGGACCTTTGAGTTGCCACAGTAAATGCCAGACACCTGGTGCTTATTAAAATGCAGCTTCCTGGGCCTCAGTTAGGGAGTACTGTACCATAGTTTCTAAATAGCTTGTTGAGGGGAAGGAAGGCAGCAAATCACACTATGTGTGTACCTATGCAACAATCTTGCATGTTATTCGCATGTACCCCAAAACCTAAAATGCAATAAATAAATTAAAAAAAGAAAATAAATAAATAAATAAATAAATAACTTGTTGAAATTCATTTATAAATGTTTCACATTCATATCCCAATTTGAGAAAGGGCAGAGATTTTAAAGTAACTTGAGGGAGAGAAATAAAGTCTTATGAATTAAACTAATTAAGTCAATATTCTGAGTAAAGTTAAAGGATGTCTCCTAGCCTATAAGTTTAGCTGTATCTCAGCCATAGATATTAATTAATCGAAAAAAGATACACCCTGGCCAGGTGGGGTGGCTCATGCCTGTAATACCAGCAGTTTTGGAGGCCAAGACAGGAGGATCACTTGACGTCAAGAATTTGAGACCAGCCTGGCCATCACGGTGAGCCACCATCTCTATTAAAAAACAAACAGTAGCTGAGCATGGTTGCACACACCTATAGCCCCAGCTACTTGGGAGGCTGATGGCAGGAGAATCCCTGGAATCTGGGAAGCAGAGGTTGCACTGAGCTGAGACTGCGCCACTGCACTCCAGCCTTGGCAACGGAGAAAGGCTCTGTCTCAAAAACAAAAACAAAACAAAACAAAAAAAGTACGCCCTAAAGAAAGCAGCATGTTTAAAAAGGAAGTCAAAATAAGTAAATGCAGTCAACATATGCTGAAAGTATAATTTTCAAAAAGTTAAACACATGACTCATATAAATAAAAAGTTAAGAGATGTCAAAGATTTATAAAACTTACTAATGAGAGAACAAGTAAGATAGTATCCTGGTTTAAAAAACAATTTGAGACAATGAATATTTCTAGTCAATTAAAAAGATAATGTTAAAATATTATTGCAAAGTTTACTACAAAACTTGTAATATCATTTAGGACAATAAAACTATAATCTCCTGGGTTATCTTTTCTACTGCATAAAAATCAGTTTTATCTGAACTGAACAAAAATCTACAAGTTAATATAATACTTCACAGAGCCTTTTTTATCAATAGGAAATAAGTCAAACAAAGGTATATAACACCCCCAGAGAATTAAATAATTCCTGTGTGAGTGTTTTACATGTGTTAGTTTATTTTTAAAATCTGCAGTCATTTTTTACTTTGTATTAGTCTATTCTCACACTGCTATAAAGAACTATCTGAGGCTGGGTAATTTATGAAGAAAAGATGTTTAATTGGCTCACAGTTCCACAGGCTGTACAGAAGGCATGGCTGGGGATGTCTTGGAAAATTTGTAATCATGGCAGAAGGCAAAGGAGAAGCAAGCATTTCTTCACATGGCCAGCAGGGGCAAGAAAGAATAAAGGGGGAAGTGCCGTACACTTTCAAAAAGCAGATCTCCCTAGGTGCAGTGGCTCAAGCCTGTAATCCCAGCACTTTGGGAGGCCAAGGTGGGTGGATCATAAGGTCAGGGTTTGAGACCAGCCTGGCCAAGATGGTGAAACCCCATTTCTACTAAAAATACAAAAATTAGCCAGCACGGTGACAGGTGCCTGTCATCCCAGCTACTCAGAAGGCCGAGGTAGGAGAATCACTTGAATCCAGGAGGCATAGGTTGCAGTGAGCTGAGACTGCATAATTGCACTTCGGCCTCAGCAACACAGCAAGACTCCATCTCAAATTAAAAAAAGAAAAAAAAAAAGATATCATGAGAACTCAGTCAATATTACAAGAACAGCAAGGGCAATGTCCATCCCCATGATCCTATCTCCTCTCCAACATTCAGGATTATAATTCAACATGAGATTTGGGTGGGGAAACGGAGCCAAACCGTATTAGCCCTTATTTCTGAGTTTGATAATGTTTCTTAATAATGCCCCATAATGCACCTGGGCTAGATGCTGAATCTGAGGATATAAAATATTTGGTCATCAGAAAGGATTTTCTGGAGTAGATTAGACACATTTTTTCAGGCTTTATCATAGCCTTAGCAAAATATCTCTCAAAAATATCTGTCTATATCTGCTCTCCTTTTCTATATACCTAATACTAGTTATGGGCAAACTATGGCATTTATACAATATTTAACCTGTTCTTAGTTTCCTGTTTTGTAAAATTGAGAAAAAAAGAATACTTCATTGGATGACTATAAGATTAAATAAAATACACATGTAAAGGACTTTTTAGGCACATTTTAGAATGTGCCTGATATATTGTGTTCAATAATTGTTAGTTTTGCTTATTATTTTATTATTGTTAGGTTACAATTATTCAATTATAGTGTGGAGTCAAGTCACATGAATTCAGAGTGCTATTTACAATGGCAGAGTAATATATACAGAGGGTATACTGGAGCGTCAATTTCCTCTTACTAATTTGCTGATTCTCTTTTGATTCTTGAATGCCATGTGCCCTAAACAACTCATCTGGAGAACTGCTGACCACAGAAAGGGCACATTTACTGTTAGACTGGACCTGTCATGCTGTATACTCATCCCTTCTCACTTGCTGGGTGTCCCCTTAAAATTTCTGCTATCCCTGCTTACTCTTCCCTGTTTTTCTAAAAATAAGCCATTGTGTTTGATTTTGAGGCACTTGCAGATTTCTGAAATCAGAGAGTTCTTCCTACTGCTGTAGTCTCTGAATAAAGTCGCTCCTCATCTAAGTCCAGATTTTTATTGAGCCCAGTATAGACCCTTATCTTATTATTTTCATAGGCATATTCTTCATTAGATTGCATTCTCCAATTAATGCAATGAAATAACTAATTGGCCAAATTAAACTCACCATTTTCCTTAATAAGTTCATGTTCATCTATGTTTCCCCACCATCCTAAGATCCTAACAGTTTCTTCCTAAATCACAAAATTAAAGTTTACTTTAAATACATTGCACAGAACAAATTAACATCCTGAAACACCAGATTCCTTTCCTTTATGTAACCCCCTGAGTTTATATCACATGGTACAGTGGGACACATGTGTGCTTACTCTCTCTCTCTCAGGAAAATATGATGTTAATATTTCTTGAGCTCTATTTCTCTATAACAATTTTCTTCTTCCCTCTGAATTTTCTTGGTAGCTGGCAGTATGCCCAGGCCTCTTTGATTAGGGTATTCATTCATCAAACATTTACCCTGTTTGATAAGAACTACAGATACTGTGATAAACAATGCAGGCCCTTGCATAGAGATACAGAATTACAGAGCCCTGTGGTTTTCTGTATTATTCTAATCTCCCTGGTATTCCTCTCTCTTTTGAAGTAACTACTATTGTATGTTTTAAAGAAAATTATTAAAACACTTCATAGATGTTACCCCAAGTAGTTCTTTTTGTCACTTCTCCTTAAATTCATTTTTCACCAACTGCCATAAACAACTTTTTTTTTGAGTTCCTATCTTTTAGTCTTATAAATGTAGTATTACCAAGATCATTATTTAGAATTCCCAGGGTTGCAAGAATCTAACAAAAAAGAAACTAACACAAAAGATAAATTATAGTCTCACATTTAGATTCAGTTAAAGCACAATCTAGTTGCTCAGATGTCATTAGGCATCTGTTTTCAAGTCTTCTCTGATTTCCTCTGTAACACCTTTTTTCTAAAGACAAAATCTTCCCACAATGGGATAAGAACAAAATAACTTCTGTAACTTCAGAAAATTTAGCTTTTCAGGTATTGTTTTTTTCAACTAAGTTTCTGAGCTTGTCTGGGTCATGCATTTGCTGACAAGCTGTGATGCTTTAGTTAGCAAAGTCTGGGTCATATGGTCATTTTAGAGTTGGGGCTAAGTGGGTTGGCATTAACCAGGGTGGAGCCATGAAGAGTAAGAGTGGGAAAGAGTGGATTTCCATAGAAAATCTGTGTTGCTGTTACCAGAAGAAAGGGAGACAAACTACCAACACACAGGTATGTCTAGAGCAGGCGTCCCCAAATTTTTTACACAGGGGGCCAGTCCACTGCCCCTCAGACTGTTGGAGGGCCACCACATACTGTGCTCCTCTCACTGACCACCAATGAAAGAGGTGCCCCTTCCTGAAGTGTGGCGATGGGGGGGGGGGGGGCGGGCAGATAAATGGCCTCAGGGGGTCGCATATGGCCCAGAGGCCGTAGTTTGGGGACGCCTGGTCTAGAGGGTGCAAAGGGCCAAGAAGACCCCAGAAGGGGGCGTTCCATATTGTTTTTGCCATGGCAGTATAGGCAGGGCTCGCTATGCCACTTCAAAGGGAGAGGCAATAATAATGAATGAATTTCTATCTTTCTTCGGGGCCAACAGAAGTTTTTACACAAATAAAGGTATCAATACCATCATCCAATGTAATAATATAAGAACAGTTCAGAAGACACGGTTAACTTTCATACAGGTGTCTTGAGTGATTAGGATATTATCTTCCTAACAGCTTTAATCCACAGGGATGTTAGTTGAGTTAGAAAGATAAAGACCACCCTTCCCCTTCTTACCACTTGCACTGCTCTTGTTTATTTATTCTCAGGGTAATTTTCACTCCAATGAACACTATTTAGACCCTGAAGGAAAAACAAAGAAGACTCCAAAATAGCTCAGATACAAATCTACATATGTACATTTGTGTTCATGTGTGTGTATACAGATATAGCTCTCTGTGTCCAAGGAGCCAACAACTTACTCTAAGAGACTGATGGTAAGTGTCCTACAAAAGACATAAATCAGTTTCCAAATGAACCTGAAAGTGGAAATCAGGAGACTGTATGAAAGAACTAATATTTGAAGACTGTGTAAAATTTTGAGACATAAAATTTAGTTAGTAAAAGCAAAGGCAGAAAGATAAAGGCTGAATGTGTCTGCACAGCATAGAGCAAATAATTGTTGGCCCAAAAGTTATGTATACAACACTATTAAAGGAAAAGTAGTCTAAGATCAAATTTTTAAAGACCCTCAATGGCATACTAAAAAGACTGACCTAAATTCCATGGAAAATGAGGAAATGCTGAATATTTTTAAACAGATCACATGATGACGGCAGCATTTTAGAAATATTAATCTAAAGCAACAGGTTCAGTGCTAAGCAGAGAACTAGAATTAGAGAAACCAATTAACGGTTTCACAGAGTAGCTGCAGCTAGAGGTACTGGGAAACCAAAAGAGACTGGTGACAGAGAAAAGAAAAAGAAAAAGAGAATAATAGAAACATTAGAGAAAAATTTTAATCTAATCTCAGTGAATAAAATTATCATGCACCTTGTCACACAAGTCAAAATGCGGAATCATCTTTGATTTATGCCTTTCCCTAAATAAAATAAAAGACTAACACATGTTAATTTTATCTCCTAAACATTTCCCCAGAATAACTATTTCCATAATGTTTTATTTGGCAACTGCATCATTTAATAATTGGTACCCCAGAATCTTTTCTTGGTCAAATCAAAATTGTCCTTTACATAAAGCAAAGTGACCAATGTAAAATTAGATCTGTTCACAACATCCCTTTGTTTAAATGCTTCAAAGACTCTTTGTTCCCTTCAGAATAAAATCCAACCCCTATAGAAGAACATATAATATCCTTAATGAAGTGACTACTTCACTATACTCATGCCCAAGGCTCATGATACATGACAAATTGAGTCAAAGAATAAAAAAGTAAATGCAGTTTTGTTTTTTTGTGTGTGTTTTTTTTGTTTTTGTTTTTGTTTGAGACGGAGTTTCGCTCTTGTTACCCAGGCTGGAGTGCAATGGCACGATCTCGGCTCACCACAGCCTCCACCTTCTAGGTTCAAGCAATTCTCCTGCCTCAGCCTCCTGAGTAGCTGGGATTACAGGCACGTGCCACCACGCCCAGCTAATTTTTGTATTTTTAGTAGAGATGGGGTTTCACCTTGTTGACCAGGATGGTCTCAATCTCTTGACCTCATGATCCTCCTCTTCAGCCTCTCAAAGTGCTGGGGTAAATGCAGTTTTTAAAGATCATGTGCTTATTATTAAAATACTAGTATACAACTAAACAAATTGATCATTTATTTTTTCTGTCTGTATTATTTAAATTTATATAAGTATTATTTTGAAAGGATAGTTTTCATAAAGTTATTTCAAATTTTTTTTCATGAAGTTATTTAGTATGACTTTCTTTTGATAGTCATACTGAAGATCAATGTAACTGTTCAAAAGTTAATAATTACTCTGAATATAAAGTGTACAACTTTTTAAGTATCACTAATAATTGTAGGATTATACTATTGCAATAATAACTATGCATTTTACTTTAACAAAGATAGAATTTCAATATGTAAAGGACATAAGGAGATTTTTGCTCCAATGCCTATGTTTAAAGTGAATAATCAGATTAACAATAAATCTCAAAGACCTTGGTCACATTACTGAAAAGGCTATGCTGATTAAGTTTCATGCTAAACAATCTGATTTCATCATCATTTATCATTGGCAAGACTAAAAATTTCAGAAACATTGTTGAAATAGTCACTCAGTAATTCAGTCTTCCTAAGTCTGAGGCCAAAACTGAAGTCAAATTTCAGAATTTGGCTAAGGCCAAACGTAGCTGAGTCTTTAATATTTTATTCAGCATCAGATCTAATAATGTTTCAGTGGAAAACATTCATATTTTTGCCCTGGTGGAATTTACAGTGCAGTAGAGTAAGCAAATTACAAATCAATACATAAACAAACACATTCTTTCCTTGTTATTCACAGATGCTGTATTTGCTAATTCATCTACTTGCTAACATGTACCAGTTGACCAAAGTCAGCACTCACAATGCTTTCACAACAGGCTCCCAGAAGAGAAAAATATGAGTCATCCAAGATAAGTTGAGTAAGGTGACTCTCTGCCGTCTTCTATCAACACCCATTGTGTAAACAAGTGTCGTCTTCCTAGTCCATTTTTGGCTATACATTTTATATTTTTTATTTTTTGTGCTTTTTCCTGAAGATTTTCTTTTTAAAAAATTTTATTATACTATAAGTTCTGGGGTACATGTTCAGATCATGCAGGTTTGTTATAGTTATACATGTGCCATGGTGGTGGTTTGCTGCATCCATCGCCCCATCATCTACATTAAGTATTTCTCCTAATGCTATCCCTCTCCAAGCTCTCCACCTCCTGCTATTCCTCCCCTAACCCTCCACCCAACAGGTCCTGGTGTGTATTCTAATTGTTCAACACCCACTTATGAGTGAGAAAATGCGGCATTTGGTTTTCTGTTCTTTTGTCAGTTTGCTGAGAAAGATGGTTTCCAGTTTCTTCCATATCCCTGCAAAGGTCATGAACTCATCCTTTTATAAGGCTACACAGTATTGCATGATGTATATGTGCCACATTTTCTTTATCCAGTTCTATCATTGTTGGCCATTTGGGTTGGTTCCTAGTCTTTGCTATTGTGAACAGTGCTGCAACATACATGTGCATGTGTCTTTATAATTGAATGATTTATAATCCTTTGGGTTTAAACCCCGTAATGGGATTGCTGGGTCAAATGGTATTTCTATTTTAGATCCTTAAGGAATCGCCACACTGTCTTCCACAATGGTTGAATTAATTTACACTCCAACCAATAGTGTAAAAGCATTCCTATTTCTCCACATCCTCTCCAGCATCTGTTGTCTCCTGATTTTTTTAATGATTGGCATTCTAACTGGTGTGAAGTGGTATCTCAATGCAGTTTTAATTTGTATTTCTCTAATGGTCAGTGATGATGAGCCTTTTTAAAATACATTTGTTAGATGCATACATGTCTTCTTTTGAAAAGTATCTGTTCATATCCTTTTCCCACTTTTTGATGGAGTGTCTTTTCTTGCAAATTAGTTTATATTCTCCATAGATTCTAGATATTAGCTCTTTGTCAGATGAGTAGATTGCAAAAATTTTTTCCTATCCTGTTAGTGGCCGGTTCACTCTATTGATAGTTTCTTTTGCTGTACAGAAGCTATTAAGTTTCATTAGATCCCATTCATTTATTTTGGCTTTTGTTGCCATTGCTTTTGGTGTTTTAGTCATGAAGTCCTTGCCCATTCCTATGTCCTGAATGGTACTGCCCAGGTTTTCTTCTAGAGTTTTTAAGGTGTTAGGCCTCATGTTTAAATCTTTAATCCATCTAGAGTCAATTTTTGTATAACATGTAAGGTAACACGTAAGAAAGGGATCCAGTTTCAGCTTTCTGCATATGGCTAGCCAGTTTTCCCAATGCCATTTATTAAATAGGGAATCCTTGCCCCATTGCTTGTTTCTGTCATCCTGCTTTCGCTTACATACCGTGGGCTGTTCCTACTGTCTAACAAGTCCCAGTGAGATGAACCTGGTACCTCAGCTGGAAATGTGGAGATCACTCGTCTTCTGGTGCACTCTCACTGGGAGCTGCAGATCGGAGTTGTTCCTATTTGGCCATCTTGGAGGAAGTCCCTCAAGATTTTCTTATTTAAAATAGCCCCTAAGTGCAGTGCTGAAGTGTTGTCTAGTGTCCCTAAGAGCAAGAAGGTTATGATGTTCCTTAGGGCAAAAATGCATGTATTAGAACAGCTTCATTGAGGCATGAGGTATAGTGCTGTTGACCATGAGTTAATATTAATCAATAATATATATATTTAATAAGATATTTGTTTAATAAATGTTTGCTAATTTGGCATTTGTGGGGATTGTGTAGACGATGATTACCTCAAATAATGAGAACTGACTCTAAATAATCATACATTGTGCTAGATTTATTCTTCCTGGAGATGAAAAGGAATAGAATAATACTATAGAAAATATCTGTAGAGGTAGAAGCATGTTTAAAATTGGAGATAAGGAAAACTTTCTAAAAAATTACCTGAAGTTGGAGCTAAAACCTAAAGGATAATAGAGAAAGAAAAACTAGTCTTAATTACAGACATGATATGACAAAGTATAATTTCTGAATAATAGTTTGCTAGTAATAAAAATGCTGCCATCAGGAAGAACTGAGGGGAGCATCTGCCAGTCAAAACTCAGATGACCATTTCACTTCTACACTTACTATTCTCATCACTAAACAAGACTTCACGAAAATTCTCTCCACATTGTACAACACATAAAAGTGGAAAATAGAACCTAGACGAAGCAATTGATATGTTCCCAACATCCCACATTCAGGGAGTGACCATGTCAGGGCTAGGGTGGGAGTGTTCTCCTAAGTCAGGATTCTACCTTTAAGTCTGGAGCCTTGGTACATCAAAGAGCACCACATAATGCAGCAACTCTTGGGCCCTGATTTTTTTCTAACATTCGTCCAAAGAAACAAGCTTTAAAATAGGTTTTTCCAGAAGAATGCTGACCAAAGGGAAATTAAAATAGGCTATTTCAGGCATACTAAAAAGGAAAAAAGATGTAAAAGATTTTAGGGGCCCAGCAAAGAATTAGATTAGTAAAATTTACATTCAAATGAAGGTAACGGAGGTAGGGGGGGATTTTTTGGATGCTTTCATTGTTTCCTCACCAATATAAGGGTTGATGTATTATATGCAAAGTGTGAGATAATTAGAAGATACCTGCAGCCTCAAATTGCCTGCCAACAAATTAAAGTAATGTACATGGAAAAAGACTGTCTTTCAAACTTATTAAGGCAAATGGAAATTTCAACATCTACATTTTGCATAAATAACCTAACAGAGTATATACTGTCAGGATGAGAATTCTGCTGATTATAAATAAATATTACTATTATGTAAATCTACTAAAATGCAGTGGATTTAATGTTTCTGTAGTCTTTTCAATTTGGAATTGAACTGTCATTAAAATGTCATTTTTTTATATAAAAATTTATTAACTTTTATAAAAGTTATATTAACTTTTATAAAAGTTAATATAAACTTTGATGGGTTCAACAAAAAAATGGTGAACTAGAACACAGCCATGTTTTCTGTAGTACAGCTACTTGTTAAACATGTGTGCCAGATATTCATTCTGCTTTGATTAAAATACCAGTTTAATAACTTCTTGTCTGATGGCCTTATAAATATGGCCCCCCCACACACACAAAAATCTAGAACCAAACATTGCTAACTGCTAAATAAATATTACCCGTTATTAGTATACACTTTAAAAACTTTTATCCAAAACAGCATTAGGGAAATACAATTAAAAACAAAATCACCTCCTAATCCAGAAAACCTCTTCATAAGGGTAGAAGAGAAAACAATTATTACTGAAAAAATATTCAACAAGAATATGATGCGCATCCTAGGACATCCTCTAGCAGACAGCAAAGGCAGAAAGAAAGCTTATTCTTCATATAGTGAAGCAGATATAACCATTACCTGCAGGTTATATCTCAACATAAACAATAAGTAGTCCTTAAGTAAGAGGACTTGACAGCCCAATCTGTCAGTCATAGCTCATCCTACATTTGTCTGGTGATTGGGGAGACAACCTATGCTTGCTAACTTAGCTTTATCCAGCGGAAAATTAAACATCATACTTTGTGATGAAGCAGTTTTGAAATTTGGACTAACTTGCCTAAGTTAGGCTCCTACCTTCTCACAGAAACTGGAAGATAGGGATGCTCTCTCTCTTGATGTTACCATCTATTCTTTTTGAAGACTGATAACTTATGGTTTCATCTACATAACAAGGCCACCTTGGCTACCCAGACCTCTTCTTTCTCTCATAAGCTGTCTTGCCATTCATTTCAAAGGGATGGTTCCCAAGTCCTTGAGAAAGGTATAAAAGCCTCTGATAAGAAGCTTATTCAGCTTTTAAAAAGATTTACATATATTTCAAAGGGACAGGGAAAGGCCTTACAATTACAAGTTTGCTAATCTAAAGTAAATGTTCAAGGAAAAGGGAGGAGGTGAGGAGTCTCTTCCCTTATTTTCAATAGAGATTTAAGCCTCTTCTTTTCAATTCCTATTTGCCCTTATAATCTCAATCCCCATAAGAAAATTTAACACTTATATTTGTTTAAAAATTTACACTGAAGTTTTACAACATTCTCCTTTATAAAAGTTTTAAATTTATTTTCTTTTCTGGTCCTGAATCTAACAATTGACACAATTGTTCCTCTAAACTTGGAATAAGCAGCATATATTATTCAATCCAATTTAGTTATAGAATAACTAAAATTTTTATTGTGCTATGTTCTACAGGTACATTTCCTTGGTGACATTTTTCTTATTTTTTAGAGAGCACTCAGCAAGGGTGCACACCGGCCTGACACTGCCAGCAGCCTCTTGGGCCAGCCGGGGTGAAAGGGTGCCAGGATGAAAGGATAAGGTAATGAGCGGTCACTGACTTCTCTCCACTTCCTAGGGGATGCTCATCAAATGCATCGATTTCAAAATCAATGCAACAGAGTGGCTAATTTATTTTGACAAAGCAGCTCAATGAAATAAAACTATTTTACCCTAAAATATGTTTTTTGAGATATTTTTAAATGGCTGCTGCAGACCCAACAGAGACAGAATGGGAAGTTTGCATCTGTGGAAAACCATCATCAATGCAGCCCTGCCTCCTCTTTCTAGGCATTTCCCCGGGATCTAGGAGAGGTTGGGATTTGGACACCTTTAAAGGTCTGAAAACAAACAGTTACCATCTATTCTTTTTGAGAACTGCTAACTTATGAGGCTTCATCTACATAACAAGGCCACCTTAGCTACCCAGGCCCCTTCTTTCTCTCATAATCTGTCTTGCCACTAAACCTGTTTTACCAGCCTAGCCTGTGTCTGGGCACGCTCTAAGTCTGCACTCTTTCTGTGGTTTTAGGATGGTATACAGGCTTCTGTATCTTACTGTTGGGTTGGATCTCCATCCTGAAGGCTCCTGTGAATATATGTTAAATAAATGTATATGCCTTTTTTTCCTGTTAATCTACCTCTTGGCAATTAGGTTTTCAGTGAATCTACAGGGGGCCAAGAGCCTGTGACCCCACACAGCCATGCCTTTTAGTCCCTTTCTACTCCACGCTTTGGTCTGTTCACTTGTGTCTATTGGTGGGTTTACAACTATGTGCACATGCACACAGAGACTCACACAGAGGTGTGTGTGTGCCCCATAGGCACACACACAAGCTCCTAGGTTAGCACACTACCTGAAAATATAAGGGAAACTACTGGAATTTTTAAAATAAATTTAATACTTTTGGAAAGGAGCACCTCATAGAAATTCGGTGTAAATTTTTGTACTATTGTATGGGTACCCAAAAAAGTAAAGCAAGGCATCTCTACTAGAATTCACTGTTTTAAGACAGAGAGACAAATTTTAAAAATAAATTAACCAATAATAAATAAAGTAAAAGTCATTTCTCATCTCTTTTTTGTCTATTTTCTTCAACTGTCCTGATTAAAGCTATAGTTATATAATTTGATTTAGTCATCAGCACTAGAATGTGATTTTAGACAGGAAGAATATTAGAAGCAAAAAGAATAAGCCAAAACCTATGTGGTATAATTTGGAAAGCATACTGAGAACTGTTTCTCTCATATCATTCTGGCAATTTGCCTGAAATTTCACCATTAGAACTTCATTTAAGTTTCTGGGAATATCAATGAAAATTTATAGGCCTCCAAAATTGATAACATGAGGCCATATTCATGGTCATTTAGTTCTAAGGGGACCAGTATAACAAGATATTTACAACATAAGAGCAGACTGAAAAGCAATAATATAAGAAAACTTTTAAGAGGCAAATACACCCAAGATTAAAATCTAATACATGGGATTTATTTCTGAAGGACAGTTCCAGGAAATGAGACATGTGAGGTATCTAATATATACGAGTGAGGTACTTCCAAAAAGAGGGAGATTTCTTAAAAGGGAAAGAAAAATGTGGCCATAGCTCTACTTTGCCATCTACATTATTTTGCTTTTATAGATAAGGTAATTCAGAACAAAGCATGAAAGTTGTATGTGGTCCCTGTCCTCCTAACAGTCATACAGTCAGATGAGTAGGCTTTGATGACATTAAAATATAACCGTAAAGAGAAAATCATTTTCACCATAAAAATAAAGTATTATTACTGCATTCAGTATATAAACAAAAAGACTTAAATAGACCATATTCGGTCTTTTTCAAGGAATATTTCAACAACTTTCTGAAACATTTACTATTAAAAGGCAGTCAATAATGTCTGTTTTCAAGGCTTAGAGAGACAAATATGTACCCAAAAAAATCAGGAAACTATTAACTTAAATTGAATCTTTAAGTTTCATTTTAAAGAGAAGGTTATAAAAATGCATTTTGTAGTAAAGATAAAATCATGACTCTCATACAGATATGACGGAAATTTGTCAGTGATTTTATTTCATTCATAATCAGTAAGATGTAAAAATTGAACCTGTTTAAAAGGAGAATTCAGATAACAGTCACATATGAGCAATTAGAAAGACTGATGTCAATTTACTAAAGTATACAAAACTGAGCCTTTCCGCAGAGGTAAGGCAGAGAATGAATTGCATCTCACTGTACAAAATTCAGCTGTGCTTAAATGGACAAGAATAAATTGTATTAGTATCAATTGTCCAAAATGTACAGAGTTATAAAATAATTTAGTTAAAAACTATGAAGGGAACAGTGCCCTACAGAATTGAGTAACTCAAAAGAGTGCCCTAGACAATGTCAAGTATTCCATTAAAAGGACTCACAATAATCTGTTTGCCCATTTTAAAACCTTTCACAATTTTTCCTGACGTAAATAAGGTGACATGTCTCAATAGTCTTGGCCACAGTCACCAAGGCTTTGGAAAAAACTGCCATATTCACTTTTTTTTTTTTTTTTTTTTTTTTTTTTTTTTTTTTTTTTTTTTTTTGAGACGGAGTTTTGCTCTTGTTACCCAGGCTGGAGTGCAATGGCGCTATCTCGGCTCACCGCAACCTCCGCCTCCTGGGTTCAGGCAATTCTCCTGCCTCAGCCTCCTGAGTAGCTGGGATTACAGGCACGCGCCACCACGCCCAGCTAATTTTTTTTTGTATTTTTAGTAGAGACGGGGTTTCACCATGTTGACCAGGATGGTCTCGATCTCTCGACCTCGTGATCCACCCGCCTCGGCCTCCCAAAGTGCTGGGATTACAGGCTTGAGCCACCGCGCCCGGCCCATATTCACTTTTAATGGGTGGTTTAGTCTAATTATCTTCCCCTTCTTTACATTTTCTCAGTGCCACTTTGCTTAATAAAAATCGTAAGATTTGGGTTCCAGATGCTTCACTTCTGAGACAGGCTAAGAAAACTTCATTTAAGGGAAAGCAACTTCAGGATTAAAAGGCAATGAAGAAAGTGAATTATCAAGGTTGAATTTCTGGTTACTTTTCACACACATAATTTATTACACAAACAGGAACTTAAACTTAGTCTATCTCTGCACTACATATAAGGAGAAAACATCCTAAAATCTTATCCCTTCGCTCCTTATGTGAAAATTTATTCACGGTTTAGCAACTGTAAATTTTTTGAAATGTGAACTCAGAAATGAAAGAAAGCAAAACCGGAGCAAATAAAACTTAAATTTTCAAATAGCATTTTCCCATTATCCATTATTTCCTTATTTAAAAGAAAACTTAATCATTTGAATCATTTCTAAAAGAATTCAAGGATGATACTATGGTTTGAATTTTAGTATTTTCTCCAAAATTCATTTTGAAACTTAATCTCCAATGCAGCAGTATTAAGAAATGCAGCCTTTGGGGTGCCTTTGCAGAACACTCATTAATGGGATTAGCATCCTTAAAACTGGGATTGAAGTTGGAGTTCTCTCTTGTCCTTCCGCCTTTCAACATTTGAGGACACAGGAACAAGTTGTTATCTTGGAGGGAGAAAGCAGTCCTCACCAGACACTATTGTCAGCACCTTGATCTTGGACTTCCCAGCCACCAGAACTACAAGAAATATATTTCTGTTCTTTAGAAACTATCCAGTCTGTGGCATTTTCTTGTAGCAGCAAAAAATAAATAAATAAATAAATAATAAAAATAATAATAATAATAAGACAAATTATTATCCATTTTCCCCTGATTAAGTTAGGAGTTGCTTTATTTATTCAAGAACATTTAAGTCTATTCTCCCATGAGCCAAATGCCCTCTTGAGAATTAGGATATAGGCAAGGTGCCGTGGCTCATACCTGTGATCCCAGCACTTTGGGAGGCTGAAGCAGGTGGATCACTTGAGGTCAGGAGTTTGAGACCAGCCCGGCCATCACGGTGAAACCCTGTCTCTATTAGAAATACAAAAATTAGCCAGGCATGGTTGAGTGTGCCTATAGTCCCAGCTACTTGGGAGGCTAAGGCAGAATAATAGCTTGAACCTGGGAGATAGAGGCTGCAGTAAGCCGAGATCATGCCACTGCACTCCCCTGGGCAGTAGAGTGAGACTGTCTTAAAAAAAAAAAAAAAAAAAGACAGAATTAGGATATATAAAATGGCCTACACATTGACCTGCTATTTCCCATTCTTGCCAGTGATAAACTTAATTGCAAAGAAGAGATTTCTGTATTTGAATTTATGTAACTGAATAGAACTCTCCTCTTTAACGAGGCATTTGTCTGACACATCCAAGATAAAGACCCAGCTGGCTAATCTAAGCTCATTGCAAACAATCTAGAGGAAGACAGGAATATCACAGTTAAAAGGGTATTTGCACAATATGGAAAAAGGCTTTGTAGGCAAAATCTTTTCGCACTACAGAGAAGTTTTTGCATTGGATTCCAAGTTCTAAACTACTAACATTTCTTATTCTCTTCTGCTAAATGTCTTACATTTTGAATGAGTTCTTAGAATGGATTCCAAACTCCTCCATAGCATGGTTTAGCCCCTGCTTATCTCTCTTACTGCATTTCATACCACCCTCCTCTCTGTTCTTATATACCAGTTACACTGACCCCCTTTTTTTCCTTCAGTTATACAAGGCAAGCTCATTGCTCCTCAGTTCCTTGACAAATGCTTTACCCTTGGGTCTTCCCTTTATAAGGATGACTCCTTCTCAGTTTGCAGGGATCAGCTCAAACCATATATCCTTCAGAGAGGCCTTCTCTATCTTACCTAAATTATAAAATAATGCAGATCACTTGTATTTTCCCCTTGTAGAGCTACACAAAAATATATCTTAATAACTTATTTTATTGATGTATTACTTGTTTACCCAAACAGAATGTAACCTCCTTGAGTTCAGAGGACTCATCTGAATGGTTCACCGATGTGTCCCCAGAACCAAAAGCAAAGCCTGGCATATGTCATGCTCTCTACAAATGTTTTCTAAGTGGCTGAATAAATGAAAGGATTTATCTGGATTTATATTTCAGCTTCATCACCTTCTATAAGTCGTGTGGTCTCAAGCAAGTAATTGAACTTCTATATACCAGTTTTTTTCACCAGTGAAGTAAAAATACAATAGCTACCCTAGAATGTTGTCTGGAGAAAACAGGGTATTAGCAAAAATGTTAGTTAATAATATCTAGTATTCTAATTTGTACTAGTGATATTAAAGCTAAAACAAATTCCGTAAAGCCATAAAGCTAAACTAATAAAAGTTGTCAAGATAATAAAATATTTCCCCTGACCAACAAATGGAAAAGGAGAAACTCAATATTGCAAAGGCATATTCCTCTCCCCATTCCAAGTCACTATCAGGCTTCATTATTGGGATAGATAACTTCCCAAACACAGACTCTCTTCCATCGGGAAATTGCCAAAGTGAATTTCTTATGTCTACATTTTTCTCAAGTATATTGTGGGCAAAAAGTTCGCTTGAACAGTTACTTTCAACGTGTTTTATTTCTTTGTTTTTTTTTTTTTATTGCTTCTTTCTTCCTTAATCAAATCTTACTATAAATGCCATACTTACTACCCTTCATATTTTAGTCTTTACAATGTTACTTTCTCAGTCTCTACTATTAAGTAAATTAGATAAATCTGCATATTAAAATTCTTGATAATGTTTGGCCTGGTGCAATTGTGCTGCAATTTCATGTATCAAATGGTTGTTTTGCCTTGTGCCTTGTACCTCTATTACCAGGAAAAATTATAAAGAGAAAGGAACAAGTCTTTTTCTCTTTTCATTAAACACAAAAGCACTGCTTTGGATAAAGTGTAATAATGCCAACTCAAGTCAAATTCTTACTAAACACAAGTATTTTAAAACATCTTTTAAGAAGTTGGCTGTTTTAGGCTCTCCTTATATTACTTCCATTAAAATATAAATTCTTAGAAACCATCTATCAATAATATCAATATTAAGTCTGCCTCAAAGGAGTCAAAATACTTGGATACTAGGCTTAGCTCAATTTATTTAAAAGTTGTGAAATGTTGAGTAGGTTACTTACTCACCCTGAGCCTTAGATTCCTTACAAATAAGATTCCCAACTCATTTTAACTACCTCAAGGGGCTAGCTTGTAAAAATTTGATGCAAATTACAAAAACTATACAGTTGTAAATTATTTTTGTTTCTGTTTTCGCTATCATCATTGTTAATAAAGCCATGGGACTAACATAATATCTTAACTAGCTCTGTTTCTTGAATATGCATAAAAATAATAAAGTTGAGCCTAGAGAATATTATGTTAAGTGACATAATCCAGGCTCTGAGTGACAAATACCATATGATCCCATTTATAAATGGAATTTTAAAAAGCCAAATTCATAAAAGTAGAGGGTAGAGTATAGGTATCTAGAAACTTGGTGAGCAGTGTATAGACGGGAAATGGGAAGCATTGATCAAAGGGTACAGTTTCAGTTAGAAAGGAGGAATATATTCTGGCAATCTATTGCATAGCATGGTGACTACAGTCAATAATAATGTAGTGTATATTTCAAAATAGCTAAAAGAAAAGATTTTAAATATTGTCATCACAGAGAAATAAATATTTAAGGCAACAGATATAATATTTGAGGTTAAATTGATTTGATCATTTCACAATATATACGTGCACCAAAACATCACATTTTATCACGTAAATATATATTATTATTGGTCAATTAGAAATAAAATAAAACATTACAAAGTAAAGAAGCTGGGCATGGTGGCTCACACCTGTAATTCCAGGACTTTGGGAGGCCGAGGTGAGAGAATTTTGAGATCAGGCTGACCAACATGCTGTAAAACCATCTCTACTAAAAATACAAAAATTAACTGGGTGTGGTGGAGTGAGCCTGTAAACCCAGCTACTAGGGAGGCTGAGGTAAATAAGCAAGAAGTAAATAAGTAGAAGACAGCAAAGCTAAGTTTTTAATATTCAAAATGAAACTCTAATTCTATTAAATCAGATATGTTTCTGAGAACTTATAAATGAATTCTCATAGATGTGTGAGCAAGAGCTTCAGAAAAAATCTTCAATTCATGTCCCCATGGAAATAGTCACATATAAATCTTAACAAACGTTGCCTCTATTCATCCCACCTACCAACCCTCATTCAAGCAATTAATGAGGAAATATCTACTTGGAAGAGTTCCTCACCATTTGGCCTGTCATCACCTAAATTCAACAGTATTCTTTGTGTTATCATGAATAGTTATAGTATTCTTTAGACTTAATTAAAATTTTAAGTACAATTAAGTTATAGATTCACTCATTAGCAAATTATAGATAGCTGCTAATAAAAGACAAATGCTTAAATGCAAATCATATCTAAAAGTAAAAGACACTGGAACACATATCTGCTTTTCATGTGGTTAATCTCAGTTTTACAAAGGTTTTGGATAGGAGTTCCATTGTACTATGAGTATTGATAAATTGTAGATTTCATCTGCTACAAAACTCTTTTTTTTTTTTTTAATTTTGAGATGGAGTTTCACTCTTGTTACCCAGGCTGGAGTGCAATGGCGCGATCACGGCTCACCGCAACCTCCGCCTCCTGGGTTCAGGCAATTCTCCTGCCTCAGCCTCCTGAGTAGCTGGGATCACAGGCATGCGTCACCATGCCCAGCTAAATTTTTTGTATTTTTAGTGGAGACGGGGTTTCACCATGTTGACCAGCATGGTCTCCATCTCTTGACCTCGTGATCCACCCGCCTCGGCCTCCCAAAGTGCTGGGATTACAGGCTTGAGCCACCACGCCCAGCGCAAAACTCTTAATTAGAAATAGAACATTAAAACAAAGTTAACCTAAGCTATTTTGTACCAAAAAATAAAAAAATCAAATCAAATAGGAGTTTCCCTTTGTAAATAAATACATGTCTGTTTATGTTGACATCTTCAGGTTTCATGTCCAGTCAGAAGCAGCTTGGAACTTACTCAACCCAAATATCTAGCTAGTATGCAATGAGTTTGAATGTAGATATAATAGAAAAAAAAATCAAAGTTATTTCCTTTCTGCTAGGCAAATATCTGGGGCTTTCACAGTAGAAAATCCTATTCAGAATTTTTTATTAAGAAAGAAGCCTTAAACAACAATACCCTGGAAGAAGCAGTACAGTGGCTTTAATTGAAATAGCATTATCAGTTAATGCTACTGGCCACTTCCTTGAGAATAAGATGGGTTAGGTGACTTTGAGAAGAAAATAGGGATATGGGAGACAGAAGGGGAAAAAGCCCTAGAGACAGAATTGAACTGGAGAAGGAATATTATGACATCACCTAATTTATCTTCTTTAAAAACTTTTCTGGATCCGATCTTGCTTGTGCCTCTTGTTTCTTAAATTTCCCTGGAAAATTATTTTTATGGAGAATTCAAATTTATGCAGAATGCTTACAGAATGTAGTAGGTAACTCTGCTCCTCAAGAATCAAAGAAATAACCTGGCTATTACAAGATTTATGAGCTAAACTGTGAGTACAGAATGCTCACTGAAATATTAGGCTAATAGATGATGTTTGTTTTATCAAGAATTTTGAAGAAAGCAAAAGTTGTCCAACCAAATAAGTATTGCCTTTTTAAAGCCTTCTAAGGAGAAGCTCTGCCACTGTTTTTTGATATTTTTTAAATGACCTAAGTCTATAGGACATTCTTTAGAACATTCTCTTCACATGTTACTTTTTTTTTTTTTTTTTTTTTTTTTTGAGACGGAGTTTCGCTCTCGTTACCCAGGCTGGAGTGCAATGGCGCGATCTCGGCTCACCGCAACCTCCGTCTCCTGGGTTCAGGCAATTCTCCTGTCTCAGCCTCCTGAGTAGCTGGGATTACAGGCACGTGCCACCATGCCCAGCTAATTTTTTGTATTTTTAGTAGAGATGGGGTTTCACTATGTTGACCAGGATGGTCTCGATCTCTTGACCTCGTGATCCACCTGCCTCGGCCTCCCAAAGTGCTGGGATTACAGGCTTGAGCCACTGCGCCCGGCCCACATGTTACTTTTTCATCAGTTTTATTAGAAAATTCTAATTCCTCTCTGTAACCACTTCTGATTTTCTTATTTGAATAAGATGTTTATTCTAAATATCAAATGAAATGAATATATATTTAGACAGTAGCATCAATATGTCACAGTGGTAAGCAGAATGCCCAGAGGGGCACCTGCCAGATGCCAGTCAGAGCTCTCCTATATGCAGTATCTGTTGACCCCTGATGGGAAGTTTCTCCCAGTCAGGAGTGACAGGGGGCAGGGACCATCTTGAAGAGGCAGTCTGTCCCTTTGCACAGCTCCAGCACTGTACTAGGAGTTCTGAGACTGAGGATCAACTTAATGAAATAAAGCATGAAGATAAGATTAGAGAAAAAAAGAATGAAAAAGAACAAACAAAGCCTCCAAGAAATATAGAACTATGTGAAAACAGCAAACCTACATTTGATTAGCATACCTGAAAGTGACGAAGAGAATGGAACCAAGCTAGAAAATACACTTCAAGATATTATCCAGGAGAACGTCACCAACCTAGCAAGACAGGCCAACATTCAAATTCAGGAACTACAGAGAACACCACAAAGATACTCCTTGAGAAGAGCAACCCAAAGACACACAATCATGAGATTCACCAAGGTTGAAATGAAGGAAAAATGTTAAGGGCAGCCAGAGAGAAAGGTCAGATTATCCACAAAGGGAAGCCCATCAGACTCACAGTGGATCTCTCTGCAGAATCTCTACAAGGCAGAGGAGAGTAGGGGCCAATATTCAACATTCATAGAGAAAAGAATTTTTAACCCAGAATTTCATATCCAGCCAAACTAAGCTTCATAAGCAAAAGAGAAATAAAATCCTGTACAGACAGGCAAATGCTGAGAGATTTTGTCACCACCAGACCTGCCTTACAAGAGCACCTGAAGGAAGCACTAAATATGGAAAGTAAAAATTGATACCTGCCACTACAAAAACATACCAAAATGTAAAGACCATCAGCACTATGAAGAAACTGCATCAACTAATGTGCAAAATAACCAACTAGCATCATAATGACAGGATCAAATTCACACATAACAATATTAACCTTAAACGTAAATGAGCTAAATGCACCAATTAAAAGACAAGGACTGGCAAATTAGATAAAAAGTCAAGACTCATTGGTGTGTTATATTCAGAAGACCCATCTCACATGACACACAAAGGCTCAAAATAAAGGTATGGAAGAAGATTTACCAAGAAAATGGAAAGCAAAAGAAAGCAGGGTTGTAATCCTAGTCTCTAATAAAACAGACTTTAAACCAACAAATATCAAAAAGGACAAAGGAGGGCATTACAAAAATGGAAAAGGGATTAATACAAGAAGAAGAGCTAACTATTCTAAATATATATGCACATATATGCACCCAATAGAGGAACAACCAGATTCATAAAGCAAGTTCTTAATGACCTACAAAGAGACTTAGACTCCCACACAATAACAGTGAGATACTTTAACACCTCACTGTCAATATTAGGCAGATCAACAAAACAGAAAATTAACAAGGATATCCAGGACTTGAACTCAGCTCTGAACCAAAGAGACCTAATAGACATCTACAGAACTCTCCACCCAAAATCAACATAATATATTCTTCTCAGCACCCACATCACTCTTATTCTAAAATTGACCACATAATTGAAAGTAGAACACTCCTCAGCAAATGCAAAACAGTGGAAATCATAACTAACAGTCTCTCAGACCACAGTGCAGTCAAATTAGAACTCAGGATTAATAAATTCACTGAAACTGCACAACTACATGGAAACTGAACAACCTGCTCCTGAATGACTACTGAATAAATAACGAAATGAAGGCAGAAACAAATAAGTTCTTTGAAACTAATGAGAACAAAGATACAACATTCCAAGAATCTCTGGGACACAGTTAAGCAGGGCTTAGAGGAAAGTTTATAGTACTAAATGCCAAATGAGAAAGTGAGAAATATCTAAAATCGACACCCTAACATCACAATTAAAAGAACTATAGAAGCATGAGCAAACAAATTCAAAAGCTAGCAGAAGACAAGAAATAACTAAGATTAGAGAAGAACTGAAGGAGTCAGAGACATGAAAAACCTTCAAAGAATCAATGAATTTATAAGTTGTTTTTTGAAAATATTAACAAAATAGATAGACTACTACCAAGACTAATTAAGAAGAAAACCGAGAAGAGTCAAATAAACACAATAAAAAATGATAAAAGGGAAATCACCACTGACCCCACAAAAATACAAACTACCATCAGAGGATACTATAAACACCCCTACACACACACACACACACACACACACACACACACACACAACCCTAGAAAATCTAGAAGAAATGGATAAATTCCTGAACACATACACCCTCCCAAGACTAAACCAGGAAGAAGATGAATCTCTGAATAGACCAATAACAAGGTTTGAAGTAGAGGCAGCAATTAATAGCCTACCAACCAAAAAAAGCCCAGGTCCAGACGACAGCCAAATTCTAACAGAGGTACAAAGAGGAGCTGGCACCATTCCTTATGAAACTATTCCAAAAAACAGAAAAAGAGGGACTCCTCTCTAACTCATTTTATGAGGCCAGCATCATCCTGATACCAAAATCTGGCAGAAAAAAAGAAAAAAAAGAAGAAAATTTCAGGCAATATCTCTGATAAACATTGATGCGAAAATCCTCAGTAAAATACTAGCATACTGAATCCAGCAGCACCTTAAAAAGCTTATCACCATGATCAAGTCAGCTTTATCCCTGGGATGCAAGGCTGGTTTGACATATGCAAATCAAGAAATGTAATCCAACACATAAACAGAATCAATAACAATAACCATATGATTATCTCAATAGATGCAGAGAAGGCCTTTGATAAAATACAACACCCCTTCATCCTAAAAACACTCAATAAACTAGGTGTTGATGGAAACATAAGAGCTATTTATGACAATAATAATAGCTATTTATGACAAACCCACAGTAAATATCATACTCAATGGGCAAAAACTGAAAGCATTCCTTTGAAAACTGTCACAAGACAAGGATGCCCTCTCTCAGCACTCCTATTCAACATAGTATTAGAAGTTCTGGCCAGGGCAATCAGGCAAGAGAAATAAATAACAGTATTCAAATAGGAAGAGAGAAAGCTAAATTGTTTCTTTGCAGATGACATGATTGTATATTTAGAAACCCAATCTCTGAGCCCAAAAACTCATTCCATTGATAAGCAACTTCAGCAAAGTATCAGTATACAAATACAATGTGCAAACATCACAAGCATTCTTATACCACAATAATAGACAGAGAGCCAAATCATGAGTGAACTCTCATTCACAATTGCTACCAAAAAATAAAATAAAATACCTAGGAATACAACTTACAAGGAATGTAAAGGACCTCTTCAAAAAGAACTATAAACCACTGTTCAAGGAAATAAGAATGGACACAAGCAAATGAAAAAACATTCCATGCTCATGGATAGGATGAATTAATATCATGAAATTGGCCATACTGCCCAAAGTGATTTATGGATTCAATGCTACTCCCATCAAGCTACCATTGACTTTCTTCACAGAATTTTTTAAAAATCTACTTTAAATTTCATATGAAACCAAAAAAGAGCCTGACTTCAAACTATACTACAAGGCTACAGTAATCAAAACAGCATGGTACTGATACCAAAACAGATATATAGACCAATGGAACAGAACAGAGGCCTCAGAGGCAATGCCACACATCTACAACCATCTGCTCTTTGACAAATCTGACAAAAACAAGCAATGGGGAATGGATTCCCTGTTTAATAAATGGTGTTGGGAAAACTGGCTAGCCATGTGCAGAAAGCAGAAACTGGACCCTTTCCTGACACCTTACACTAAAATTAACTCCAGATGGATTAAAGACTTAAACATAAGACCTAATACCATAAAAATCCTAGAAGAAAACCTAGGCAAAACCATTCAGGACATAGGCACAGGCAAGGACTTCATGACCAAAACACTGAAAGCATTGGCAACAAAAGCCAAAATAGACAAATGGGATCTAATTAAACTCCAGATCTTCTGTACAGCAACAGAAACAATCATTAGAGTGAACCTGCAACCATCAGAATGGGAAAAAGTGCTCACCATCACTGGTCATTAGAAAGATTAGAGAAATGCACACCCAAACCATGTTGAGATACCATCTTACACCAGTTAGAATGGTGATCATTAAAAGTCAAGAAAGAAGAGATGCTGGAGAGGATGTGGAGAAATAGGAAAGCTCTTACAATGTTGGTGGGATTGTAAATTAGTTCATCCATTGTGGAAGACAGTGTGGCAGTTCCTCAAGGATCTAGAACAGGAAATATCATTTTACCCAGCAATCCCATTACTGGGTACAACCCAAAGCATTACAAATTATTTTACTATAAAGACACATACACATGTATGTTTACTGCAGCACTATTCACAATAGCAAAGACTCGGAACCAACTCAAATCCCCATCAATTATAGACTGGATAAAGAAAGTGTGGCACATATACACCATGGAATACTAAGCAGCCATAAAAAAGGATGAGTTCATGTTCTTTGCAGGGACATGGATGAAGCTGGAAATCATTATTATCAGCAAACTAACACAGGAACAGAAAACCAAACACCATGTGTTTTAACTCTCACTCAAGTGAGAGTTAAACAATGAGAAAACATGGACACATGAAACAACATCACACACTGGGGCCTGTCGGGGGATGGGGGGCTAGGGGAGGGACAGCATTAGGAGAAATACTTAATGTAGATGATGGGCTGATGGGTGCAGCAAACCACCATGGCATGCGCATACTATGTAACAAACCTGCATGTTCTGCTATGTATCCTAGAACTTAAAGTATAATTTAAAAAATCTGCAAAACAACAATAACAAAAATCCAGGTTGAAACACTTACAGCATTTTACTACCTTAAAATCCTTTTAATCTGATATGATAAATATTAATTTTTATCAAATTTTTGTTTAAATGGAAAATTGTGTTCAGATTCCTAGGGGTGAAAAGTCTATCATTTTAAATGTCACCTAATAACTTTAAGTAACAAAAATCCATAAAGAGGCCAGTGTTATGACATATAAAAGTTATGGCACATGTTCTAATAAATATGGTATTAGGCCTTGTACTTGTATCATCATGTTCATCCCTGTCTTTCACAGTGTTTTCTTACACTTTTCTCCCTTATTTGTTATTTATTATTGTTTACTCCGAGTAATACCCAAGGAATTGCTTAGCTAAACCAAGATCATTGATTAAAAAGACACCTGTTCACTGCAAGAATGCAATTAACTTCAAACTAGATATAGTGACTATATTCCATCTTGTTTCATGTAGTTCCAATGTAGTTCAATTGGTGTTGAAGATTCCACATGAAATTGGTTTCAAGGAAAAATACTATGTATTATTTCAGTCATAAATGTTAAATGTTTAAAATAAAGAACACCTCATGATGAATAAGGTTAAAATTAGAGGTAACCTCAGGAGGACATATGTATGCAGTCATATTTTAATAGAGACTGGGAGATGCACAAGTATTGGCTGGAATTGCCAGGCATAGGCAATATCAGTATGAAGACACTCAGCAAAGGAGGTCCCAAAGCAGCAAACCTTGAGTCCTTAGGACCCACTGATGTCTAGGGTTGTCATGGAGGACCAAGACAATGAGCCTGTAGGACAACAATTTCCTGTTTACCCAAAGTGAACTTCAAAGATGTGACTGTGAACCTCACTCAGGAGAATGAGACAATCCAGCACAGAGATGTGAAGCTGGAGAAACTCAGGGATTTGGTATCTTTGGAAGAAATCGTCAAAGTCTTGAGTACTATTCAATAAGCCAGGCCTCAGATTATAAACCAGACATGATATTCAAGTTAAAGCAAGAAGAAGAACTATGGAGAGAAAGAAGAAATTAATCTGGGTTCTAGAAATGATTATGTATCAGGAATTTCCCCCCATGAAAGAAAGAAATAAATGACTACTTATAATTTATTATGAATGGGGTCTGTGGAAATGAGGAATTTAAGAAAGAACAAGTCATCTCCCATAACAACTACCCAGCTTTTGCAACTAGTGTTGAAAGGAGACAGCTATCTTCTAAGCAGAGCAGTTTTTATAAATCCCTCTTTCTGAGTGAAAATAGTCAGATTGACAAGAGATGAACCCTTGTCATTGTCATGCAAAATTACCCAAGGGTGGTAGGATCAGTCAGAGAGGCACTGGGAATTTACGGGAAAGATGTTTGAAGGAAGTGCTACTTATCCAAATGAAAGCATTATCTCACACTTAAATCTGTAGAAAGGAGAAATTTAAGAAAAAGAATGGTATGATTTCCAGTCTTCCTGTATCCCATATACAGCAGACATTGGATACTCACAAGGATGAGAGAGTAGGGTGGTGGGGGTGGGGAATGAGAAATTACTTAATGGATACAATGCACATTATTTGAATAATGATTATACCAAAAGCCCAGACTTCACCTCTATGCAAAAGATACAGGCCTATTATTTTATAACTGATAACACTGACAAGAGATACTCATTTTACTGGAGTCATTATGTCAATATACTCTGAATCTCTGAGAACGCTTAACAAATATTTTCAATAAGTTTAAAGAAAAATCAAACAGATTTTTTCCCACCTGACCATGATAAGATAATTAATCTGGGTTCTACAAATTGTTTATCAGGTATTTTCTCCCAGTGAAAGAAAACAAATGAGTGTTTATAATTTATTATGGATTATCATAAAGCCCTAAAATATATTTAATACAAAAGTTGAAAAAAAAAACTCTAAAGAACAAAAGATGGTTTTAGAAACAACACTTTCTAGAAATGGCTATTTTTCAAAAAAGAAAAAGACTTCTAACCAATCTATGTGCTATCAAGTTAAGTGTTATTTCCTTGATCTCAGGAATGTTTCAACAAAATATTCATCAAAAAATAACAAAAGCAGAGATAAAATAGAATAGATAATCTGAAATAAAGCTAATAAAAGGAGGAAAATTGAAATTGTAAGTCAGAGCAAGAAGAATCAAATAATTGGAAATTGACAATTGAGATATGAAACACTGAAAAAGAAAGGTAAGTTACCATATTTTCTGACATGGTACAAAGGGCAATATTCAAAGCAGATGCAGGCAGCATTTTAATCAATCATTTGAAGATGAGCTTATAAATAAGAAAAGCAAGATAAAAAGAAACCCAAAAAGGTACTAACAAAAATTATGCAAAACTGGCTTTCAATATGCACTTAAAACTCTACTAACTTTCTTCAATTCTGAAAAGATTTTTAAAGTACACATTTCATCCAATACTGCATTTTTAAGTACATATTTTTCCACTACAAAACACCTGGAATAATAGCTGCACCTAGTGGGTACTCAATAAATATTTGACTGAAGAACGAATTTAGATGATCATTATACTTCACACATATATTCATTTAAGCAACAACTACCTGAGATATTTTCTTAATATCATTCTACTCATGCTGCCACAATCTGAATAATTATGTTCTTCGCATATCCATCAGCTCCAAAAAGGGTTGGTGTGTAGACTAGAAGAAGCACTACTTTATAATGTCTTTGATAAATTATTTAATGTATGTCTAAATCACAACAGTATTATGGTATTGATATAAAGGTTGTTTATTTTACTCTGTAGTTTTTAGAATATAACCTAATTACAGAAGCCTAAAAATCTTGAACAATCTTTGTTCTTTATACACAGAGATATTGCTGTTCAGTAGATGCTACATAAACAAGCCAAATAAAGTGTCTGAGGAGTTCTGTCATTGGCTTTCTGTGTAATCCCAGGTGACTTACTTAACCTGTCTCTGCTCCTCATTGGCTGATCAGCAAAATTAAGATTAATTAGGCTGTCCTAATTTGAGGTTATTTTGATACAGATGATGACCAAATACTTTTTCAAGATGAAGACTGAATACAACGCTGTGATTTTTCAATTCCTAATTTCAACTTAATTTAAATTAGGTCTAGTTTTTCAAATGCAAAGATGGGCATGAATTTCAAATGACTTTTAATGATAGTGTTGTGGGAAAACTTGAACATTTGTGGAAAGCAGCCCTGTTTTTCACATGATGAGAAAGTATGGGAGGGACATCAATTTTTATATGTTTATAAAACTCTTAGAAATATTTTAGTAATAAGCAAAGACTTCTGTTTTGTAACTTAACAACACAACGCCTACAGAATGAAGTTACCACAGAAATAATCTTTGTATCCATGGCAAAATCAGAGGTTCCTACCTCTGATCTTTGATCACAGACTTATTTTACTATGTGACTGAAGACAAGAAAAGAAATAAACCTCAATATTCCCTGTTTTGAGACGGTGTCTCGCCCTGTTGCCAGGCTGCAACACAGTCGCAGATCATGGCTCACTGCAACTTCAGACTCCCTGGTTCAAGCAATTCTCCTGCCTCAGCCTCCCTAGTAGCTGGGACTACAAGCAAACACCACCATGCCCAGCTAATTTTTGTATTTTTAGTAGAGATGGGGTTTCACCATGTTGACCAGAATGGTCTCAATCTCCTGACCATGTGATTCCCCTGCCTCAGACTCCCAAAGTGCTAGGATTACAGGCGTTAGCCACCATGACCAGCCATAAACCTCAATTTTCTTATTAACAACTGTATACATTAGATTTAATGGCTAGTTTTCATGACATATGCTTCTGAGCCGTAAGGCGATAAGGAGCCTATATGAGGTAAAGGGAGAAGAGATGCAGAAGGCCTGGTTTGTAGACAACGTAAAGTATCAATTATATTTATATTCCACTGCATTGCTCAGATTATCTTGTGGCCCAGTCCAGAACTCTCTCTTGTAAGAGAGTTCTGGGGAGAAGGGGTGGGGGAAGAAATATGTCAAAGGTCTGTGTCTTCAAAGTTTCTTCAGAATGAGACAGGAGAAAAAACACATGGAAACAAACAGGTTAAGAAAAGAAATGAAATATGATGTTTGTTGAAGTGGAGCAAAAGAATAAGCCAATTTCATCAGGAGCAAATTCTTACATCTGTCCTGATCTGGAAACCAACATGATGATGAAAGAGACACATGAAGAACAAATTCCGAAGTGAGCATAGTGACCAGAGAATGAAGGGATTAGGTTTTGAGTGGCAGAGGAAAAGGTAAAAATATAAGGTGGAAAAAATTGATAGTCACACTTGCTTGCAAGTACACTTTGACATTTGAGTTACTCCCTTGAACTAGTAAGGAAACACTGAAGTCTGCTATTTTCAGCTATTTTTGCCTGTGGCAGCTAAATCACAGAGATGCAATTCTACCATCATTATTATTACTCTATTATATGGAATAGCCAGAGAACAAGAAGCAAAGGCAGTAAGGACAAACTCTTCTCTTATTTTGAGGTTTTGCCCAGAGTGATTTGTTTACTTACCAGGTGGTATATAAAAATCATTATTTGGTACTGAGGCTCCGAGCCTCAAAAATGTAGGTTTTATCTTAATGACCAAATAAATCTAGGAAAGTTTTTTCTTCTTTTTTCTTTCTTATTTTGGTAAGGCATCTGCCTTGACTGCTGAATCTAAGAATAAAATAAACTTACCCAATTGTGAGTTCTCACAAGTCTATTTAGTTATACCTCCTAGTTCTTCAAACTAATTATCCTGAATTATAAAACCCAACTTCTATCAAGCCTGATGATTTAATATGCTTTATAATTAATTTTTCTACTTAGGCAATTGCCTCATCCTTTGAGAAAGAACAATTTAATGTAAGTGACAGAGGCTTTTCTCATGTGGCTCCTTTTAATGTCTGTGCCTGGATAACTCTTGCACTTCTTATCATTTCCACTACAGTAGTCAAATATCTGTGGAAATCTGATTTTTAATGAATTTAACAGGGACAGAGTTTGGAAAATAAATCAGTTTGACAAATGCATCTTTAATGGATTTTATGACCATATCCATAACTCTTCAGGAGATGGTCTTCAGGAGATAGAAGAAATAAGCAGAGAATAAATATACTATTAAAATTCAAATGCTGGATACTGAGTGAATATAAAACATCTAAGGGCTTGTACAAGTTGTGGAGAAGAGCAATAGAAATGAAAAAGATGAGAAAAGTCCTTGGAGCCTGTTATTAACAATAAGACAATTCATCAAGAGGATAACAAAGTAAGGATATACAAATTTAAGAAGAGATTCTCCTTTAAGATGCCACGTTTAAATTAAGCAAAACAAGTAACAACTGCCTTATATCCTCAAGTTCAACACTGATGGAGAATGACATCCAAAGAACTGATAGTATTTATAGTCAGCGCAGTTAAGAGTGTAACCTACCTCAAGATCAGATGGAAAACAAATGAAAATAAATGTTAGAACTCTCTACAGGGATAACCCAAGTCCCAAGCAGAGGAAACCTTCTATGTTATTTTCACACTGATAATCAAAAATGGCAGTACTGTTTTCCAAGTGGAAAGAAAACATTTGGTTTTGGTCACAGACTTGACTTATCCTTGAAGTAAAGCAAGAAAAGAAGAAAATTATTCTTTTATACTATGAAGGAATGAGTTGGTTGCTGAATTTTTATGGATCCCATGAAGATTTTCACATGAGCCAGATTCCCTTGCTTTCTGAAAATTTCCCTGTAGCTATTCACTTTGAACTATGTTTTGCATGACTACTCTAGAATTTCTTATGCTCACATGAGACTGTGCTATTAATTTAGACTATGCTAAGTCAGGCAATGTGAAGAATTTCTAACTTGAATTTTTAAAACTTCTCTGCTCAATCTATTTCTTGATCTTATCAAATTGTTTTTTTCTCTGTGAAAAAGTCAGTTTATACTGTTTTAACCTAATTATGTTTCTATTTTTGACCTTTTCAGAATGGATACAACAGACAAATCTAAATAGCTAATTGTGTATTTTTTATAAAAGCAGCTCATTTGTTTTCTTACATCATTTCAATCGGTAAATAATTCAACAATATTTTAAAAACACATTTTCCTCTTATTTATATCAGAAACATTGAAAACTTGTAAACTAATTTCTTTTGGGTTGAAAATTTTTATGCCCACCCAAGCAATTGATGGGGAAATATATATAACACAGGGCTATGGTGTGGATGTTTGTCCCCTCCAAATTACGTGTTGAAATTTGATGCCCAGTGGTTGAAGTAGGACCTAGTAAGAGGTGTTTGGAGTATGAGGACAGATCCTTCAGGAGTAGATTAATGTCCTCCCTTGGAGGTGAATGAGTTCTCGTTCTATTAGTTTCTGAGAGAACTGGTTGTTAAAAGGAACCTGGAACCTCACCTGTCTCTCTTGGTTCTTTCTCTCACCATATGATCTCCACAGACCCTGCTCCATTTCACCTTCTGGCTTAAGTGGAAGTAGCCTGAGGAATCTTGAACTTTCCAGTCATCAGAATTGCAAGCCAAATAAACTTTTTTTTATATATATAAATAAATTACCCAACTTCAAGTATCTCTTTATTGCTACAGAAAATGAACTAAAACACATAGCAAGAGAAAAACTAGCCACATTTGCATACAAATGAAGCTTTAACCTATGTGCTAGTAATTTTCTTGTGGTAAAGAAGAAAGACAACTGTTCTATATCTCCTTCATCTTTCAACTCTTACTACATAACAGCTAGTATGCCCTTCCAAAAGTAGGACTTTCTTTCATAGCTATCATCACAGTCTAAATTCTGATCAATTTTATCTGTACCATTCTCTTGCTCCTAGCAACAGCTGCTGCTCTCTGACAGTCTTGGTGCTGCTGGATAACTTAGCACTGCTACTTCTGCAAGAGAGTTTTCTTCTGCAAGCAAAAGAAAAACAACTGAATTGTAATGGAAAAGATCCTGCTTTTCAGTGAGTTCTGAAGTTATCCTTGCTAGGATTTATAATGTTGCTCTTGTAGAATCCTTAATTAATCTGAAGCACATGTTACTAAAATCTCTATAATCCTGGTTCCTTAAATACATGGTTCTATATTTTTTAATCTAACAGGAAAATAATTTTTCATGCTATTGCAGCTTTCGCTAATTGTAAATAACCATATCCAGTGTACAAGTTCCCCTGCTGTTTTAAGCTCCTTACCCTAGCATGATTTTATTCTACTTGCAGGAAATTGATACTTATTTGTATAAAAAGAACTCTCCAATGAAAAAGTAGTAGTCAATCTTTTAAATTTAGTTCCCAAAGTTGCAGAAAGCAAGCCAATCTTCTACGAGTGAATTTATCAAAAGTCAATTCATTCAATACCTACCCAGCTTCTGAAATAAACTTTCCTCTTGATCTTTTCCCCCAGATGAAGGACCCCCTTTCTCTGTCCCATCTTCCACCAAATTTGCCTGTGGGCCAATAATAGAGGCAAATGGAACAAACCTTACAACAAACCTTAAAAGGTTGTTAGTAAGATGAAATGAGAAACAGATAACTAAACATTACGGAGATCTTCAAAAGTACAAAAACTAAACAATCCAATAAAATTACTATAAATTTTATAAATATTTAAAGAAACCTGCAAATTTAGCTAATACATCATTCAGAAATTCTCTAATTGATAAACTGGATTTTGGCAAATTCTATGGTTTTTCCTTCTTTTCAACTTTTATTATAGGTTCAGGGGCACACATGCAGGTTTGTTACATGGGTAAATTGCATATCACTGAAATCTGTTGTACAAATAATCCCATCTCCCAGGTAGTAAGCGTAACACCCAATAGGCAGTTTTTTAACCTCTGTACTCCTTCCATCCTCTCCCCTCTAGTAATCCCCAGTGCCCATTGTCTACTGTTCCTATCTTTATGTACATATATATTCAATCTTTAGCTCCCACTGGTAAGTGAGATCATGCAATATTTTATTTATTGTTCTTGTGTTTCTTTGCTCAGGATAATAGCCTCCAGCTGCATCCACATTGCTGCAAAGAACATGATTTTATTCTTTTTATGGCTACATAGTATTCCATAGTGTATATATACCACATTTTTTAAACCCAGTCCACCACTGATAGACATCAAGGTTGATACCAGGACTTTGCTATTGTGAATAGTGTTGCAATGAACATGTGAGTGCATGTGCCTTTTTCGTAGAACAACTTGTTTTCCTTTGGGTATATACCCAGTAATGGGATTGCTGCGTCAACTGGTGGTCTAAGTTCTTCGAGAAATCTCCAAACTGCTTTCCTCAATGGCTGAACTAATTTACATTCCCACCAACTATGTTTAAGTGTTCCCTTTTCTCTGCAACCTCACTGACATCTGTTATTTTTGTCTTTTTAATAGTAGCTATTCTGACTGGTGTGAGATTGTATTTCATTGTAGTTTTGATTTGCATTTCTTTAATGATTAGTAATATTAAGACTTTTTCATATATTTGCTGACCACATGGATGTCTTCTTTTGAGAAGTGTCTCTTCATGGATTAGATTTTGGCAAATGGATTTATATTTGAGGCTTCAAGGTGTTGGTCAGGCACAGCTCAGAATTTGGGGGTTACCACTGTGCTATCAATAAAGTCATAGTAATGTGTCAAGGTGAGAGTAGGGTACTTGCCCTTTCTCTATACTTAGGGGAATACACAATCCATTTCCCCTATTATATGAAGACTAAGTTGAATTAGAATATTAATTTAATATGCATGGCCTGCTATCTATCTATCTATCTATCTATCGATCTATCTATCTATCTATATGCATGGCTTGCTCTGTTTTCCTAGTACATAAACAACACAGTTCACTTAGCTTCTAAGACAAGGCTCCTTTGAGTTAAAGCAGAATCAGTTGGAAGCCTTCTAGCTCAGTTGGGAGGCAGAGACCCTAACAGCCAATTGCACAGCTAATTTCTATAGCCTGATCCCTTTGGTTTATTTTAACTACTCCTCATCCTGGGCTTTTTCCCCTTCCTGGCTCTTCCCTGACTTCACTTCCACTTCTCTAGTGTATATAAATCTTAATTCATTATACCTCCAAATTATCTAGTAATAGGAATGCCATGTCCATTGCAGCTACAGATCTTACCAACCAGTGGCCCCTCAGTTGTCCTTCGCATAGCAAGGATACTTCATACTGAGCTCTTACGCTGTATTAATCCATTAATTTTGGGAAGTTGTAATAACATGGTTATTATCCATAAATGTTACTGCAAGAGAAATTTAACATTCAAGGGAATTCATCTCAACTCTTGTGAAAAACAGTAATTGCTACTATTGAGTAACTATGACCTAGTAGATGTACAAAGGAGAATCTTCATCTGGGATGAAAACAGGAGGGATTTGTGACAAATATGCTCCTGAGTTCTAATTAATGCTTTACAAAAGCAAAGTTAACCTGAAGATTATGATTGAAAGCTGTTAACCAGAGAGAGAGAGAAAAATAATTAGTCTCAAGTGCTATTAAGCTTTATCAAGAAAAACAAACAATTGAACCTTGTAAAAATTAGTCTTTGTTTCTTTGTTTGGAGAAGAAGATGAGTCAGAGGAACAAAGAGAAAGAAGCAATGAATATTAAACAGGTACTATTAGACCCAGCTTTGGGCAAAGGCTATGGCTATGGTTGGTGCAGTTCAAATTTTATTTATTTGTATAATATTTTGAAATTGAAGAATTACTATAATTGTATCAACCACAAAACATATTCATTGGAAAAAGAGAAATGCTCAGACCACCCTATCCTACATTATGACCAAAGCAGGAAATAGAAAGATGGTCTACTCCACTCCAAAAAATAAGTCTCTGTTGTGAGATCCTGGGTAATATTAGGGCTTAATTTGACTGGTTCCAGCATTTGGTTAGGGGTGGACAAACGTGATTCTCCTACTTCTGGGACAAGTATGTCTTTTTGGAACGAGGTATAGGGAATTTTTAAACTTCCTAGAGAGATCAAATCCAGGCTATCTTTAGTCCAACCAAAAATAAATTACCAAAGTGAGCCCTATAATGTTGGAATGACAAACTAATGAAATTACCACATGAAAATTAATATATAGAATTAAGCTAATGTAAGAGCAGATGCAAAAACTAACACCTGAAGTTCTTTTGGGTTTGCAGGTGCCTTTCATCTTACTCTCTCCTCACACTTATTTCCCTGAATAACTATGGAGAAATCAAGGAACAGCCAGGAATAATACCAAAAGCTTAATGCATATTAGATAATAATTATCCAAGATAAGTATTAGAGCCTCATTTGTAGATAACGTAACTACAACACAGGAAGGTTGGGTAGCTTTCCCTGGGTCACACAAGGAGTAAGAGCCAAAGTCCCTATTAGAAACTAGGTCTGAATGAATCCAAAGCCTGTAGTCTAAGCTTAGCTTTGGTCATCTCATTTGAGGTCCAGGACCATCTAACTGAGATCCTTTGTAGTCTTCCTCAACAATAAAGGCAAATATATTTAAGGCAAAGTTTCAAGATCTTTTTTCATCAAAAATATTATTATTTGCTTGTGTTACTGGCATCCATCTCCAGCTAATAAACAATTTCCCACTACTAGACTAATGTGAGCCTGCTGCCAGAAGACACATCAGTGGTTGAAATAGACTTGCATCTGAACATTTCACTTTCTTAAGGATCAAGTAATGCCTGTGGCTCTGATGGTGATAACTTGTCTGTTCTGACACTAAGAAAATGTCTTCCAATTCCTTCGTTGCTGCAGGTAAGGTAAAAGGTATTTAGTATACACAATGTGGAGCACAATGACCCCGAGAGAAAAAGGAGCTATTTGATTTCCATCAACATCAGTAACTGGAAATCTTAGAGACAAAAGCATGTTAAAAACATTATTTTCTGATCACTTTCTAAGACTATCATAAAATAGGCTTCACTTGGTGTTTCCAATTTCTCCCTGATTGTTTAAAGAGACTGCCATATTCCTCCCCAAAAGATAATCTGGAAATGCAAGGAGAGTCAGTAAATGTTGAGTTGTTATACAATTTCAGAACTCAAAGCTTTTGTTTTAGGTCATTTGTGAGTGAAAACAGTTCTTTCCTGACCTGTGCAATTGAAGCAGAAAATACTGTATGTTTGCATTGCGTCTTCTCTCTTCAAAACTGTTATTTAGGTAATATCAAAATACTACACAAACATTTCCATTCTTATTTCACTTACTGTGGACATGGGTTTCTCCTTAGGTCATGCTATTGAGTTCAAGTTTGATGATATATAATAAACTAGACAAATGTTACATGAGTAAGACACCAGTAGAATCCACAACTATCAACTCAGTCTTACAAAGTTACATCAACAGAAGAACTTCATCTAAATAGGCACAGTAACCTTACAAAATCCCTAAGATACCAGACGAAGGAGTAGGAAAAGTCCAGTTAAATGGACGTTTTATCAGACAGGAACAGAATATAAGTGTGGGAGTGTTCACAAATGTAGGAAGAAGAAGAGATAAAGAAAATTGGGTTAAAAGGGATGGGGAAATATTTAATTGAGGGAATTAGTGAATGACTCTCAATGAAAAAAAATAGTTCTTTATGTATTATAGAAATGATAAAACAATCATCTATAAATCCATTCCACTTACAGCTTTTCTCCCTTAGCCTGTAAACATGAGTGCTTTTCCCATCTTAAAAGCAAAAAAAAAAAAAAAAAAAAAAACTACATCCCTCATTTGTGAGGTTTCTTTATACTTAATGTCCTCTATCTTCTTCCCATTTGTTAAGCTTCTTGAGAAATATTTATCTGCACTTCTATTTCCAGCCCCTTTCCTGCTTGATTTACTTTCTTTCATCCTTAAGACCAATTCAAATTTCACGACTTCTACATGACCTCCCTCAGGCTCCCTGTAGAGTCATTTGCCACTCCCATAGGTAATACAGAGCACATTTTACATTGTATTAATCAAAATACCTTGGGTTCTAACTTTTGTTTGTAAGTCTATTACCTCCTAAACTGTGAACTATTTGGAAGCTGTGACTATCCCGTCATTATACCTATCACACCATGCATAGATGAAGCACTTGCAGACTGTTGGAGGAGAGAGATGCAAACAATCAAGCATAACACAATGCATTACAAGAGACAAATGCACTATTCCTGCATATTATGCAGCTAGTGCTTTTGTAACAGATATGGAGGGGCATAATTAAAAGTCACCCACTCTTCTCAGGAAAGTCACGCTTATGCTTACAGATCTCATATTTAAGGATAATAGTTCAACTGTTTTAAAACAAATAAACATGCACGGGCTTTCAAAGAAAAGAAAATTCAAGTGTGGAAAAAAGGAAACATGAGACAATCAGAAGTCTTTTAAGTCACTGTGGTGGCTGAAGCATAGATTGAGATGAGGAGAGGAGCAGGAGGCAGGAGGTCTATAAAAGGAGACCAGGACCTACTAGGTTTCTGACAGCATTGTAGGCCTGACAAGGAGTATGACTTCCTCCAAGAGGCAGTGAGAATTACTGAAAGACTAAGCAGGATAAAGACATGTGCCAGGTTTTGAGTGTTAGAAAGATCATTCTGGCAGCATTGTGGAGAATGGAGTGAAGAAGAGCAGGACTACAGACAGAGAGATGAGTAAAATATTTTTGTCTCATGAGGGTTTGAGCTAAACAGTAAAGCTTAGAATAAAAAGATTGATTACAGATATGAGAAGTTACTAAAGTCAGTCATCATTCTATTTATTATTTACATTAATTATTAGAAAAACTCACTGAAGTAGGAGATACTGTTTTCATTTTAAAACAAGAAACTTGGAGAGCTCTAAGTAAATTGCCAAATCAGAACTCTAACCCAAGAAAGCTAATAAATCTAAAGCCCAAATTACCTTAAGAATACCAGGGGAAATACTAATAGAATCAACAGGTCTTAATAACTGATTTGATTAGAGGTAATTTTAATAATTTCTGTTATACAAGTTGTTTTCAGAAGACAGTCTTTTCTGTGAATTTCACAACAAAATGTACCAATTCACTAACTCTACAGTTCAGTGGCAACCACTTTAATACCTAGAGAGAGAAGATGTAAAATTAGGACTCATTTGTCTGCTATATACGCTGTAAACACAGTAAAGTAAAAATAAAATAAAATGCACAGAACATGTGGGACTATGGTTGAGCTTGCCTAACTATAAACACTGGCCTGAAGCCTTTGTATGCCCTGCTCCTCCCTCCTTCCAGGAGCCAGTGCACAAATGAGTACTGCTCAAAGAGCCATTGCATTTCCAAAAGAATATATTTTAAATGAATTTTAACAAAAATGGTATTTACATAATGCATTATATTTCTGTCTCTACTTTTCACATACAGCATGCACTCCAGAACATTCAGAAAGATTATTTATTTTAAAATACTAAAAATGTTCAATTATATATATATATAAAATTTTATATATATATATATATATATATATATATATATATATGCACAGTAGCAAGTAATAAAATGCACACATGGGAAAATGCTAATAATAAGAACTTGTCTTCTAAATATTACTAGTTTAGCGTAGAACACCCTCCCACCGCAGGGTCTCATGCTCCATCACCTGGAAACACTGAACCAATGTGTGTTACACTTCGTGATGCAGCTGGGGAAGTCTAGCAATTCCATTTCCAGAAGATACCTCTTTTCTACAATTTATTGTTAATTAATTTTTTAATTTACTTTTTACAAAAGGGCATTTGCAAAATATTTACTGTACGTAGGCAACTTCTTTACATCTACAAGGAGGTAAAGAAGGATGAAAATGGAAACATGAAACAATCAGAAGTCTTGTAAGTCATTGTGGTGGCTGAAGCATAGGTTGAGAGGAAGAGAGGAACAGGAGACAGGTCAATAAAAGGAGACCAGGACCTACTAGGTCCTGGCCACATTTTCTTTATACAGTCTATCCTTGATAGGCATTTGGGTTGGTTCCAAGTCTTTGCTATTGTGAACAGTGCTACAATAAACATACAAGGGCATGTGTCTTTAGAGAAGAATGATTTATAATCCTTTGGGTATATACCCAGTAATGGGATTGCTGGGTCAAATGGTATTTTCAGTTCTGTATTTTTAGGAATTGCCACACTGTCTTCCACATTGGTTGAACTAATTCACACTCCCACTGTCAGTGTAAAAGTGTTCCTATTTTTCCACATCCTCTCCAGCATCTGTTGTCTCCTGACTTTTTAATGATTGCCGTTCTAACTGGTGTGAGATGGTACTTCATTGTGGTTTTGATTTGCATTTCTCTAATGACCATTGATAATCAGCTTTTTTTCATGTTTGTTGGCTGCATAAATGTCTTCTTTTAAGAAGTGTCTGTTCATATCCTTTGCCCACTTTTTGATGAGGTTTTTTTTTCTTGTAAATTTGTTTAAGTTCCTTGTTGATTCTGGATATTAGTCCTCTGTCAGATGGATAGATTGCAAAAATTTTCTCCTTTTCTGTAGGTTGCCTGTTCATTTTGATGATAGTTTCTTTTGCTGTGCAGAAGCTCTTTAATTAGATCCCATTTGTCAATTTTGCCCTGTGTTGCCAATGCTTTTGGTGTTTTAGTCATGAAGTCTTTGCCTGCCTATGTCCTGAATGGTATTGCCTACGTTTTCTTCTAAGGTTTTTACAGTTTTAATACGTTTTCTTTTTAAAAGGCTGGGGAGGAAGTTGACAGATACTTTTGCATAGCATGTACACAGGTCAGAAAATCTTTCCAAAGGCTGGTGGGCACTTACTGATGGCCATATGTGGTACTTTGCCCTTTCTTTCAATGTCAAGGTCCCATGGAACAAAGCCACTGGGTGCTGACCCAGTCACCTTCTGGGCTCCATTCACCCTCAGGCCCTGATGACGTCTTTGTCCATGGAAGTGGTATCTCTTCCAGTTGGAGCACATTGGTGGCCAGCCCCTCACACCTTCACAGGCGTTTGCAAGGCCCCATCTGCCTCTCCTGCCACATCGCAGCTAGGAGTATTCGGTATTCGGGTGGGAGATGTGTCCTAGGCTCTTGGAAGCCGCCGCCCCCACAGCCACCACCACCATTAGGTCACCAGGAGAGGTCGCCGGTGCCTGGGCTTCAGGCCACTGCTGCCTTGATGCAGCCCAGGGAAATCGGCCTGCTCTGCTTCTCCCAGCGCTTCCTGTGGGAATCAGGCCTAGGTGGCTTTTTGTTTTGTCTGTTTTTGTTTTTTGTTTTGTTTTGTTTGAAACGGAGTCTTACTCTGTCATCCAGGCTGGAGTGCAGTGGCGCGATCCCGGCTAACTGCAACCTCTGCCTTTCAGGTTTAAGCGATTCTCCTGCCTCAGCCTCCCAAGTAGCTAGGATTACAGACACCCGCCACCATACTGGTTAATTTTTGTATTTTGAGTAGAGATAAGGTTTTCCCATATTGGCCAGGATGGTCTGGAACTCCTGACCTCAGGTGATCCACCTATCTCAGCTTCCCAAAGTGCTGAGATTACAGGTGTCAAGTGCCACACCCGGCCCAGGCCTTGGTATTTTCAAATCACTTACTGAATGGTTCCGGCAATGGTGCTATGCCTAGTAATGCTGATGATGATTTATTCTGTAAGCATGGGTACCAGGCTAGACGAATTGGCTTCCAACTGCTCCACCCACATAGAAGGGAACAGAGGGATTCTGTGGCCTCCATCAGCGGATGCATCATAATCACTGATTTGAAGCAGACCCGAGTTTAATTCCCTACATCCCTATTCTAGGTGTGGGACCTGAAAAAGTTGCTTAATCTTTGTTTCATTGAGTTTCTCACATCCAGTGACTACAGTAAGAACGGTTCAAAGATAAAATGAGGCACATTATCATTTCTAAGAGTTTATTTGAGCAGAGCGATGCACAAATTGGGCAACTACAAACTGGAAGTGGTTCAGTGCTCCACAGAGGGTACCAGGAGAAGGTTTTTATAGGATGAATGGGAAGCAAGACAAAGAAGATACTGGATTGGTTACAGTGGAGCAGTAGCTTTATTTGGATCATTCCAGTAGAAAGTTCTTAGTTGAGTGGGGTATGGGAGAGAGAAAAAGAAAAATAAAAGTCCTATTAAAGAATGTTGCTATTCTTCTAACCAAATTCATTATAATTCAGATTTCTTATTTTGGGATGCAAATCCTCTAATTCTTCAGCCTATTAGCAGAAATCATTTAGGTAACATTATTGTAGTCTCATATTTACTTTTGAGTGCCAGCAACTATGCATCTACATACAGATATTCTCTTACTTTAAAACTTTCCATTTCCAGAAAAAGATCAAATTCACAAAGTCAACAGGATTTAAGACTTTAGTGTCCAATGATTCTTTCTGAATCTCAGTTGTTAAACTCATTACGAAAGCCTTGATCCCCTTGCAATACTATCAGTGAAGTTCAAATTTCTATCCTGCAGCCAAGTTCTTCCTGCTGAGGAGGCTGGAGTTGATTGAAGTCAGTACGAGCTGGTTGGGTATGTGTAAATGATGGCAGCTTTGCTCTTAGAAGATGTTCCATTTTCTCTCCACCCAAGAAATTATTTCTCCCCTTTCATCTTAAGACACAGGCACAGAATACTGACGTTCCTTGTCTTCAACCCACCTCAGCAATTAATTCTTGGAAAAATTATTTGGATTTTGAACACATGCATGCTGCACTTTCTGCACAGTCAAATAATCTGCCAGTTTCCTTTCCTCAGAGAGAATGAGCTAATGAATTACTTTAGATTTCTACCATTTGCTCCACTGTGCTGTGACTTGTCTCGTTTTGCTTCTCCAGCTCCATTTTTATGAAGTACTTTTTGAAGTTTGACAAAATAGTAAAGGATTCAAATTGAATACCACTGAAGAAAGCAGAGAACAACAAAATGGAAACGTTACAATTCTAATATATAAATTCAGTTTTAGGTCTTTGTCTTACATTATCTTTTCAAGAGAAAAGCAGAGACACTCCTCTAAGGATTGTGTCAAAGACAATAATAACAGGTAATTTTCTCCTCTTTGAATGAAAAATTTAAGAAATGTTCTATATTGCTACAGAAGAAACACTATTGAATGAGACCATACTATTCAAAACAGCCAAAATATAAGCAGCCCTGGATAAATTATCCTGTATCTGGTCCCTATCAATAAAGAGTAGATGTGTGGTTAGTTTGAAAAGGGATTAAAAAGGAGCCAAGAAAGGGTAGGCATACATTTTTAGCTGCACTTGTGAGACCCACAGAATTCTGCAACCATTCAAACTGCAATCACAATATGAAATGTATCTTCGAATAGAAAGTATATTCTATGAATGTTTTCTTTAGTAATAAATGGTCTATTCTGATTTTTAAATGTTTTAATCCTAAAGGAAATAGGATTAAAATGTTTCATGTAGAGATCAGCCCTGGCTTCTGTCATCCCATACATCTCAACCACAGAAAACACATCTTTCTTGATTGATGAGAAACAATATACCACTGTCTTGGAGAAAACAAATTTCTACTGATGTTAAATTATGATCTACACTACCATATCTCTGAAGAAGCATTGCCAAAGTGGCATCTTGAATGATTATGCCTGGTAATCAAAATATATATGTAGTCTAAGACAAAAATCATTAATTCTATTTTTGTTCCATGTTTAGCATTCCTCTAATGTTCAGCTTAAATCTCACCTCTTCCATGAAACATTCTATATTTTTCCTAACATTGAATGTGAATCTTTTCGTGTGTAAAGGCCATATGAATTGATAATGCCTTTTATAAAATTATTGTTTATCCATTCATCAATTGATGAACACGTTGGTTCTTTTGCATAATGCTACTATGAATATTTGTGTGCAAGTTGTTACATAGATATATGTTTTTAATTCTCTTGGGTTTGCCAGACATTGTTTTATATTTTTTAGTATTGGATACATATATACGTGTGCATGCCTTTAAACATTTGAGGGGGCTTTATTCTGGGATATAGTCAAATTACTTGGAACAAGTATGATTCTTTCTCAACTAGCTTGTAAGCCTTGTTGGAATGAGTCTAGAATAGTTTTAGTCTAGGGATAATTTGGCTAACTACTGAGGCAATATCATGCTGAAGGCCCTCCTAGATGTCTCATACATTTAAGATTTTTCAAATCTGGCTAGTGGGAACATAAATTATTCCTACCTCTGCAGGGAGTGTTTTGCCCACTCCTTTCAGTCTTTCTTTTCTCAGCATCAGAAATTTCCTCACATACATACATAGATCAGTACACAAAGATTCAAGGTCACCCCTGTCTCCACAATGTTTTCTGTATCTCCTGGCCAGATTAAGTGCCTTATATATTTCCTTTTGATTGAACTCATTTCAATTTTTTTATGTGATTAACTAAGTATCTTGTCCAAAAAAAAAAAAAAAAAAATTCCCCAAGTGCCAGAATCATTGAATGTTGTTAAGTAAGATAAAAATACTTTTAATTGGGTTTTTCCCTACAGTGAATATAATCCTGTATCAAACACTGATTTTTCAAAATGTTGCCTAGAAGATACACCAAAACAAATATCTATAGTATTCCTAAAAATCTGATCTGAGTTTAAAATGTCTCTTTCTGGCTGGTTGCAGTGGCTCACATCTGTAATCCTGGCACTTTGGGAGGCTGACGCGGGTGGATCACCTGAGATCAAAAGTTTGAGACCAGCTTGACCAACATGGTGAAACTCCATCTCTACTATAAATACAAAAACTAGCTGGGTGTGGTGGCAGGTGCCTTTAATCCCAGCTACTTGGGAGTCAGAAGCAGAAGAATCACTTGAACCTGGCAGATAGAGCTTGCAGTGAGCCCAGACTGTGCCACTGCACTCCAGCCTGGGGAACAGAGAGAGATTCCATCAAATAAAATAAAATGCTTTTTTCTTCCACTAAGTAGTGCTGGAGAAGTTTGAAAGAAACCTTAGGTCCCCTTTGCCTCTCTTGATTACAAACAAAAACAGCTCAAGCCCTTTCCCTTTTCTCTATCTCTGCCTGCATCATCAAATGTGAGAAAACTTTATCAACCCAAGGTTTCAGAATACTCCTGCACATTCAAGAGGGACTTTCTTCCTTTACAGAAAACTATGAGAATTTAAACTGTCCATATCCCCTAGATAAATAATCCCTATACTCTTCTAGCGAAGATCTAGCCTTACTGCTTTCTCCATTATTCCCAATGCTATAATTTCAGAGAAGATGAGGACTTTTCATTCATCGGGCAGTTTTCTTCTGTGTCTCTCTTCCCTTGGCATGGCTCTCATGATACCAAAGATTTCTGTTCTATTCTCTAACTCATCAACTTTTTCCAGCTCATTATTTGCTACCTGAACTTTAAATGCTAGAGATTTTATGGCTCAGGCCTAAATCTTTTTTTTTTTTTTTTTTTTTTTTTTGTCACTCTTTCGTACCCAAGATAATCTCATGGATCCAAGTTCCTTAATGACATTCATGACCCTGTTTAATTCCAGATTAATATCCCTAGACTATCTCTCTTTTCTGAGCTCCAGGGTATGTCTGGCAATGCAATATGACATCTTCCTTTTGGCATCGTATATCTCTAACAAGTACAAAGTAAAACTCTTTCTTAAAACAAGTTCTCCACAAATGTCCCTCAAATCAGAATGTCACTACTCTATATTCAGAAATCTAGGCATTATCCTTGATACTTATCTCTAGTTACTCTCCCCGTCCAACAAATCAAATCTTATTCAACCTTCTATTTACCTCTCAAATCCTTACATTTTTATCCACATCACCACCAAGACTCTAGTTCCAGCTGCCACCCTCTCACGATGTGACTGTTGTAACAATCTCAAAACAGGTTTTTCTGTATCTACTTTTTTATCCCTCCAAATCATTCCCTATGCTTCAGCCAGAGAGAGTATCTTTTAGCATTTACATCTGTTTATGTCATTCTCAATGTAATTAGCTCCTCCTTCTAATATAGGGGTCAAAACCTTCAAGTTCATTATTTGTGACCTGGTTGTTGCAGACTTTATATTTTGTCATTTTCCCCCCTTTCTCACTATGTTCCAGCCAAACGGCCTTCCTTAAAGTGACTATTTTCTTGTTCAGTTGCTCAAAAGTTCTGAAGTTAGGAGCCCTAGAACCATTTTCTAGGAAAGACTCAGGGCTAAACAAGCAGAGCACCAACCCACCAGCCCTCCCCATCAAGCCTTCGAAAGCTTATTACCCATGTTGGGGAGCCAAGCTCTGTAATAACAAAAGCATAAACTCTGACTCTTCCTTACACTGAAAGTCTCCTTTGGTGGGAGTAGGGAGAAGGAAGATGACAGGGTTTGTACTTTTTTTCTCTTATACACCAGAAACAAATGTTTTCTGGGAAACAAAATGCCATTATGGAACAAAAACATCACTAAAAAGCAATCACCATACATTTTTATAGAACTATAAAAAAAGTTTAAACAATTTGCCAAATTTATCAACAGTGGGATTTACTGAATGTCTATTTTCTGCAGGAACTGTAGTTATTGTTTCTTGGGTGTTTTCTCCAAAATCATGGTAAATAAGTTGCCTTAACGGCCCCATTTCTTTATGCCTCTATAAATTCAAATTATTTTATGTGACTTTTTAGTTCTTCTCAGTAAGGAAGTTGTGCCTGTTTTGTCAACCTTTTTATCCTGATTCCCATGTAACTTGCCAGTAGAAATTCGGCAGTGTGCCATATCCAAGACTAGGCCTCGAGAGGGTTTGTGTTTCTTTTTACTCTCTTCTACCTTTGCCATTGTTATTGGCATAAGAATACATCTTCTGGAAAATGAGAAACATGTAGAGCATAATCAAGGGGCACCACTCCCTCCTGCCAGGGCTCTCCTGGGCCAGCTGACCCCATCAAAGATTGCAGATGCCTGAATCATCCCAGACAAGATCAGCTGAGCCCTTGTCTTGCAATTTGTAAACTATGGTAATAAATGATTGTGGTTTGTAGCCACTGAATTTTGCAGTTGTTATTCAGCAATAACTAGCTGATACAAAACTAGATGCTGTGTTCAAAATTTAATACATATTATGTCAAAAACTCACAATAGCCATATGATATAGTTTTCTTTGCCATTATACAGTTGAAGAAACAAGCTCAGGGATTAGTAACTTTATAAAATACACAGTAAATCAAAATATTTAAGCTGAACTTGTAATCCCTTTTTTTAAAATAATTTATTTTACTTTAGGTGCATACTATATCTGGCATTTCTTCCCATGTTATCCCTCCCCATCGTCCCCTCGCTCCCCATTCCCCATTGTCTCTTTCCTACCCACCCCCAACTATCCCCTGTGTGTGATGCTCCTCTCCCTGAGTCCACGTGTTCTCATTGTTAAACACCCACCTATGACTGAGAACATACAGTGCTTGGCTTTCTGTTCTTGGGTCAGTTTGCTGAGAATGATGGTTTCCAGATTCATTCAAGTCTCTACAAAAAACACGAACTCATCGTTTTTTATGGCTGCATAGTATTCCATGGTATATATGTACCACATTTTCTTTGTCTAGTCTGTCATTGATGGGCATTTGGGTTGGTTCCAGGTCTTTGCTATTGTACACAGGGCTGCAGTGAACATACGTGTGCATGTATCTTTATTGTAGAATGATTTATAGTTCTTTGGGTATATACCCAATAGTGGGATTGCTGGGTCAAATGGAATTTCTATTTCTAGATCCTTGAGAAATCGCCACACTGTCCTCCACAATGGTTGAACTAAGTTACAATCCCATCAACTGTGTAAGAGTGTTCCTATTTCTCCACATCCTCTCCAGCATCTGCTGTCTCCAATTTTTTTAATGATTGCCATTCTAACTGGCATGAAATGACATCTCGGTGTGGTTTTCATTTGCATTTCTCTAATGACAGCGATGATGAGCATTTTTTCATGTTTGTTAGCGTCATATATGTCCTCTTTTGAAAAGTGTCTGTTCATATCCTTTCCTTCACCCACTTCTGAATGGGGTTGTTTGTTTTTTTCTTGTATATCTGTTTTAGTTCTTTGTAGATTCTGAATATTAGCCCTTTGTCAGATGAGTAGATTGCAAAAATTTTTTCTCATTCTGTTGGTTGCCAATTCACTCTAATCATGGTTTCTTTTGCTATACAAAAGCTCTAAAGTTTAATTAGATCCCATTTGTCTATCCTGGCTTTTATTGCCATTGCTTTTGGTGTTTTAGTCATGAAGTCTTTGCCTATGCCTATGTCCTGGATGATTTTGCCTACATTTTCTTCTAGTGTTTTTATGGTGTTAGGTTATATGGTTAAATCTTTGATCCGACTGGAGTTAATTTTAGTGTAAGGTGGCAGGTAGGGATCCAGTTTCTGCTTTCTGCACATTGCTAGCCAGTTTTCTCAAAACCATCTATTAAATGGGGAATCCTTTCCCCATTGCTTGTTTTTGCTGGGTTTGTCAAAGATCAGATGGTTGTAGATGTGTGGTGTTTATTCTGGGGTCTCTGTTCTGTTCCATTGGTCTACGTCTCTGTTTTGGTACCAGTACCATGCTGTTTTAATTACTGTAGCCTTGTAGTATAGTTTGAAGTCTGGCAATATGATGCCTCTGGCTTTGTTCTTTTTGCTTAGGATTGTCTTGGCTATGTGGGGTCTCTTTTGATTCCATATGAAGTTTAAAGTGTTTTTTTTCCAGTTCTGTGAAGAAGGTCATTGGTAGCTTGATGGGGATAGCATTGAATCTATAGATTACTTTGGGCAGTATGGCCATTGAACCTATAATCTCTTATTCCAACAGCCCTCTCTTCCCATACCACTGTGTAAAAAGGAACTGTTCTGAAACCAAATTGCTTACTGTCTTTGTACTTCTACTAATTTTGGTATCCTGGCTGTAGTCCGATTTTCAGTGTTGTTACTTGAGGTGCCCTTATCATCATCATCACTGGCTCTGTACAGGAAGAAAGATGTCATTTTCTGATAATTGTCAGATAGCATCTGCATTCAACATCTATCTCTTTAATCATTTCACTAAAGTATACTGCTGAATGGAGTAAAGAAATCCCATTGAAATCTTAATTTATATTCAGGTACTGAATACCTAATTCTTTTTATTTTAGGATCATTAAGTGACCTAGCTTTTGTCCTGCCTGGGGCACAGTTACCACAGTTACATTCATTTATAAATATTTTCTACTCCATAGGAAGTTAAAAAAGTAGTGGCAAAAATGCCCTTCCACTTGTTTTCTCTCTGTGTCCTTGTCTCTGTTTTTATGCACCTTCTTAACAGAAAGGTGTTCAAATATTTTATTTATTCCATATATTTTTATATTAACTTAAATATCCAAACAAGTGTCATTTTCATTATTTGAATTCATTTTGTTTATTTTACTTTGTACTTTTAGAATTAGAATTTCTCTCACTTAATGTGATATTTGAACAAGAAATCACCAGTAGCCACGTTCCTAATTTGGGAAGAAAAATCAAGTTCTCTTACTCTTATGAGCACCTGACTAAAAAACACATTTTTTTAATATTTGACTTTAAGTTCTAGGGTACACATGCAGATCTTGCAGGACTGTTACACAGATATACAGATGCCATGGTGGTCTACTGCCTCCATCCCCCCATCACCTACATTCAATAGTTCTCCTAATGTTACTCCTCCCCAATCTCCCCATTCCCTGCTATCCCTCCCCTAGGCCTCCATCCCCACCCCCCAACAGACCCCAGTGTGTGTTGTTTCCTTCCTTGTGTCCATGTGCTCTCATTGTTCAATGTCCACTTTTGGGTGAGAACATGCAGTGTTTGGTTTTCTGCTCTTGTGTCAGTTTGCTGAGAATGATGGTTTTCAGATTCATCCATGTCCCTGGAAAGAACATGAACTCGTCCTTTTTATGGCTGCATAGTATTCCATGGTGTATACATGCCACATTTTCTTGATCCAGTCTATTGTTGATGGGCATTTGAGTTGGTTCCAAGTCTTTGCTATTGTAAACAGTGCCTCAATGAACATACTTGTGCATGAAAAGATGCATCATCTAAGACAAAGTACATCTTCTAAGACAAAGTAGGGGCTTCAAGAAATCACTGTCTGTAGCTCCTGCCATGGCCTCTCTTCCACAACAAGGTCATAGTTCACCACATGGATTCTCCTGCAATTTTCAAACTTCAAAGTCTGAAATATAGTATTTTGCTATTTCTAATTTATTAAGGGTTTGTCTCCATTTAATGATGACAGATTCTAAAAGTCTGATTTTTAAACTATTATAAAATATTAATTAATACATATATTTTTCACACTTGTCAGTGATCCATATTGTTCATCAACTCATTAATGACTGCTATATATAGTAAATCATTTGGGCTGTCAAAAATGTTATACACACTCCTGTAATAATCTGGCACCTCTTTAACCTAAAATTTCCAGATACTGCATGTTTTGTACACATTTCTTCACAATTTGCTAATAGTCATCTAGTCATTCGAGTGTATATTTAGTAACAGCTACATGCTCATTAATATGCTGGGCAACAAATGGAGGTAAAGTAAGAATCACAAAGAGGATTAGATCCAAAAGTGCAGCACTAAAATTAGAACATTGTCTTAATAAATTATGTTGCAAAATACCATGTTGTAGAACTATTGCCAGAGATGGCATTTCTTCATTACAATTGAGAATAGTTATTCATTCCATTTATTCATTCATACACACATACATACATGTGTACACACATTGGTTAAATCAATACTTATGAGCACTTTCTGTTTTAAGCCTGCTTGTTATCTTAAAACTCACAAAAACTAAATGAATAAGACACTTTTTTAACTTTTAGATTCAGGGATGCATGTACACATATGTTACATAGATAAAATGTGTCATGGGGTTTAGTATAGACATTATTTCATCACTCAGGTAATAAGCATAGTACTCAATAGGTAGTTTTTCAATCTTCACCCTCCTCCCACACTCCAACCTCAAGCAGACCTTGGTGTCTGTTGTTCCCTTCTTTTCATCCATGTGTACTCAATGTTTAAGTCTCACTTATAAGTGAGAACACGTAGTATTTGTTTTTCTGTTCCTGCATTAGCTCACTTAGAACAATGGCCTCCAACTGCATTCATGTTGCTGCAAAGGACACTGACTCATTTTTTTGTTCTAATGGCTGAGTCATATTCCATGGTGTATATATACCAAATTTTCTTTATCCAGTCTACCACTGATGGACGATATTTAGGTTTACTCCATGACTTTGTGAATAGTGCTGCAACGAATACACATATATACATCTTTGAGAATATACCCAGCAATGGGATTGCTGGGTCAAATGGTATTTCTGTTTTAAGTTCGTTGAGAAATCTTGAAACAGCTTTTCACAATAGCTGAGCTAATTTACATTCCTACCAGCAGAATATAAGCATTTCCTTTTCTATATAACCTCACCACCATCTGTTATTTTTTTAATCTTTGATAATAGTTTTTCTGACTGGTATAAGATTATAACTCTTTGTGGTTTTGATTTGCATTTCTCTAATGATTAGTGGTGTTGAGCACTTTTCTACATGCCTGTTGGCTGCACGGATGTCTGCTTTTGAGAAGTGTCTGTTCATGTTTTTTGCCTACTTTTTAATGGGGTTGTTTTTTTACTTGTTAATTTGTTTAACTTCCTTATAGATTCTGGATATTAAACCTTTGTCAGACGTATAGTTTGCAAAGATTTTCTCTCATTCTACAGGTTGTCTATTTACTCTGTGGATAGTTTATTTTGCTTTGTAGCTCTTTAGTTTAATAAGATCCCAGTTGTCAATTTTTGTTTCTGCTGCAATGCTTTTAGAGGCATCACCATAAAATCTTTGCCAAGGCCAATGCCCAAAATGGTATTTCTGAGAGTGGAAGATTTGACCTTGCTTCCAAAACCCAGGTTCAGGTGTTTTCACTGAGCCTCTATAGTGAAAGATTTGAAAATGTGGTGTCTGTAAGCTGTTAATGGCCCAGGCAGAATACAAATGTTATAATTAAAGCATGAGATAGCTTATTTTCTTTTATTTCACCAAGAAAGTTGTAGATGAGAAAGAAAAAAAAGAGAGAGAGCAAGCAAGAAAGAGTATCTCAATATACCCCAAAGTATTTTTAACCATGATAAGGGGAGCTACAGGGTAAGTAAACGGGACTATATAGAACTTAATTCAGATATCTCAAAGAAATATCAGTTGCAATGCCCATGAACCAGATAGGAAATTGTGTACACTTCAGCAAGTGTCATCACAGGAGGCAGACAGAAACAGATGACCAGGTAAGTAGTAATTTAAATGGCACTCAAGGTACAACAAATGAGAAAGAAGAAATAATCATTAACTAATTACATGTAAACATCACTAGATCTAGCTAGCATAGACCAAAATTATATGGTTTGGGATCAGGCAAAAAAGGTACTTAATAGATGTCAGATTAGTTTACAAAAATACAAAAAACCACTCAGAAACTACAATGAACACACAAACTAGAAAATCTGGAAGAAGTAGATAAATTCCTGGAAATGTACAACCTCCCAAGACTGAACCAAGAAGAAACTAAATCCCTTAACAGACCAATAATGAGTTCCAAATTGAATCAATAATAAAAAGCCTGTCAACCAGATAAAGTCCAGGACTAGACAAATTTTTAGCTGAATTCTACCAGCTGTATAAAGAAAAGCTGGTACCATTCCTAGTGAAATCATTCCAAAACACTGAGGAAGAGGGACTCCTCCCTAACTCATTCTGTGAGACCAACATCATCCTGATATGAAAACCTGGCAGAGACACAACCAAAAATGAAAAGAAAAGAAAAAGTCCAACATCTTTGATGTAGATACATGCAAAAAACCTCAACAGAACACTAGCAAACTGAATCCAACAGCACATCGAAAAGCTAATCCACCATAATCGAGAAGGCTTTATACCTGAGATGGAAGGTTGATTCAACGTATGCAAATCAAGAAATGTGATTCATCACACAAATGGAACTAAAGACAAAAACCACATGATTATTTCAATAGATGCAGAAACAGGCTTCTAATTAAATTCAACATTCCTTCAATGTTAAAAACCTTCAACAAACTAGGTATTAAAAGATCATACCCCTAAATAATAAGAGCCATCTATGACAAACCCACAGCCAAAATTATACTGAACGGGCAAAGGCTGGAAGCATTCTCCTTGAGAACCAGAAAAAGACAAGGATGCCCATTATCACCACTCCTATTCAACATCTTACTGGGATTCCTATCCAGAGCAATCAGGCAACAGAAAGAAATGAAAGGCATCCAAATAGAAAGAAAGTCAAATGATCTGTTTGCAGACAATATGATTTTATATCTCGAAACCTCATACCTAAAAACCAAGGCCTCTAGATCCAATAAACAATTTCAGCAAAGTTTCAGAACACAAAATCAAAGTTCAAAAATCAGTAGCATTTCTATACACCAATAACATCCAAGCTAAGAGTCAAATCAAACATGCAATTCCATTCATAATAGCCATAAAATAATAAAATACCTAGGAATGCAGCTAATCAGGGAAGTAAAAGACCACTACAATGAGAATTACAAAATTCTGCTGAAAGAAATCAGAGATGACACAAATGGAAAACACTCCTTGTTCATGGATAGGAAGAATCAATATTGTAACATGGCCACAGTGCCCAAAGCATTTCACAGATTCATTGCTGTTCCCATAAAGCTACCAATTTCTTCACAGAAATTTTAAAGACAAACAATTTTAAAATGCATATAAAACTAAAAGAGATCTTAAACAGCCAAGGCAATCCTGAGCAAAAATAACAAAGCAACAGACACACAGACAAATGGAAATGCATAGAATGCCCAGAAATAAAGCCCCACACCTACAACCATCTGATCTTCAACAAAGTTGACAGAAACAACCATCGGGGAAAGACCTTTCTATTTAATAAATGGTGCTGGGATAACTGGCCAGCCACATGCAGAAAGTTAAAGCTAGACCCCTTTCTTACACCACATGGAAAAACGTCTACATTGCTGGTGGGAATGTAAACTAGTATAAACACTGTGAAAAACAGTGTGGAGACTCCTTAAAGTACTAAATGCAGAACTATCATTTGATGCAGCAATTCCACTGCTGGGTATCTACCCAGAAGAAAAGAAGCCACTATACGAAAGAGACACTTGAATGCACATGTGCATAGCAGCACAATTTGCAATTGCAATTGTGTCCAAATGTCCATCAATCAGTGAGTGGTATGATGGACTGTGATATGTATGTACATACAATGGAATACTACTCTGCCATAAAAAGGAAAGAATTAATGGCATTCACAGCAACCTGAATGAAAATAGAGACTATTAGTACTATTATTACTATTATTACTATTGAGTCTCACTCTATCACTTGGGCTGGAGTGCAGTGGCATAATATTGGCTCAGTACAACCTCTGCCTCCCAGATTCAAGCGATTATCTTGCCTCAGCCTCCTGAGTAGCTGGGTCTACAGGCACACGCCACCACACCTGGCTAATTTTTTGTGTTTTTTTTTGTTTGTTTGTTTGTTTTAGTAGAGACGAGGTTTTACTGTGTATCCCAGGCTGGTCATGGACTCCCGAGCTCAGACAAGAGACTATTATTTTATGTGCAGTAACTCGATAACAGAAAACCAAACATCGTTTGTTCTTAATCACAAGTAGGAGTTAAGCTATGAGAATGTAAAGGCATAAGAATGATACAATGGACTTTAGGGACTTGGGGGAAAATGTGGGAGGGGGTGAAAGATAAAAGAATACAAATTGGGTTCCGTGTATACTGCTCGGGTAATGGGTGCACCAAAATCTCCCAAATCATCACTAAAGAAATTACTCATGTAACCAAATGCCACCTGTTCCCCCAAAACATATGGAAATAAAAATTTAAAAATATAATTTACAACAAAAAAATAAAAATTAACTCACGAATGATTAAGGGCTTAAATGCAAAACTTAAAACTATGAAAACCCTAGACAGTAACCTAGGAAATACCATTCGAGACATAGGCCTTGGCAATCCATGACAAAGACTCCAAAAGCAACTCCAACAAAACAAAACTTGACAAATGGGACCTGATTAAACTAAAAAGCTTCTGTACAGCAAAAGAAACTATCAACTGAGTAAACAGACCACCTACAGAATGAGAGAAATTATTTGCAATCTATGCATCTGACAAAGGTCTAATATTCAGGTTCTATAAGAAAATTAAACAAATTAATAAGTAGAAAACAAACAACCCCATTAAAAAGTGGACAAAACAAAGGAACAGGCACTTTTCAAAAGAAGATGTAGATGCAGCCAACAAACATATGAAAAAATTCTCAACCTCACTAATCATTAGAGAAATGCAAACCAGAACCATAATGAGTTGCTATGTCATAACTGTCATTATTAAATTGTCAAAAACTAAAAAATGTTGGTGAGGTTGTGGAGAAAAAAAAAAAATACCCACTGCTAGTGGGAATGTAAATTAGATCAGTCATTGTGGAAAGCAGTGTGGCGATTTCTCAAAGTAAAGCAATCCTGTTATTGGCATATTCTCAAAAGAATACTAACTGTTCTACCATAAAGACACGTACACATATATGATCACTGTGGCAGTATTCACAATAGTAAAGTCTTGGAATCAGCGTAAATGATTATCAATGGTAGACTGCATAAAGAAAATGTGGTACATATACACCGTGGTGTATACACACCCAAACAAGATAATGTCCTTGGCAGCAACACTGATGGAGCTAGAGGCCATAATCCTAAGCAAACTAACACAGGAACAGAATCTGCATGTTCTCACTTACAGGTGGGAACTAAAGATTGAGTACACGTGGACATACAGAAGGGAAAAGCAGATACTGGGGCCTACTTGAGGATGGAGGACAGGAGGAGGGACAGAGATGAAAAAATCTACCTATCAGGTACAATGCTTACTACCAGGATGACAAAATAGTCTTTACACCAAATCCCTGTGATTTGCAATTTACCTATATGACAAAACTGCACATATACTCTAAATAAAAAGTTAAGAAATAATAATCATTACTTTTTTGCATACCTGGGTGCATGACATAACATCTAAACATTTTTGAACCAGAAAATCTTAAAAGTTGTCTCCTCCAAACATTTTTCATTTCTCCAATAAAAAAGAAAAGGTCTGGTGTGGTTAACACACTTGTCTAAACTTATCTATATAATTAGTGGCAGAGTTGGAACCAGGATTCAGTGATGTTTCTAAGTTTAGGCTTCTGTCTGCTAGATGAGACTGTCTCACTGCCACCATAAAAGTTTTATTAGTATTTCTGTACTACAAATTATTATTTTAAAATATAAGCAGTTCCATGTGAATTGGGATTATACTTATGTAGGGTTGACAGGTGTGCAGCTATCTAAGTCTTATCAGTTTATTATTCTCGCTTTCAATGAATATTATATCATATGAATATGATAAGTAATTTTGCTTCAGGTGTGCTAGAGGCAAGAAAAAGAAACTTTATTAATACTCCACAAAACAATAGTTATATCCATCTTTCAATATTTGATCACAAACCTATCTACTATATACTTAAAAATTAAGTGGAAAACCAATCTAGAGTAAATCTGGCTAAGTTTATTCTGACTAATACAAGCATAGTGCAACCAGAAAGAAATTTTAGCAGACAGTTTTTAGACATATTTTTCAATCTTTGATTTTGATATAAGTGCTTTCATATATGCTATTTCAGAGTTTTGTTATTATACTGGTTGCTCTTGGTAATAGTAAAAAATCCTTTGCACTCTAATCTTTGCTTACAATTTTATTTCATCTTGAAAGCAGAAGTACGAACATGTGCAAAATGTCTTGTAAATTTTGTTGCAGTAGCTTATATTTCATTAACTTTGGTAAGATTACTGATCTAATAAACTTCATTTCCTAAAATCAAATCATTTTATTACTTTTAAGCTTCATACATTCTCAGCTATGTAGCCTTTGCATGCCTTTTTTTTGAGAATTGATAAATGGATATTTCGTATATAAGCATTATCATTTAATTTAACTGTTTTGGAACATTCCTACATATTCCAAATAGTCATCTTCTTATTCTACTACTCACAGCACCAAAAATAACACTAAATGGACATTAGTGTTTGCAAAGGGTTTTCATAAACATTAGAGCATTTGGTATTTAAACAATACAGTGAGATGTAAGTCATTAGAAAATAAGGGTAATTATATTAATAATAGAATAGTATTGGTAGGAAAGTTTACCATTCTCATTTTAAAGGTGAATTTTTGAAAAATCATCAGAGAGTTTAAGTTGTCCAAGATAAAATAGTTAGTATTCCTTCTATATCTCAACTTAAATATTAAGAGAATTTTATTGTAGAATAAAATTATTTTTAGTAAACACTTTAAAAATATTTTATAGACGTACTAAAAACTTAAGACAGTGTTATCTAAGCATACGTGGAGAGAAAAACAAGATGGACTTAACTGTATTACCCTGAAGATGTGTGACCAGCTTTCTGACTCCTGCTGAGGAACTAAGAGAAGTAATAACACAGAAATAAGAGAGAATTTAGACAAGTTCTGTCATCCTTTTATTTTTCATTAGAGTGACTTGGTGATATTAGGTGCTAACGAGAAAAATGAAGTCAATAATATTCTGAATTCAGACTCCTGGGGGGTAATGTTCTAAAATAAACACTAAGATATATGTCTATACAGACAGTCATTATAGCTAATTGGTTGGATGTGAGTTTAACTTTTCAATTCCTTCGATGTGTTTTGAAAGAAGCTGGCATAAGGAGTGGATTGCTAAGTAAGATGTAGTGAGATCTACATCTCACTATAAGGCTCCCTCTGCTGAAAAAAAATAATAATCATAATGAAAAACAAAAATTTAAAGACAGCAGAGAGCTGTGAAAGCAATAAGGATTCAAACTAAAATTCAAGAAAGGGAAGATTAAATGTGATGAATAAAGATTATAAACAGTCTTTCATGAAGTCAAGTCAGACTTTGTGAGCAGATGAGTTAGAAAAAAAAACCTGGTAAAAACTAAGTTTTAACTTTTTTAAAAAAGTGTTCCACTTCATAATTATGCATAAGAGAATGCAGAGCTATACTATATTTTCGTTCTTGTCATTAATTGTCTGTCTGCCCTCACGTACTGTTTTTCTTCTTTACCAGTACTGAGTCATGAACAGCTGAGGACTTGTCAGCTCAGCTCATTTGAGAACATTCAGATATATTGAGAAGAACAACTGCAAAAGTTTCATGTAGATGGAGCCTGGATAATTATGATAAAATGAAATTTCTTACATTTCCTATTTGAAAGGGACAATAATCATCCTCATGGATGATCTCTATAAGTGCTCTTCATTTAAAATGCACTACTTCTTTTTAGGGACTGGTGGTTTATGAAGAGAATATTGTAAATTGCTTGTGTGGAAAAAATGCAAGGAACAGGGGTCATCCCAATACACAAATATATGCTAACAGCTCATCTGATAAGAGAAAATGGAAAAGAATGTAAAATGTAAATTGAATCCATTTAAAAGACATTTCTTAATAGAAATATTCAGCTTTTTATGAAATTGCAATTTTGTATTGAATGAGATCCTGGGAAGTCTGTTAGGACTTATGCTTAAATCACCTGGAGCGGGGGAGAAATCATTATAGAAATCAATTTTTAAAATAAGCATTTAAATAAGCACAACTTCTAAAATTACACCAATCAGCAAGTCTTCATTTCACCTTGTGGTATGACAGAGTGTACAAGAACCATTGCCAAGAGGTATAAATGAAGACGATGTCCCTGATTTATGAGATTTTTTAAAAAAGCAAAAATAACATAAGAACATTATCAGTTGATGGCTTAGAGTAATGGGAGCACATTCTTCCAGTAATAAGAAGTGAGACAAGAACATCATCAGTGTGATCTCGTGAAGAATCCTTGGGACTTTATTAGAACCTTTAGCGATGCTCATGAAGTGGACAAGTTGAAGCTATGGAGAATAAAACTTCCCAATGAAGGGAAAATTATGTGCAAATACTTTTCAGTGGAATCAAGTATGACAGACTTCAGCAGCCCATGTGAAAAGCAGCACTCAACTTTGCTTTCAGGTGTGACTAGGGTGGGAAAAAATTACTAGAAATTAAGCACTTTCGTCGTCAGATTATTCCCAGGGATTGTCACAATGCTTTGCCCATACTTAACATTCTTGCTAGATAAGTGGCTTCCAGCTGAACAAATAAACTCTATATTCTATTTGCCAATATAATTATTTTCTGATCACACTGGTTTTGAGGAGAATCAATGGAGAAAAAATACAGAATAGCTTTGAGTCATTATTTAAATAGCATCTTCCTTGTGATGCTGCCCATATTTACAAATATCATCCATTGCTTATGAGAATATCCCCAATGCCTTATACTCCTCCACACACCCCTTTAGTTATAAAACCCAAGCAGAAATCATGTGATGGGAAAGAAGCAATGCAATGTAGACATAAAGAGTATAGCCTTTGAAATTTGACAAACATGCCCCTGCCCAAACAATACTCACTGAATAGTAAATGATTTACTTTCTCAAACCCTTAATGTATCTCATATAATAATTATAGGCAAAGAAAATAAAGCACTCGAAAAAGAGTCTGGTATACAATATAAATTTAATATGTGTTAGCTGTTAGTATCATCACTGTTAATCACTGTTAATTGACTCTATTGCCAGTGTTGTTCAAGAAAATAATATGTAATGATCTACAAATATTTTAAATTTCATTAGCAACATTAAAAGTATTACTGATAGAACTGTAATTATGTTGACATTTTAATAATTAACAAAGTCTTACATAATTTTCTATTTCACACACAAAAAAACTTATTTTGAAATTAAATATTTGTAATTCTACCATATAGGGCAAAGATGAACTTATCCCTGCTGCAACCCCTTATCTCGTAGCATGCTGCATGAAGTTGCCTATATGCAAAGCAACTTCTTCATAAATTGACCTCTGCAGATAACACATCTGCCTTTGTGACTTACCAATGCTCATGGCAAACCTTGAAAATTGTGTTTATTTTAAAGGAAATGGATAGTGTGAAGAAATCAATGATAGTGGATGTTGCTGCAATGATCATTTCCTTACATTGCATCCTGCTGAAATTTCTTTGGGAGACCATGGCGCGGGTGGATCACCTGAGGTGAGAAGTTTGAGAAAAGCCTGGCCAACCTGGTGAAACCCCGTCTCTACTGAAAATACAAAATAGCCAGGTATGTTGGCACATGCCTGTAATCCCAGCTACTGGGGAGGCTGAGGCAGGAAAATTGCTTGAACCAGGGAGGCAGATGTTGTAGTGAGCTGAGATGGTACCACTGCACTCCAGCCTAGGCAACAAGAGTAAAACTCTGTCTAAAAAAAAAAAAAAAAAAAAAAAAAAAAAAAACCCACCAGGATATTTCTCTTTTAATAAACATTTTTATTTCTGGGATATTTGGGTATCAGCTCCAATTTGACCTTTCAAGTAGGAAAGTACAGTGCTTTCAGGACTTGACAATAATACCAAATTCTCAAACTTGAACACAGATTTCTTAGAATCCTGACTTTGACACCATAATATGTAGAACATGACTTGCCTAATACAAAGGAAATATCCTTATAGATGGACTACAGTTTCCACTGTCAAAGACCAAGTGTGCCTTATACCAGCAACCCTCAATAGAGGTATATTATACCAATATACCTCTATTGTCCTACGGTCCTCTGAAGTGAACAATATATATGTTATATAGCCCACATTTTGTTAGAAAATCTCAATTATACACATTAAACCTTTTGACACAAATCTATCAATTTTTGTGTGCTGTAATGTTAAGTAGAAAATAAATTTTAATTACATAGACAATAAAGATCACATTATATTCTACCGCTTCATGTAACCCTCAAGGTATGTTTCAAGAAGGATACGGAATTTCTCGTCACAGTTATGAAGAGAAGTAGGATTTATGATTTCTGGTTTCTGAAGCCTTTAATTATTTTTAAATATAGTAAAGAAAAATTAGTACTCATAGACTTCTTTTAATCTGCAACCAATGCCTTTACCACCTATAGTACTATGTTGAACCACTGCAAGATTTTTCCTTGGTTAACAATGACTCTGCCAGGATCATTCATAGAAAAATATAGCAACGAATTAGGAACAATGACATTTTCCACTGGCTTTATGTTGCTAATCCTTTTCCAAAAAGGCTCTGTGGCAGCTGCTTTTGGATAGTCTCTTTCGATATACAGAGGAGCTTTAACTGATTCTTATTAGAACTTTACAATAACTTTATGAATGTATGTATTATTACTGTGATGGAGGAAATTGTCTTGGTGTGGTTGAGTGACTAGATCAAGACCATATGGGACTTCCAGGTCACAATCAGGACCAATTAGTACATTTCAGATGCTGCATTCTCTCAACTTCAGCAAACTGCCTCCTGCGAGCAGGAAGAAGTAGAGAAGATTTTTAAGAGATACAAAATGGCTTTTCCTATACAATTAAGTTTATCACCAGACTGCTCAGAATTATCAAAAATTTGAGACCATGCTAAATTTGTATGCATCTTTACTCACAAGCCTGAGACCTTACGTTGTTCCAGATCTTAGGGTCAATACAGAACAGGAGGCACCAAACTCATCCACTACAGCAGCAAAGCCTGCTCTTGAACCACTCAGAAGCCCTTATGATACTAGTATGAACCAAGAACACCAATCTATCAAAATAGAACAAACAGAACCCTATAAAGTGGAGTTCTTCATCTAGCGCATTTAGATAAGAATCAGATTGCTTCTACCTTTTTTGAGCCATAGTAGTAGTATCATTAGTGGCATTAATGCCTCAAAACAGTCTGAAAGACCAATGCCAGAAAAATAATATATATTGCTCTTAACAATAATGACAAACACCAGGCTGGTGATTACACTCAGGCACAAGAAGCTAGTGTCCTCGATGATCCTGAACAGATTATTTCAGGGAAGATATGGGTATACATTTTTGTTCTTTAATTTGCCATGATTGAAGACTCAGGAATTTCCCCACAATGTAGAGTTAACATTCTTTATTAAAATCATACATAGAGGAAACATTCACTAAGATAGACCACAATCTGGGCCATACCTTAACAAATTTACAGGAATACATACAATGTCTGCTGTCAGACCACAGTGGAATTTAACTAGAAATAAATAACAGAAAGATAACTTGAAAATATCAAACCAAGATGTCGAAAATATCAAAACAGATGTCGAAAATATACACCTCAAAATAATAAGAGCCATCTATGACAAACCCACAGCCAACTTCATACACAACAGGCAAAAGCTAGAAGCATTTCCCCTAAGAAGAGTAATCAGACAAGGACATCCAGCTTTACTAGAGAATAGGATGTCCACTCCTATTCAATACAGTATTAAACGTCCTAGCCAGAGCAGTCAGGCAAGAGGAAGAAATAAAAGGCATTCCAACAGAAATAAAGAAAAAGTCCCATCTGTCTTCACCGGAGTCATATTTCTCTTCACAAATGATGTAATTCTATACCTAGAAAATTCCAAAAGATTCTTTCAAAGCACCTCTAGTCCTGATAAATAACTGTGGCAAAGCCTAAGTACACAAAATTAATATATAAAAATCAGTGGGATTTTAACTGTATTCAAAAGAATGAAACTGGGCCCTTCCCTCTCACCATATACAAACATTAACGAGAGGAATTTGAGACTTAAGTATAAGACTTCCAACTATAAGAATCCTAAAAGAAAACTTAGGAGATTCCCTTCTTGACACTGGTGTTGGCAAAGAAATTGTGACCAAGTCTTCAAAACCAATTGCAACAAAAATAAAAAATGGCATGTGAGACCTAATTAAACTAAAGAGCTCTGCACAGCAAAAGAAACTACCAACAGAGTAAACAGACAATCTCTAGAAGGAGAGAAAATATCACAAACTATGCATGTGAAAAAGAATTAATATATAGAATCTATAAGGAACCAATGCAATTCAACAAGCATACAACAAATAATCCCATTTAAAAGTGGCCAAAAGACATAAAAAGACATTTCTCAAAAGAAGACATACAAGTGGACAACAAAAATATTTTAAAATGCTCCATATCACTAATCATCAGATAAATGCAAATCAAAACCACAAGGAGATACCATCTCACACCAATCAGAATGACTATCATTAAAAAGTCAAAGAATAACAGAAGTTGGTGAGGCAGCAGAGAAAAGGGAATGCTAGCATACTGTTCATGGAAATGTAAATTAGTTCAGCCACTGTGGAAAGCAGTTTGGAGATTTCTTAGAGAACTAAGAGTTGGACTACCATTCGACCCAGCAATCTTACTACTATTTACCCAAAGAAAAATAAATTATTCTACCAAAAGCTCACGTACACTCATATGTTTACCACAGCATTATTCACAACAAAAAAGACATGGAGTCCACGTAGGTGCCCATCAACAGTGAACCAGATAAAGAAAATTTGGTACCTATATATCATGGAATACTGTGCAGCTATAAAAAATGAAATCATGTCCTTTGCAGCAACATGGATACAGCTAGAGGTCATAATCCTAAGAAAATAAACACAGGAACAGAAAACCAAATATCACATGTTCTCACTTATAAGTGGAAAATAAGTATTGGGTACACGTGGACATAAAAGTGGGAAAAATAGACACTATGGAGTACAAGAGGGGAAAGGGTGAAGGAGGGTAAGAGTTTAAAATCCCACTACTGCATCATATGTTCACTACCTGTGTGATGAGTTCAATCATACTTCAACACTGAGTATCATACAATATGCCTTTGTTAACAAGGCTGAAAGTGTACCCTCTAAATCTAAAATAAATTTTTTAAAAAATAAATGAACTATCAAGCAATAAAAAGGCATGAAGAAACATTAAGGTGAAAAATGCTAATCTGAAAAGGCTATATACTGTATAATTTCAATTACATGATATTCTGGAAAAAAATAAAACTGTGGAAACTGTAAAAAGTTTCCAGGGGTTGCCAGGGATTAGAGCAGAGAGGGATAAAAAGGCAGAGCACAAAGCATTTTTAGGATAGTGAGCTGTCACATTTTATGATATCAGAATGTTAAATACACATCATTATACATTTGTTGAAACCCATGGAATATAAAATACAAAAGTGAATCAAAAATGTATACTGTGGACTTTGCGTGATTGTGACATGTCAATGCAGGTTAATCAACTGTAACAAATCCTCCACTTTGGTAAAAGTGTAAATAATAGGGGAGGCAATGCATGTGTGTGGGTGGCACAGACATGTGCCATCATGTTAATACCTTCATCTTAATTTTGCTGTAAACCTAAAACTGCTCTTGAAAAATAGTTTCGTTTTTTAAAATTATAAATACACTAAATTGATTTAGATTAGAGAAAACAACACCTAGTTGAATAATGAGCCAGCATATAAAACCAAAGAACCTTGCACCAGTTTCTTGAGGATAAATCATGAGAGGAAACAAATTAGTATGGGAAAATATAAGGGAACTAAAACTTCAGCTCTGAAGATACTTCTTTGTGTCTGAAACCTAAGTCATATTTTTAGGTGTAAATCTTCTCATTGTCAAGGAGTCTTCTAAACTGTACTCTAACCTAAAAGCTCTAAATTTTAAAAAACCCTGTGTAGGTATGTAATGTCAGAGAGACCTAGATTCAAAATAAAAATGTCTAATTTCCCAACTTGGACAAGTTATCTAGTTGTACTGTGTCTCTTTTTTTCCCATCTGAAAAACAGAATGAGAGTTGATAGCTTCTATCCTAAATATATACAGACAAAATACAGGAACACCCAGATACATAAAGCAAATTCTTAATGACATACAAAAAACAGACTCCCACACAATAATAGTGGGAGACTTTAACATTCCACTGTCAGTGTTAGACAGATCAATGAGACAGAAAATTAATAAGAATATCCAGGATTTGAACTCAGATCTGGACCAAGCAGACCTAACAGATATTCACAGAGCTCTCCACCCCAAAACCACAAAATACACATTTTTCTCAGCACCATATCACATCTAGTCTAAAACTGACCACCATAAATGGAAGTAAATCACTCCTCAGCAAATACAAAAGAACGGAAATCATAACAGTCTCTTAGCCCACAGTGAAATCAAATTAGAATTCAGGATTAAGAAACTAACTCAGAACCACACAATTTCATGGAAACTAAACAGCTGGCTCTTGAATGCTGACTGGATAAACAATGAAATGAAGGCAGAAATAAAGATGTTCTTCGAAACCAATGAGAACAAAGACACAATGTACCAGAATCTCTGGAACACATTTAAAGCAGTGTCTAGAGGAAAATTTATAGCAATAAAGGCCCACATGTGAAGCAAGGAAAGATCTAAAATTGGCATCCTATCATCAAAAATTGGCACCCTATCATCAAAAATTGAAAGAGCTAGAAGAAGATCAAAAAAATTCAAAAGCTGGCAGAAGACAAGAAATAACTAAGATCAAAGCAGAACTAAAGGAGATAGAGACACAAAAAAAACTTCAAAAAATCAATAAATTCAGGAGCTGGTTTTCTGAAAAAAAATCAGTAAAATAGACAGGCTTCTAGCCAGATTAATAAAAAAGAAAAGAGAGAAGACTCAAATAGATGGAATAAAAATTGATAAAGGGGATATCAGCAATGATTCCATAGAAATACAAGCTACCATCAGAGATGACTACAAACAACTCTATACACATAAACCAGTAAACCTGGCAGAAATGGATAAATTCCTGGACACTTATACCCTCCCAAGCCTAAACCAGGAAGAAGTGAAACCCTGAATAGACCAATAACAAGGTTTGAAGTAAAGGCAGCAATTAACAACCTACCAACCAAAAAAAGCCCAGAACCAGATGGCTTCACAGATGAATTCTACCAGACATACAAAGAGGAGCTGGTACCACTCCTTCTGAAAATACTCCAAACAATCCAAAATGAGAGAATCCTCCACAAATCCTTTTATGAGACCAACATCATCCTGATACCATCATCCTGGCAGAGACTCAACAAGAAAACTTCAGGCCAATATTCATGATGAACATAGATGCAAAAATCTTCAATAAAATACTGGCAAACTGATGGCAACAGCACATCAAAAATCTTATCAAGTAGGCTTGATCATTATCAAGTAGGCTTCATCCTGGAGATGCAAGGCTGGTTCAACATACGCAAGTCTCTAAACTTAATACACCACATAAACAGAACCAAAGAGAAAAACCACATGATCATCTCAATAGATGCAGAAAAGGCTTTCAACAAAATTCAACAGCACTTTATGCTAAAAACTCTCAATAAACCAGGTATAGATGGAATGTATCTCAAAATAATAAAAGCTTGTTGTAAATACAACAAACTCACAGCCAATATTATACAGAATGGGCAAAAACTGGAAGCATTCCCTTTGAAATCTGGCACTAGACAAGGATGCCCTCTCTCACCACTCCTGTTAATATAGTATTGGAAGTTCTAGTCAGAGCAATCAGGCAAGAAAAAGAAATAAAGGGTATTCAGTTAGGAAAGGAGGAAGTCAAATTGTCTCTATTTGCAGAAGACATGATTGTATATTTAGAAGACCCCATCATCTCAGCCCAAAATCTTGTGAAACTGGTACGCAACTTCAGCAAAGTCTCAGCATACAATATCAACATGAAGAAATCACAAGCATTCCCACACGCCAATAACAGACTAAAAGAGAACCAAATCAAGAGCAAACTGCCATTCACAACTGCTACAAAGAGAATAAAATACCTAGGAATACAACAAAGGATGTAAAGGACCTCTTCAAGGAGATCTCAAACCACTGCTCAAGGAAATAGGATACAACACAAACAGATGCAAAAACATTCCATGCTCATGGTTAGGAAGCATCAATATCATAAAAATGGCCATACTGCCCAAAGAAATTTAAAGATTCAATGCTATCCCCATCAAGCTACCTAGGACCCCCTGGAAAAAAACGCCTTAAACTCTGTATGGAACCAAAAGAGAGCCCACAGAGCCAAGACAATCCTAAGCAAAAAGAACAAAGCTAGAGGCACCATGCTACCTGACTTCAAACTGTACTACAAGACTACAGTAATCAAAACAGCTTGGTACTGCTACCAAAACAGAGATATAGACCAATGGAACAGAACGAAGGCCTTAGAAGTAACATATACAGCCATGTGATCTTTGACAAACTTGACAAAAACAAGCAATGGGGAAAGGATTCACTGTTTAATAAATGGTGTTGGGATAACTGGCTAGCCATGGGCAGAAAACAGAAACTGGACCCCTTCCTGATACCTTAAACTAAAATTAACTCCAGATGGATTAAGGACTTAAACATAAGACCTAACACCATAAAAACCCTAGAAAAAAACCTAGGCAAAGCCATTCAGGACATAGGCATAGGCAAGGACTTCATGACAAACACCAAAAGCATTGGCAACAAAAGCCAAAATAGACAAATGAGATCTAATTGAACTTAAGAGCTTCTGCATAGCAAAAGAAATAATCATTAGAGTGAACTGGCAACCAACAGAATGGGAAAAGGTTTTTGCAAGCTACCCATCTGACAAAGAGCTAATATCCAGAATCTACAAAGAACTAAAACAGATTTACAAGAAAAAAAACAAACCCATTCAAAAGTGGGCAAAGGATATGAACAGACACTTTTCAAAAGAAGACATATATGACGCCAAGAAACATATGAAAAAATGTTCGTCATCACTGGTCATTAGTGAAATACAAATCAAAACTACATTGAGATACCATCTCACACCAGTTAGAAGGGCGATCATTAAAAAATCTGGAGATAACAGATGCTGGAGAGGATGTGGAGAAACAGGAACACTTTTACACTGTTGGCGGGAGTGTAAATTAGTTCAACCACTGTGGAAGACAGTGTGGCCATTCCTCAAGGACCTAGAAATAGAAATTCCATTTGACCCAGCAATCCCATTACTGGGTATATACCCAAAGTATTATAATTTTTTCTATTATAAATACACATACACATGTATGTTCTTTGTGGCACTGTTTACAACAGCAAAGACCTGGAACCAACCCAAATACCCACTGACGATGGACTGGACAAGGAAAACGTAGCACATATACACCATGGAATAATATGCAGCCATAAAAATGATGAGTTGTCCTTTGCAGGGACATGGATGAATCTGGAAACCAGCATTCTCAGCAAACTGATGCAAGAACAGAAAATCAAATACATTTTCTCACTCATAGGTGGGTGTTGAACAATGAGAACACATGAACACACAGTGGGGAGCATCACACACTGGGGTCTGTTGTGGGGGCGGGGGAGGGACAGCAGGGGTTGGGGAGGTTGGAGAGGGATAACATGGGGAGAAATGCCAGATATAGTTGAGGGGAGGATGGAGGCAGCAAAACACATTGCTATGTATATACCTATTCAACAATCCTGCATAATCTGCACATGTACCCCAAAACCTAAAGTGCAATTTAAAAAAAAAGAAAAGAAAAGAAAAAGAGTTGTTAGCTTTCACTATTCTTGTATTTATCATGCACAACATATGGTAAAGTTTTGGCAAATAGCAGTTTGACATTCTGCCAAGTCACAAAGAAAACACTGTCTTTGGTCTAAAATTCGCTGTCAAAGTTATAGCATAAACATTAGAAAAGATTTATTCTTGAGAATAATAAATAAAATTGAAAGTGAAAGACTGCAATTTTTGAATATGAAAATCTTATATTACTGTGACAACTTGATGTGTAGTATCCTCAGATCAAAATAACTACAGTCTCCATTTACCTTTTTATATATACACCAAGTAAATAAAGACTTTGTACAAAATTAGATAGTTTACTAATCCACCTAAAATCCTGTCAACCCTGAGAAATGAGATGCTCCTTGATCAGTTTTGGGGAATCCTCCTATCTTCTAAAATATATGAAAACTTATGGTTTAATCCCCAAAGGCTCCTCACCTTGTGCCTTTCTGGAACTGCGACAGCCAAAAGGGATAGGATAATGCAGGTGTATCATGACTGCTGCTAAAGCTGGACAAAAAGAACATATTCATGTAGTACAAACAGTACGTTTTTAGATATCATTAAGTGCCCTCCAGGTTTCACACATTTCACAATAATCTTTTTAAATAATTACTACCATTTGAGTAGTACTCTCAGAAAATTACAAGGCTGTCAATTTATTCTCCAGCTTTTAAAATTCTATCACCCATTTCCCTAAGGTAACTGGTTGTAATGCCTTAAATCTCCAAAGAGGAAGTCACATTTATATTATACATTACATTGATATTTTCCTCACTTCCTTCGTTTTTTAGAAAGTAAGTATAGACTTTTAGTTCAGTTTAATGTACTATATTATTAATTCCTCTCTACTTCATCTGGAGTTTTTTAATTGGCAAAATTAATGTCAATGTTGAAAGAGGTCCAGTAGTATACAGCACTATTACATTAATTTGCCAGAAATGATATTTTTTATTACTTAATACAAAGGAAAGTAGTGTTTTCCTAAAATTTTGAGACTGCAAGTTTCCTTTTCAAAAGTAAATTTTAACTGAGCATTTGGTTTTCAAATTTATAGTGGAAGCACTTGCTAGAGTATTTTTTTTTTAATAGTGTGTACATACTGGCTATATGAGGTTTAATTTTAGATGACACCTATATAAGATTCAACAATACTATTATAAACTTGCATCCCCAAAATCTTAAAATTTCACTTGATTTTTTTCTTTCATCAGCAATCAAGCATGCAAGTGAAAATCTAGCAAAAGTAAGTAAGGCCAAGCTTTGTAAAAACATTAACTCTCTATTTGGTTCACGTTCTCTTTTGCCTACAATAGATTGTGAAATGTCAAGTAAATAATTTGTGAGTGCCATATGTCACTGAAAATCCTGGAGCGATATTTATCCCAAAACATTAAGAAGATATGTCTGAACATAGTTTGTCTCTAAGTATCTGTTTTCCCTCTTTCTTAATATATTAATGTATTAAACCATACTCATGTTACTAATAAAGATATACCTGAGACCAGGCAATTTATAAAGCTAAGAGGCTTAACTGACTCACAGTTCCACAGAGCTGGGAAGGCCTTGGGAAATTTACAATCATGGCAGCAGTAGAAACAAACATGTGCTTCTTCACATGTTGGTAGCAAGAATTGCTGAGCAACGTGTGGGAAAACCCTTTATAAAACCATAAGATCCTGTGAGAACTCATTCACTATTATGAGAACAGTATGGAAGTAACCACTCCCATGATTCAACTACCCCCCACTAGGTTCTTCTCACAACACATGGGGGTTATTTTAACTACAATTCAAGATAATATTTGAGTGGGGACACAGCGAAACCATATCACTCTGCCCCTGTCTCCTCCCAAACCTCATGTCCTAACATTACAAAACCAATCATGCCTTTCCCACAGTTCCCCAAAGTCTTAATTCATTTCAACATTAACTCAAAAGTCCACAAAGTCTCATCTGAGGCAAGGTCAGTCTATTATACCAATGTGCCTGGAAAATCAAAAGCAAGTTAGTTACTTCCTAGATACAATGAGATTATAAGTACTGGGTAAACACACTCATTCCAAATGGGAAAAACTGGCCAAAACAAAGGGGCTACAGGCCCCATGCAAGTCCAAAATCCAGCAAAACAGTCAAATCTTAAAGCTCTGAAATGATCTCCTTTGACTCTATGTCGTGCATCTAAGTCGTGCTGATGTAAGAGGTGGGCTCCCAAAGCCTTGGACAGCTCCACCCCTGTTGCTTTGCAGGGTACAGCTCCCCTCCTAGCTGTTTTCATCAGCTGGTGTTGAGTGCCTACAGCTTTTCCATGTGCACAGTGCAAGCTGTCAGGAGATGCACCATTCTTGGGTCTGGTGGGCATGGGGTTGTGCAGTTGTGGGTTCTGCTAGGTTAGTGTGGGAGGGAAATGTGCAGTTGGAGTGCCCACATGGAATCCCCACTGGAACATTGCCAGTGCCTCATTAGGGCATTGTCAGTGCTCCAATAGGTAGTGCCCCAGTGGGGACTTTGTGTAGGTGCTCCAACCCCACATTTTCCTTCCACACTACCTTAGCAGAAGTTCTCCATAGGGACTTTGTCCCTGCAGTACACTTTTGCCTAGACATCCAGTCATTTCCATACATCCTCTGAAATCTAGTCAGAGGTTTCCCAACCTCAATTCTTGACTTCTGTGCACCCATAGGTTCAACACCATGTGTAAACCACCAAGGTTTAGGGCTTGCAACCTCTGATGTAATAGTCTGAGGTATATCTTGGCCCCTCTTAGCCACAGCTGGATCTGAAATAGCTGGAACACAGGGAGCCAAGTTCCTAGGATGCACATAGCAAAGGGGGCAGCCTGGCCTGGCCCACAAAACCATTTTTTCCTCCTATATCTCCAGGCCTATGATAGGAGGGGCTGCTGCAAAGGTCTGACATGTCCTGGAGACATTTTCCCTATTGTCTTTGTGCTTAGCATTTGGCTCCACACTACTTATGCAAAGTTCTGCAGCAGGCTTGAATTTCTCTCATACAATCTTTTTTTTTCTTTTCTACAGCACCATCATGCTGCAAATTTTTCAAAATTTTATGCTCTACTTCCTCTTGAATGCCTTGCCACTGAGAAATTTCTTTTGCCAGGTACCCTAAATGATCTCTCTCAGGTTCAAAGTTCCGCAGATCTCTAGGGCAGGGGCAAAATGCTGCCAGACCCTTTGCATAGCAAGAGTGACCTTTGCTCCAGTTTCCAACAAGTTCCTCATCTCCATCTGAAATCACCTCAGCCTGCACCTTATTGTCCATGTCACTATCAGCGTTTTGGTCAAAGCCATTCAACAAGTCTCTAGGAAGTTACAAACTTCCCCATATCTTTCTGTCTTCTGAGCCCTCCACATCTCTAGGAAGTTGCAAACTTTCTCATATCTTCATGTCTTTTGAGCCCTCCAATTCTCTAAGAAGTTCCAAACTTTCCCACATTTTCTATCTTCTTCTGAGCCCTCCAAACTGTACCAACCTGTCGGTTACCCAGTTCCTAAGTTGCTTCCACATTTTCAGATATCTTTATAGCAGCACCTCACTACTTGATACAAATTAACTGTATTAGTTCATTCCCACACTACTAATAAAGGCAAACAGTGACTGGGTAATTTATAAAAGGAAGAGGTTTAATTGACTCCCAGTTCTGCAGGGCTGGGGAGGCCTCAGAAAACTTATGATCATGGCAGAAGGGGAAGCAAACACATCCTTGTTCACAGGGTGGCAGCAAGGAGAACTGCTGAGCAAAAGTGGGGAAAAGCCCCTTATAAAACCATCAGATCTTGTGAGAACTTACTGTCATGAGAACAGCATGAAGGTAACTGCCCTCATGAATTTAACGACTTCCAACCAAGTCCCTCCACGACACATGGGGATTATGGGAACTACAATTCAAGATGAAATTTGGGTGGGGACACAGTCAAATCATATTGCTTTAGCAAAATAAAACCTTTTTCTATATGAACATTCAATCACTCAGAACAAAAGTACATTTTTCTACCCTTCTTGCAGCTATTTGGGGGCATGTAACCAAGGTCTGAACAAAGCATGTAAGCGGAGCAATCATATGTGAATCCTAGGGTGAAAGAGGAGTATGTCTCTTCTTTCCTCCTTATGCCCTAGTATATTGAAATGTGACAAGGTGCCTAGACCTTGCATAGCCATCTTAGTCCATTCAGTGATTAGTAGAATGTAGGCTAACCATGTGGCTGTTAATTCAGTTAATATATACACTTAAGTAAGATGGAAAAGTGAATTATCAAGATAATGTAAAGCAGATACTTATTTCCCAATTTCTCTAACCTATCTTGTGAATATGTTTATATGGTGGAACATTAAAAGATTCAAACACCTGTTTCAAATCTACATTTCAAATCATGTTGCTGGACAACATGATAGGCAATCAGACAAAATATTTAGTCAGAAATGAGATATCTAAATAATGCCTATTTTCTTCATCCAGAAGAATATTTTATCTATGTAGAGAGCTTAGTTTTCAATATACTAGACAGTAATCTTAAACATAATTCCACATAAGCTCATGATACTCAAATTGGTACCAAGTGCAGCTGCCAATATTCCTGAGATCCAAACCTTCCTGGATTTTCTCTCCTTTTCAATCCATCAAACAATATTCCATGAGTGCTCAAATAATTAGTGCCTATATTTCGTCAAAATTATGTACAATACTGATACAAGATATGAGAAATCTGATAAAAGGAAGCTGAAAAACCAAAGCTGATAATCTAGAGACACATCTCATGGAGAAAATAAAACTTTAAAAAATGATAATATATTATTTGAATCATGAGTGTATTTATGGTCATTCATTAGCACTTAACTTCAGTGTTCTTAATGACTTAGATAGCATTTATCTTTCCACCATTTCTCTAAATGGAATATCCTAAGAGCAAAGAGGATATCCTGTCCTCATTTTCTAGAATGCAGTATCCAGAACACTCTGAAATACACTTTTCAAAAATGAATCATCCTCTAATGAGTAAATTAATCATAGGAAAAGTGATTAAACAACCAGATTTTTTTTTACTCCAAATACCTTACACAAATGCCTGCAATACAGTTTTTATTTATTATTTGTAGAATGGTTGAGTTACAGAGCCAAAGAAGCAAGTGGCAAAGAATCTCAAGTGCATAGATGTTGGTCAAAAGTTTAAGTAAGAGGTGTCCGTGAAATCATATTTGGCAAATAAGCAAGAATCAAAGTTAAGAAACAGAAATATGATAACAGCAATGTCTTACACTATGCACTACTTCATTTATCCCTGTAATTGCTCCATCAACTCATACTCTCATTCCCATTTCAAAGATGAGAAAACAGAGCTATTGAAGGGTTTGAATGTGCCCAACCTCACACAAGTTGTCGGAATTGCAATCCCTATGATAATACCGTGTTGGGACTGAGAAATGGCTACCCCAAAATATGGCATTTTTGTTACTAAGGAGAGCAGATATACAGTTCTTGTCTAATTTGTGTCAGAGATGCTTAAACCAAAGTGGTCTGTCTTGAGTAGGTGATGGATAAAATGGGGCTAGGACCTGCTGGGCTACACTCCCAGAAGGTTAGGCATTCTTAGTCACAGGATGAAGCAGGAAGTTGCAGAACTGGAATCAAAACATACAGGTCACAAAGGCCCTGCTGGTAAAAAAGGAGGTAGTAAAGAAGCCAGCAAAAACCACCAAAACCAACATGGCTACTAAAGTGACCTCTAGTCATGCTCACTGCTCATTTTACTTATACATTACTTAAAATGCATCAGCATGCTGAAGACACTCCCATCTATCAGCCCATGAAAGTTTACAAACGCCATGACAATGTCTGGAAGTTACCCTATATAGTTCAAATGTGGGAGGAACCTTCAGTTCCAGGAATTTCCCACCCCCTTCCTGAAAAACTCATAAATAATCCCCTCTTGTTTAGCATATGATCAAGAAATATCCATAAAAATGGCCAACCAGCAGCCCAGGGGGTTTATGGAGTAGGTATTTTTGTTTGTTTGTTTCCTTGCTTCTCTAATAAATTTGCATAAATTTGCTTTCACTTTATTCTGTTGACTTGCCCCAAATTCCTTCTTGTGCAAGATCCAATAATCCTCTCTTGGAGTCTGGATCAAGGCCCTTTGTGGTAATATTTGAAAGAAAAAAAAATATCAACTAAGAGACAGCACAAAGATAACATAGAATTTATTTAAAAGAAATATTGTTCAAACACCTTCTTGCAAGAAAAAGTAGATATGCCCAAAGGGAGAAGTAGGATGATCCTGCAGGAAAACAGCACGAAGGGACATCTGCAGGGAGTTTAATTACGTTGAACTTCTTTAAATTCCCACCTCTGTCTCAAGTCTCCGCCCTTTCCTTTGTCTAGTTTTTCCTGGTTCAGCCTTAAATTCCTGCCTTTGCTTCACCTAGGCTTGTGGAACCCTAAGTTACTGCTGTTTAACGTGCATGTGCAGGGCTGGTGATCAGGATTCCTGCCTGTTGGTGGCCTTGCTTCTTACTCCCACCCCATGAAGGTTACATAGTAATCAAATCTATACCTAGTATTCTTGGATATCTCTTTGGAATGTTCTTATCTGCTGTAATCCTTACTTATGGTGTGAAGGTTTTCTTAGGAATGTCCCCTTTGCCCTCTTTATCAGCATATAGCTGGAGATCTGGCATTTTAACTGCAGAATCAATTATTACTGGCCATCTTAAGATGTGTTCTGGGGCACTTTGTTTCTGTCTATGTACCTCCTTTCCTTCTTATCCACATTTGACTAAGTGCCCACTCACTCCAGCAATGCTTTCATGTTCGAATTTTGGGTGGTCCCTCTGGAATGAGCCTTCACAGACTTTTTCTTTCTCAGGTGCTCCCCTCACCTATTCATATCTTGCTGTTTTACCCATTTCTTCACTTTGAAATAAAAGTAAAATAACTACCTTCTCTATGTCTCTCTGACCTCCTCCCACACCCATGGTCTCTCCCATAGATGTTGAAGTCCTTTTATCTGCCTAAGAGCAAAACTGACCAAGGAGAACAATTGTTTTTCTTTCCCTCTTTAATCTCATTGCAGAAAAGATTAAGACTACGACCACAGCTCAACAGCCTCTTTTATAAGTATAATGATCATCTCAAGAATTATTTAAATTCCCAAGACTACTATTTACAAATTAATCTCTGATTCTGGATGCATTCACTATCCCTAGTAATCCCTTCAACACTCTTCTCCTCCAACCTCCTATAATCCATTTTACCAGGATTCAAGCCCTCATTGCTTTTATAACTTCAAGATGTTATATAAGCTTATCTACTTCATCAGGAAGTTAAGGCTTTTTCTGAAGGCTCCTACATATGTATGTGTCAGGTTTGCCACCTTCGGGGTCTGTTCTGCAGACCTGGACTCAACAACAGATGAATAAAGTACACTCAAACACAGAACACAGTGAATGTACAGGCTGGGTGTCTGTGGCTACTTACAGGCACTTGAGAAGAAGAGAGTGCTGTAAAGAGATAGTAGCCACGGGCCCTGACATACTGGCTTTACTGGCCTTTATTTAGCACACGTTAAATGACAAAAACTCTGAGGCAATACCACCAGAGGTTAAAGATTAAAGGAAATGTTCCAATGACCAAAGCAAACACCATTAGAGGGTAATCTCCTTGGTCGACCTCCCTGCAAGAAGGCCATCTGGCTCAAAGGTTAGTTTTAAGACCACACAAATAAACAAGTTAGTTAGGTAAACTCTCCACATTCCTTTGTTTCTACTCTATTTAACTAAGGGCACAGGGCTGTCTTCAGCAAAAAACTGTAGGAAAAACCCTTAGGCCTTCCAAAAGAGTTTGAGACTATATCCCATAACTTTCTCTAATATTTTTCCTTTAATACTTTTGCCACCTCTGACTGAATCTCTACATATATGTTACATAAATTTTTATGCCTTTTGTCCTAATAATCAGTCTGCTTCATGTCAGTGACTTTTCAGTGAACCTTTGGGAGCCAAGAGACTGAATCATAAAAACAACAAATGAAGAGCAAGTAACAAGACAGACACAAATTTACAAAGATCAGGTCAATTCTTTAATGATCTTTGAAATAACTAACAAAAATGCCCAAGGCCCATTGTTTAAATTCTGAAGAATTTGTCACTGCACTTCCAGACTAGACTGTGCTCTTCCAGACTGAACTAACAATAGATTTGAAAAATGTATAACTAAGCCTATTATTTTATGAATGTCTTCACTTTGGTTGAAATATAAATAAATTACCTTCTATGAAATGTTCAAAACATTCATATTACTCTATTAAAATATTTGAATTAGTTTAATAAGTTGCAATGAAATCCCTTTAAAATGTATCAAAGCACAATTCAGACAAGCTTAATATCTGCTTAGAAATGTAACAATTGTTGGCTGCTTCAATAGGAAGTACTATACTATGTTTCTCTTTTATTTTATTTAATTACTGAAACGAGAGTTAAGAAGGAATTACTTAGGCAGATAGCAAGGGTATGGGAGTCCTAAGTAAGGTTTTTATTTTTAACAAAAAGTAGCCCCAAATCATTTTCTAGCAAAGAGCAGCCTATAGGCTGGGAGCTTGCACAGGTGAATGCCAGCAGGCACTAAAGGCTAGACATTTTCAAAATGGCAGCTCCATATTCCCTTCTCTGCCAGGCAGCCACATGTATTATAAGGAACAGACAAGATGGTACGGATCAAATAGAAAGCCCATTTGCCTAAGAGGATTAGAGTGTGACAACCAGCCTTCCCCAAGTGCTATGCAAACATCATACTTGATTGAACCAATCTGTGAGCCCTACATAAATCAGACACCACCTTCTCAAACCGGACTCTAAACTCAGTGCATTCATCACCAGTTGGTCTCCTCTCCACTCGGAGATCCCTTCCTGCATAGAGAAAGCTTTTTCTCTTTCTCTTCTATATATTAAACCTCTGCTTCTAAACTCCTTGTATGTGTCTGTGTCCTTAATTTTGCTGGTGCATGACAACAAACTCCAGTTTTATACTCCAGACAGCATAGCCATTTCATAATGGGGGCTTGCTCGGGATACCAAGGTACAACATTCATTGAAATGGTGAGTAGAGTAGACTACAACTCTGTCTGCTTTCATTCAGAGGTTCTCGGCCTCCATTTTAGACCTTTCATGAAAGACTTAGCCATTGCATGTGGCTGGAAGAAGTCCTTGGGCAACTGAGGATTTCTGGCCAGGGATACCATCAGGTGTTATGCAAAGGCTTCTGGATTGACCCCAGCCTCCAACCACCCCAATGGAATGTTGCCACAGGATCTCCAAATTTCCTATTATAATTTCCTCCTTTCCAGTCCATGACTTATATCTCTTATCTTCTCTATGTATACAATGTGCAGGATATTTTACAGTTTGGGAAAGTAATCTTGTCTGGCAAGATCAAGGAATGTCATAATAACTGGGGCTAAAACTCGAGGGAAGATGTCTTTGTGATTTTCTAGGAACAGAGGGTTTTTTCCCCTCCCAACAGTGAGCATCTCTCTCTCTATGTCTCTCAATCACTGGTCTGGAAAGCATATGGCATTTACGGGTCTCTCTGCCCTTGATTTGAAGAACACATGGCATTCCTAAGTCTCTCTCTGGCCTTAGTATGGAGAGCACAAGGTGTCTCAAGGTCAACAGCTCCACCTAGTAAAATAGGAATCCTCACCATGAGCCACATCGTTGGTCCTTTACTGAAATACCCAAGCTTTCAAATTCCCTTCTGTTTCTGGGTCTCTCTATTAGGAACCAGACGTTATGCTGCTTCTGTACATGGGAAAATTCTACCTTCAACAACTAGAAGTAAAATATCCTTCAAAGCTAAATCTTAGACTTGATACTGTCCCATCAGCAGGAAAACAGTCATTGGGTCCCTATGTTCTTTTAAGGCACCTATTCTGCCTTCAGTTAGAATGGTACTTAATTAGTAAGGTGATTTTAAGCTCAGAAGTTAATCAAAACCATTCTCTAAAGGTAAACACTTCAGCACAAGCCATAATAGCAGGATACAGAGTTCAATCTAGCACTCCTCCTCCATTAAAGAGGTTTTGCCCAACTATTATGTAGTTCATCTCAAGATCTATATTTTAGGGAGCCAGGCAGGTCACACAAGTCTGGGAAGTCAAAGGGGAAATCACAGGCAGAGAACTAGAGCTACTTGCTTGAGCATGACTAACCCCAATCGCTTAGTTCCTCTGGTTCCATGGCTGGGGGTTATGCCTGAAACCATGGGTAGCACTTTCAACAAAGTACCAAGATCCAGGAACCACTAAGGGAAAATAGGAGGGGGGATGCCCCACTGTCTTCCTCTTTATCCTGGGTCACACCAAACAAAAAAGGAAACTAAAAGGATTCTTTTCTTTTTTTTTTTTTTCCACTTTTTTTTCTAGATACGTACCATCTTCAGCCTGCACTTCCCTGGAGTATGTTAAGAAGCACAAGGACTCCTTTGACCCTGAGGTTTTAAAGGAAAAGTGGCTTATTTTCTTTTGTACAAGGACATAGCCTTTTGGCTAGACCTTTTCTAGCATTACAAAACCAATCCAGCCCTTTTAGCAATAATATTGGGCAGGCCAAAGAAAATAATTCTCCAAAATTAGAAAGCAACTTTCAGAGGAACCATCTGAGGCAGCTACTGGGTGTCCTAGCCCTTGAAGCCCTTCTTATTTGGGGCCACCTCAAAATACACCACCAGCTGTTCCACCTCCACCATCTCCATAATTTCCCACTCCCCTACCTTTGCTCTTACTCCTACAGGAAATGCCCAATGGAGGTGATACCACAAGGGTTCAAGTTTCCTTCTTATTTCAGGTCCCTAGGCAAATAAAAGAAAGCTTGATCTGATTTTCTAAAGATCCTGATAGGTATATAGAAGCTTTCCAAAATTTAACCTAGGTGTTTGACTTCTCATGAAGGGATGTTATGTTGCTTCTCATGAAGCGATGTTATGTTGCTTCTAAGCTTAAACCTAACTGCAGCTGCAAAGCAGGCAGCAGAGAAATTTGGAGATGAACAATATGTCTCTTATAATAACCCTAAAAATGAAAGAGAAAATAAAGAAGAGGAATAAATAGGAAAAACACCATTCCCAATAGGAAGAGAGTCTGTACCTTTTGGCAACCCTAACTGGTATCCCCAATCTTTTCTATGGTATTTTTCCTTCTTTCAAGGTGTACAATGGCTCCTATCTCTTCTTTTATAATGTTCCTCCAAACTAGGAAAAGTTAATTTCCCCAAACCTTAAAATACCTGGCTTAGAGTTGAGCTAGGGGGAAAGGAACCCAGAAGCCTAATACGCTGGCAAAAGGGTAAAAAAAAAATGTTTTTTGTTGTTTGTTTTGTTTTACTAGACAAATTTTAGCTTTTCTCTCCCCATGCAAACTAGTAAAAGGGATAATAAGGATTATTATTGTTTATATTGTCTGTAAAGTTTTAATTAATAAAAAAAAAATTGTGAGGTTGGTCTTAAGGTGTAGCTAATCTGGTGTGTTTTGTGTGTCGTTCTGTATGGTCCTGTCAAAAGAAAGGGTAACTTAGGTTAGGATACAGCCCCAGGACCCATAAGCCTGCTATTCAAGCCAGCCCAACAAAATGGCCAATAACAAACATGGCTGTAGGCCTCCATCTTGTTTCATCTCCTTGCATGGCAATACTTCATTTTAGTCTCTGCCATTTAAAAATGGTTGCTGTCTCCTTGTGCTAAGTCAGTTCCTGGGTAGAGACTACAAAATCAGATAAGCCAGTTTGTTGATCTGGATGATGTCACTTGATCCA